>NC_143534.1:3707429-4007429 GCF_031878675.1 Megascapheus bottae
GCATGCACAAAGCCCTGGGTTCAATTCCCCCAAACCACATACACAGAAAAAAACAGAAGTGGCGCTGTGGCTCAAGTGGCAGAGCAACTAGCCTAGAGCAAAACATGTCCAAGGACAGTGCCCAAGCCCTGAGTTCAAGCCCCAGGGCTAGAAAAGCAACAACAACAACAAAAACAATGACTAGGCAGAAAGCCTCAAGATTCTCTGAGTTCTCTGTCCTGATCAGACCACATCTTGGGAATTGTGCTTAGTTCTTGGTATCATATTTTAACAGAGACTTGAACAAATAGTAAAATAGGTTGTGATGGGAATTTTAAAAATGTCCTGAAAACTATATATGTAAAGAATAACTGAAGGACGGGCTGGGAGTTAGGCCTAGTGGTTAAAAGTGCTTGCCTAGCATGCATGAAGACCCGGGTTCAATTCCTCGGTACCACATTCATAGCAAAAAGCCAGAAGTGGTGCTGAGGCTCAAGTGGTAGAACTCTAGCCTTGAGAAAGTCCAAGGACAGTCTTCAAGCCCTGAGCTCAAGCCCAGGACTGGCAAAAAAAAAAAAGAATAACTGAAGGAAATGAGAATAACTTCTGGATTGGAGGTGATTTTAAGTATTTCACAAATTTGTAGACTAAAATGAAGAAAAATTATTCCTAGCTGGATATGGTAGTATAAACCTATAACCTCAGCTCCTAAGGCAGCATGGTGAGTGAAAACTCAAGACTCTGAGTTCAAACTCCAGTACCAACACAAGTCATTTTCACTAGACAGTTACAACTTATAGTTTGTCTTCCTACATTTACCTTCTCAGTCTTCTAGCCGAACCCATTTTAAGTGAGTGTCAGATACTGAATTCTATCACTAGTGATTTTTGGGGGGGTGGGGGGAAGAGTTGACAATAAGTACTATTCCTTATTTTTAAAAAGGCTTGCAAGAAATTGAATAAATGGTTTCAAGTGATAGAGAGAAGAGTAACACTTTCACAAAGAGGAAGGAAAACATATTCTTGGAAAAACAGAATAGTAGTAGGAGACCCTGTCCTGATTCCCATTTTCTCTAGTGTGCTTGAGAAGTGGTAGGACATTGCAGATATCTGAGTAGGGTGCCAGTGGCAAGCTATTCACTGAAGTCCAAGCAGACTACAGAAGTTTAAGGAACTACGAGCACTTCAGTGTAACAGATATGGACCTATTTTAGAGGACTCAGGGACATTCCTTGAATGTTTGGCTGTGCCTAAGTGTCTGGGATCATTTCATTGCTCTGGGTAATAAGGAAGTGGTTGGGAACACGATAATGAGTTAGATTCAATACTGTCACAATCATTGCCCAAGGAGTCTCAGAGATAATTTAAAGCTATGACTATTTCTCCTCCTCCCCACCCCTGTGTGGTGTGTGTGTGTGTGTGTGTGTGTGTGTGTGTGTGCATGCTCATGCTGATCCTGGGGCTGGAACTCAGGGCCTGAGCACTATCCTTGGACTTTCTCAAGGCTTGAGCCTCAGCACCACTTTCGGCATTTTTCTATGTATGTGGAACTGAGGAATCTTTGTGCATGTGAGGCAAGCACTCTACCATTAGGCCAAACTCCCAGCCCCTCCCTCATATTTCGTGAGCAACAATTCTACTTCTAGCTTTTTTGGTGTTTAATTGGAGACAAGAGTCTCATAGATTTTCTTGCCTGGGCAGGTTTTGAACCACAATCCTCAGTTGTCAGTCTCATAAGTAGATAGGATTTCAGGCTTGAGTCACCAGTGTCTAGCCTACGATATGCCTATTTCTTTTTTTTTCATATATTTTCATTGTAATTAATAGAAGGGTTACATTATATTCACCAGATAGAAGGTGCATTACTTCACAAACATTGATACCCTTTCTCATGTCTTGGTCCCCATTTCCCTCCCCCCACCCCTCACCCCTCATCTTGTTTCCCCCCTTCCCTATCCTATTTTAAATAACCAAATACACATATATACAATAAGATATGCCTCTTTCTTACATAATACATGTGTTTATCTTAATGACACCAGTAAGGGAAAAGTTCTGAATTTTAGTTCATACAAGAAAGACATTTCTAAACACTGACCTTGCTCAGCTATGAGCATGAATTAGGAGGGTATGTTAAGGAAAAATCTTGTAAATAGGTGGTACACATTGACCACCCTTTCCGGTCTTGAAGTTCTGAGCTTTTTTGAGGCAATAGATTCACAAAAGGATTGGCAAACCAAGTAGCTAGTAAATATTTGTGTAGGAGCCTTTGAAAGCAATCACTGGGCATTCTGTCCCATAACACTTAGCTCTGAATAGCAACTGAAGTGTTTGTTTTACTCAGGCTCCTAAAATGGGCATCTGAATTCATTGTGAAAGAAGGAAAAGACAGCTGTGTCAGCTTTGATTGTACTCAAAGTTGGGAGTTTTTTTTTTCTTTGTCTTTGTCTTTCTTGGTGTCTAAGGAATGTGCTTTATTTGTGTAGTAACTACAAGTCTACATTCAACCTGAGAAGAGAAGAAATTTGAAGAACGTGCCAGAAGCATACATGGAAAGATTAAGGACAAAGTAAAGCAGGGACTGAGAAGAAGGAAGGGAAACATTGAGAATGCCACTTCTAAAACAAGCCAAGGCTTTATGTTAGGAAATGGTAGGGCTCTCTGAGTGTTGCACTTGGCCTCATTGTCCTTCTCGGCTGTGTCATATGTAATTGCCAGTATTTCCAAAAACCAATTAAAGTGGCATTAAGTACACATGTACACACACACACACACACACACACACACACACACGAACTACCCAATCAGGGTTTCATGCTCACTTCTTTTGGATGTTAGTCAAGTCCTAGCAGCCCTTTAGAAAATGGTTATTTGGGCAGAAATTGCCAGGCAGAATTTTTATCTTTATAATTATTCTTCATTTCCAAGATTTGCATTTGAAACGAATGTGAAAACATGGAAAAACCACTTTACCTTCATTCTGGCATGCTCATAAAAATTATTTTTATCACTCAAGTGATTTGTCATAAGACATATTCAATATGAAGAACAGGAGGGCAGAAGAGAAGGAAAAATTGCTCTGATTTAATGCTCTGTAGGTGAAGAACATCCCAACCATCTCAAACTGCTTGTGTTCTACAACTTAGGGACACTAGGAAGTAGAGGTGACCAAACTATTTTATAATAATAATGAGAATTTTTTTCAATTTTTAAGGCTTCCTCATTTTGGCTATACATTCCATGGTCTGAATATACTTCCACATCTACATTGCACAATCTATTGTAGATCAGGGCAGTTGCTTTTATTGGAATAAACTATACTAAATACTATAAAGAAGTTTGATGACATCAGGAATCATGCAAAAATGAGCAAACACAGAGGATGCCATTTGAAATAAACTGAAAGGCCTGATACAGGTATAGGTATGATGCCCCTAAAGGCCACAGGTCTTTGTTTTTTGCTGGTCATGGGGCTTGAACTCAGGTCTGGGCAAGTTCAGCTCAAGGCTTAGTGCCCTACCACTTTGACCCACAGTGCCACTTCTGGTTTTCTGGTGGTTACTTGGAGATAAGAGCCTCACAGACTTTCGTGCCTGGACTGTCTCTGAATGTGATCCTCAGATCTCAGCCTCCTAAGTAGTTAGGGTTACAGATGTGAGCCACTGGCACTCAGCTAAGGCCACAAGTTTTATTTCATTTTATTTGTCTTTTAGGAAGTCTTTCTGTGAACAGTCCAGGTTGGCTCTGGACTTATAATCTTCCTGCCTTATCCTTCTGAGTGCTAGAATTATAGATATGTGATACCATGCTCAACAGTCCATATATTAGTAGCTTTGTTTCCCAGTTTGTGGCACTACTGAAGTGATAGACCATTAAGAAGTAAGGTATTATTGGGAGAAGTCAGGTCATGGTGTGTGTGGGGGGGGGTGTCTTTAATGGGGATATTGAATATTCTATATCCTTCCTGTCTGTCTTTGCTACCTGGTTACCATGAAGTGAGCAATTTCCTCTGTCTGTAATTATGTTCTATCAATTACTTGCACAATCCCTATAACTATTTTCTACCTACTCTTAGACCAAAGCAATGGGGCAAACTGAGCATGGACTAAAACCTCTACAAGCACGAGCCACAGTAAATCTTTCTTCCTGAAAGCTAATCACCTCAGTCATCTTAACCAGGGTACATGGAAAGCTTAGCCAGTTAATCTGAGTTTTCTCTCCAAGACACTTCCTACTTTACCAAGGCTGGGCGAGGATGGACTCAAACCAAAAGTGACCATTTTAATTAGATGAAGAGAAAAATCTGAAATTGAAAGCTGCCAAAGTGGCTAATCCCCGTAAGACAGAGGGGGGACCCATAAGGTGGGCATTTCAAAAAGAGTGCCAAACCATGTCTCACATTCTTGGGTCTGGGGGCACACATGTGTAGCAGGAAATCTCAGCAAGCCCAGAAGAAACAACTGGAAAGTTGAATAGCTATTTTTTTCATATATTTTTATTGTAATTAATAGAAGGATTACATTATATTCACCAGATAGAAGGTGCATTACTTCACAAATATTGATACCTTTTCTCATGTCTTCGTCTCCATTTCCCTCTCCTCACCCCCACCCCTCATCTTGTTTCCCCCCTTCCTTATCTTATTTCAAATAACCAGATAAACATATATACAATATAGCTGAATAGCTATTTTAGAAACAGTTTGGAGGCCAGGAGTTTGGCCCCGTGGTAGAGTGCTTGCCTAGCATGCATGAAGACCCAGGTTCGATTCCTTGGTACTACAGATATAGAAAAACCTGGAACTGGTGCTGAGGCTCAAGTGGTTGAGCTCTAGCCTTGAAAAAGCCCAAGGACAGTGCTCAGGCCCTGAGTTCTAGCCTTAGGACTGGCAAAAAAATAAAAACAAACACAAAACAGTCTGGAGTTCAAGTTCTGTCAATTTAGAGGGGCTTGTCCAACAAAAAATAGTGATTTCAGAAAGAAGACTATGTATAGAGGACTGATCACAAGTCAAGAATAAGGATATTCTGTCTTCTTTTTTTTTTGCCAGTCCTGGGCTTGAGCTCAGAGCCTGAGCACTGTCCTTGGACTTTCTCAAGGCTAGAGCTCTACCACTTAAGCCTCAGCACCACTTCCAGCTTTTTTTTTTCTATGTATGTGGTACCAAGAATCGAACCCGGGTCTTCGTGCATGCTAGGCAAGCACTCTACCACTAGGCCAAACTCCCGGCCCCAGATATTCTGTCTTCTATGTGACAGTCAGGCAGCTGCAGCCACAGGAGGAGCCATGGGACAGGCTCCATAGTTTCTATGCAGAGATGCCGGAGATAGGAAGCATGGTATACCATGAAGGACCACAATTATGTGTGCATGAGTTTATCTTTGTTTGTGTGCTGATGATTAAACTGGGGGCGTCATATGCACAATGCATGTACTCCACCACTGAGTTAAACCTCTAGCCACCGTAATGACATTTGATGCCACGAAGATCTCACTCAGGCCAATTGTGGTAGTACATACCTGTAATCCCACTGTAAAGGAGGCAGGAATCAGGGAGGTGGAAGTTAAAGGCCAGAATGGGGGAAAAAAAATTCCTTTACTTTGGTGGCCAGACTCCACCACAGTAAAGAGGCTATAGACATGGTGGTGTATGTCTGTGGCCCCAGCTATAAAGGAGGTGTAGGTAAGCAATGTGTGGCCTGAGGCACTGGACAAAAATACAAGAACTTGCTGGAAATATAACTAAGAGATGGGACAATAGGTCACCTCATAAAGTTCTGCCTTGGAAGCATTAAGCTCTGAGATCAAACTCTAGTATTAATTCTTTTTTAAAGAATTCAGATTTCTCTGATTGTTTCCTTTCACGAAGCCTACCACATGGTACATATGGTACCCTTTACCCCTGGACATTTGCTAAGCTTTCCTGCTGTGATGCAACACTTGACCTCACGTAGACCTTGGTAGAAGGAAAGGCCTTCCATAGAGCCAAAGTCCAGGTACTTTTCCCCTTGTCCTCCACTGCCTTCGAGTTTAGACTTAGAATTTAAGAGTTGGAAATTTAAAATACAAGACTAGAGCTAGATGCCAGCTACTCATGCCTATAATCATAGCTATTCAGGAAGCTGAGATCTGAGGATCAAGGCTCTAAGCCAGATCAAGAGTATTATCCTTAATAAATAAAATAAATACAAGACCAGGAACTTCTAGAATAGGAGGATGATAGAAGCGGGCGTGTCTAGACTAGGGCTGGATAAGGTCTGTGCTCTGAGCACAGGGCATAAACATTGTCAGGTTTCTTGTTCTTGGTTAGATATCCAGCCTCCGAGTCATCAAGACAATGAATGCTCTATTCACCAAATTGCTTGTGTGCTTGCATTTGAACTCAAAGCTCCACACTTGCTCAATAAGCACTCTACCACTTGAGCCACTCCACTAGCCTCTGTTTTATATGTTGTTCATTTTTGAGGCAGACATTTACTTTATTCCCATGCTGGCTTGGACTTGTGATCCATTGTGAGCTTCCTTTTATTTCTGGAATGGTAGTTGAGTTGGAGTTTCATCAACTTTCATGCTTGGGATGGTCTTAGACCACGATCCCCCAATCTTTGCATGTCTCCTTAGTGGCTAGGATTACAGGTTTAAGGTGCCACACTCATCTGGTTTTTAATCAGTTAGAGCTGGTTCCATTGTCCAACACATAATGGAAGCACTGGAAATTTGGACAAACTCCTGATAGCAGTAGGAGAAGCTATTCTATTTCCCCACTTTTTCTTGAGCAAAGGATGGTTAGTGTGATGAATCATTTCAAATCTTTGGCTTATTTCCTGACTTTAAGGATGTGATTTTAGCCCTGATGAAAAGGTTCAGGCTCTTAAGGCTTGTCTGAGATTCTGGAGGATGGTTGGTGTCTCCTTCCTGCTCTGGTCTTTCACTGAGAGCTCAGCAGGATGAAGAGATATTTTATGGGTTCACCTGTTTACTTAGTATTTAAACTCTAGTTGGTATTTGAAGATGGGGCAGAAAGTGTACCAATATGTTTGGGTTAGATAAGCTTGTATTCATCCTGCATGACCCTCCTTTGATAAGCCAGTAATTCTCAGCAAGAGTTTCTAAAATTAACTTTTTTCCTGCCTGACAAAGATTCTGCTTGACCAAATTTAATTAAGCCTTCAAATCTTCCGTTAGGCCCATCTGTACAATTTTTTTTGTCACATCCAGTCTTAGCAAAGCACTCTGCAAAATCAGCTACATGAGGACTCTACACCCTGGATATCTGATCAAATTCCTTACCCTTTATCATCCCTAAGTGAACTGATCATTCTTGTCTGTCTACAGCAAGAATCTATGCAGCCAGAACTCCACACACTCCTGATCTCAGTAATTTTTCTTATCCATTGACCCTCACCCTGCTTTGTGGTTCTACTTGCTCATACTGCATTTGTGACTACGCCCAATTTTGCTTCCCTTCTACAAGTCCTTGTGGTCCCCATACTATCATCATGGTCCTGAATAAAGTCTGACTTACTTTGCCTGTACTTCTTCAACAACCTTTTATTCTTTCTTACTTTATCTTTGTGCTGATCTTTATTCCATTTACTTATTTCATTGTAGAATCTATTTTCTGTAACTTGCCTAATATCTTTTTAATGGTACAGGCTATACATATGTACATAAAACATTATACTACATTGATTGCATTTAGTAAGTGTTACTAGGGTCAGTTCTTCTACATTCAAGCTCTTGCTGGAGTACTTACTAAATATTACTTAATCCTTCTATGTCTTGTTTCCCTCATTTCTGAAGTGGGAGCTATAATAAGATTGTTATAAAGATTAAGTAACACAAATAGAGACTAGGGAATGGTTCAAGGTATAGAGCACTTACCTTGCAAAAGGCCAAAGCTGTAAGTTCAAGCCCCAATACCACAAAAATAATAAAGAAATAAGTAACTGAGAAAAATAGGGTTGGTATCAGATGACTGTTTTGAATGTTAAAATGAGAGGTCAGAGGTAAAGTATATATGCAGTGCCTTGTGGGATAGTCTTCAAAATGGCAGAATGAAAATATAGGCTACTGACCCAATTCAATCTGATTTTAATTTTGAATTCAGCTACTTATTAGCCAGGTAGATGGGCAAATCCCAGTCTTCTCATCTACTAAATAGGAATAAAACCTATTCCATAGGATATTGTAGACGTTCATCATACAGATATCTAAAAATATTTAACAAAGGGCTGGTCTACCTAAGGGGTTCAGTCATCTTATTTCTTCCTATTATTACAAACAATATTGACTTCATTCTTAGACCCGAACTCTGCAGGCACACCTTACAGTTGGAGATGGGAGATTACATGGGATATGCAAAGCTCATGACTGGCGGTTAAATGATTCCTGTGTTCAGAGAACCAACAGGCCACGTTTATGTCCAGGTAAGAGGCAGGAGAGAAATACTACAGAGCAATGTTGGTAAGGAAGGAACACAGAATATGAGCAGCCAGGCATTCTGTATAGAATACCTCTGGCAAGGTATGTGACCGGAGTTGAAGACAGGGCTTTCTGGAAAAACAAGCTGCTCAGCATGAGATAGGCAGCTGTTTAGTCCTGGAGAACCCACTTCCTCACAGGGGAAGCAGCCATGAGCCAGACCCCTGGGGGCAACACCAGACCAAGGCCGTCACAGGACTGTAGCCAAGCAGGCTAGGGGTGAAGCTAGATGCCAACCTTGAGCAGGAGCCAGAACATTTGGCAAGAAAAACAGCAAGAGTCTGGGCCCTGAGAGCAGAAGCTAGTGAAGCGGGAAGCAGGGGCTCAGCACTGCATGCAGGGTCCAGGAGGTTTATCCCCTCCTTCCTTCCTTCTGTTCCAATTCTCCTCCTCTCCCCTCCCCTGACACTTTGCATTCACCCTTGAGGGAACCTATCTGTTCTCCTGGCTTTAAATGTCATCAGTACGTCATTAACGCCCACACTTTATCTTCCGCTCAGACCTTTTCACTGAATCCAAGTTTTGTATTCACCTGGCTGTCACACATGCTTCTCACACTTGCCACATTCACAAGGCATCCCTTCAAGCCAGCTTATACTACTCAGTTATTTTCAGTGATTTCTTACAGAAGTCTGGGCTAACCCACAGAGCATCCTTGACTCTTCGATCCATTCTAGTCCTCAGCCAAATCTTCAATATTCAGAGTGCCATTATCTCTCCCCCACACTTGTTATCACCATCCCTCTCAGAGTCACCTAAACCACTTGAACTGTGATTCTCCAACTTAAGCTTCCTGAGCAGCTGGGATTACAGGTGTAGGCCACCACATCCAGCTTTGACCATTAATTTGCTTACGGATTTTCTCTTCACTCAAGAAATGGGAGTATGAATAAAGAATGTTGCTAGTGTATAGTACATTATTTAGTCAGAGATCATCTGTGGACATGCAACCTGTGGGATGCTGTCACTAATATGTCTAAATCGACCTCTGGTAACCTACTAGTGTGATGGATAGGTCCCTAAGAACATCCAAGTCATTGGATAGACACAATCTATGTTCAGGGTCACTCACTCATCCATATTTCTTGCAGTGATAAACTTTGGCATCTGGATTGAATCTGAATTTTGGTTCTGCTTCTAATGAACCAGGTGCTATTGGGTAGATTATGCAATTATTCTATGCTTCTAGTTTTTTTATTTGTAAATAACATATAATTTTATCTACATACATGATTTTTGTGATTGTTAAATGTTTAATCATTTAGGAAACAAAACAGTGACTGGCATACAATAATTGATTCCATTGGAACTGATTAATCCAGGATTCTGGGCCTAATAATATATAGAAGTTGGTGATCCGATAAGTGTAGTATATTAACAAAGTCAATAATCATGTCTGTCAAATGAGCAGTACTCTCAGACAAATTATCTCTAACAAAAATCTCCAAGGTGGCTGGGCCTGTAATCCTAGCTACTCAGGGGGCTGAGGATCAAGGTTCTAAGCCAGCCCAGCACAAAAGACCTGAGACTCTTACCTCTATTTAACCTCTAGAAATGGGAAGTGGGGCTTGGCTCAAGGGTAGGGCAACAGCCTTGAGCTGAAGAGCTCAAGGACAATACCCAGGACCAGGGGTAGGGTGGTAGCCCTGAGCTGAAGAGCTCAGGGACAGCGCCCAGGCCAAGTTCAAGCCCCATGACCTACCCCCCCCAAAAAAATCTTCAAGGTGGACAACACCTCCTCTCCTAGTATATGGACAGAGAGTACCTATTCTTCCTAAAAAGTCCACTAACAAGGATTTCCTCAAAGCTGCCCAAGTTGGGTATAAACCAATCAATTGTAGGATAAGACTGAATCAACCAATTGTTATTCTATTAGTAAGGGAGAAAGGATTTATTTGCTCATGGTTTCAGACCATCAGAACTGAAGGCATGAGAGAGTATCAAAGCTCCTATTATCACATAAGGCAGACAGGGAGAGAGAAAGCCTGAGCTAGAGAGAGGGCTGTCTATCTCAGTCTCCAGCCTATGGAATGGTAACATTTATATCTAGGGCATCTACTTCCTCATTAGTTAATCTTCTCCAAAAATATCCTCAGACACACTCAGAGGTATGCCCTTCTAATCTTCTAAGTGTTTCTCAATCAAATAAAGTCGACAAGATTGACCACCACATTAAATTCCTCCAGATTTAGAAAGCTTATTCTGAAGAGAACAGTAAGGGTAAAGCTGAATGATCATTTGATTAAAAATCAGTATTAGTATGGGCCATAAATGAGATACCGTCATCTGGGATTTCAGAAAACAAAAAGAAGACTGTCAGACTTCTATGATTGTGCAAGATGTGAAAAGAGGATTTTTTGCTCTAAGTAGGCTATATCCTATAAGAAAAGGAAAGAAGTAGGCCTCACACAATGGCATATGTCTGTAATCACAATAATTTGGGTGACAGAGACAGGAGAATTGAGGTTTGAGGCCAGACAAGGCAAAGGATTGTGAATATGGCTCACAAGGCAAAGTGCTTGCCTAGCAAGCAAATATAAGACTCTAATTTCAATCCCCAGCACCAAACAAAAATAAAAACCAATGAACAAAAACCACACACACTAAGGTGACTCAGAGGCAGAGGAAAAACTATAGGAGAATACAATGATCATGATCCAAGAAGAACTGTCTTAAAAGAAACCAAATCAATCCCCCCTTCCTCTTGAACTATGAACTTCCATATCTATAAGCAAATCTATTTCTACTGTTAAGCTGCCCAGTCTAGCATCCTTTGTTATGATAGCCTAAGTAGACTAGGTTTAGTAGACTGGGTTATATAGGGAAATAAATCTATGTCATGAATTGTCTGAGCAGGGCAGATGTTTAACAAGTGGTCCTAAAGATCAACATATGCTCAGAAGGTCAGGAACATGGATTAGGATTTTGTTCAGCTTGTGTCCAGTGTACAGACATACACCAAATAGAGTTGGGGAATAATTAATTTAGTTAGAAGCACTAAACAACCTGGTAAGCATTTTTCTTGGTGCTTCTTGTTCAAGTAAAGTAACAGACCTGGGGTTAAGTCTTAACACTCTTATTTGTGATCAATTTAATCAGGGGATGAGGAGCAATCACAGACCATATTTAAGGATTACTGTCCTGGGGGGGCATGATGCTAGGGGTAATATTAAGAAGTACTGCACTTAGAAAACTAAACTGGGGCCAGGAGTTTGGCCTAGTTAGTAGAGTGCTTGCCTAGCATGCACAAAGACCTGGGTTCAATTCCTCAGTACCACATACAGAAAACAAAACGGGAAGTGGTGCTGAGGCTCAAGTGGTAGAGCTCTAACCTTGAGAAAGTCCAAGGACAGTGCTCAGGCCCAGAGCTCAAGCCCAGGACTGGCAAAATAAATAAATAAATAAATAAATAAATAAATAAATAAATACAATAAAAAACTAATCGTAGGCTGGGAATGTGGCTCAGTGGTAAAGTGCTTGCCTATCAAGTGTGAAGCCTTGGGTTTGATTCCTCAGTACCACAGAAACAGAAAAGACTGGAAGTATCTCGGCAGCTAAAATGGTAGAGTACTAGCATTGAGCAAAAGAAGTTCAAGGACAGTGCCCAAGCCCTGAATTCAAGCCCAATAACTGACAAAGAAACTAAGTAAATTAAAAAAAAACCCTAGTTAGTAATAACACCTAGAAATGATCAAAGTTGGAGACTTCCAGGGATGGTAAGATAGCTCTTTGCTTCAGGAGGAGGGGAAAATAAAAGTATATAGAAATGCAAAAATAATTAAAAATTTAAAGATATATAGAATGCTTCTTTGTTCCTTAAGGTAATAATAGTAAGAGTAAGAATGACAGCAACCGGGGCTGGGAGTTTGGCCTAATGGTAGAGTGCTTGCCTAGCATGCACAAAGACCCGGGTTCAATTCCTCGGTACCACATACATAGAAAAAAGCCAGAAGTGGTGCTAAGGCTCAAGTGGTAGAGCTCTAGCCTTGAGAAAGTCCAAGGACAGTGCTCAGTCCCTGAGCTCAAGCCCAGGATTGGCACAAAAAAAAAAAAAAGAATGACAGCAACCAACATTATCACCACTCTGCCTCCTTTTCTGTGGAAAAGAGCAAATGAAGAGTATAAAACTCACTGCTTAGAAATTCTAGGAACAATATGTTAGTGTGAGTATAATGTTTGTATAAAATAATAATGTAAAATGAGTTATGCGTTAGTACTTTAAGGCATTTAATACTATAAGGTTGTGAACTAGTATCATATTTAGCCCATGTTTAGATGACACTGGATAGCCACTTAGCTAATGATTCTATACAAGTCACAGCTTTAAGCAGAGTAACTTTTAATCTGTCTCCTGGGATCAGCTATACCCAGGCTGTTCATATAGTGATTTCTTATAGTGCTGACTGAACAAAGGCAACAGCGGCTAAAGTCACTGTAATTGTTGGAGAATATCCTAAATTCCTTCCATTTTTAGAGTAGCATGAGAAAAGAATGGGGCTTTAAGAGGCTATTGCCAGATACTCCTGTTTACAGGTGAGCAATGTCTCCTTCTTCTAGAAACTGGGGCTATAAACCACTACCTAGGGAAGAGAAACTCTCCACAGATAAGGACTGTTACAGTTTGAATATGAAATGTTCCCCCACGCTCTTGTGTTGGACATCTTTATCCCTAGGAAATTATGAAAACTTTAGGTTGTCCTAGCGGGAGGAAGTAAATCACCGGAGGCATATTTCTGAAGGTTATAGCTTGTTTCTGGGCACCTCCTTTCCTCTCCTTCCTGTCATCCATAAGGTGAATGGATTACTCCTCCTACTGCCATTATGTCTGGCCCCATCACAGTTTCAGAATGAGCTAAGAGCTATGGACTAAAACTTCTAGCCCTGTGAGCTAAAATCTTTTCTCCCTTAACTTTCTCTCTAAGGTATTTTGATCAAAGGTTGAAAAATAATCCTAATCTGATATCACTAGAATTAATACCAGTGCCTAAGCAGATACGATGAACATTCAAATACATAGATTAAAAAGAGAAGCTTTATTTTAGGACTGTTCTTGTGTTTCTTATTTACTTTTACTGAAAGTGTTAACATTCTTAAATCCATTTTCTTCCTGCAACAACCTTTGTAAGTTCAATAATATCTCTGTTTCTTGAAACTGTTTGGGATAATGGTTGTTTGCCCTGGTCACAAGGGTGACATTTTCCATGACTAGAGTATGACTATTGCTCAATGATTAGGAACATGTTGACTTTGGATTACATGTTGAGAGGATCAGATACTAGTACACAGAATAAGGAAGAAGCGTTAACATAGAAGAATAGGATGGGATAACAATGTTCCAAAAGTTGGGATAAGATTCGTTTGCTTATTATAGCCCCAAAGAGGTAGCACTGTATACAAGTTCCTGTTGTTTTCTTAATAACTGTTGACTGATTAGACAGAAGGGAGAAAACAATTTTAAGGTGGTTTAGATTCAGTGACAGTATTAAATAATGGCTCATTTTCAAAATTGGTCCTAAATTCCTTAGAGCTCTTCCACAGGTAAATTCAGAAATGACTTTTACATGTTAAATGTTGATATTTTAACCATATAAAACATTTGTATATGAAGCTATACATTTGGCACAAAATAATGAGTGTTTGATCTTGTAAAGAACAAATCAAATCTATTTTAAAGGAGTACTTCTGCATAGACGTCCTACTTGCAGGGCTATCCTTCAAAGAATGAAATCTAGCTGAGGTTACAGACCATCTGATAGGTGGTGTGTGTTTATTTCATGACTAAAGTTGATTTTTTAGTCTGTAGTTATTTTGAGTTGGATTTTCATAAACATCAGATTACAAGTATACAATATCTATATAAATAATATATCATATATATGTATCAATAGGAGTTCTTAATTTTAAAATAATAACCAAATTTTCTTTTTTGATGATTTTCAAGAATAGAGGAAAAGAGAAAAGAAAGAAGGCTGATGAATGATCAGAGTGCTACAGAATTAAACACACACACACACACACACACACACACACACACACACACAGATAGCAAACTTGATTTAAAGCTGTTATACACTCCATTCACTTATCCACCCACCCATCCAGTATTTGGTGATTGTTTTTGTGACAGGAAAACTTATCAGAAAGACCTTCTTCCTTCTTCAACTCTGCCATTTTACTATTTTATAATCCTAGCACGGTGGGGTTTGCCCGGAAACTACACACTAAGCCTGGCCAATGGTTTCAGTTCCAAGTTTATAAACTGACTTGGAGATCACAATCCAGTTTACAGTCCGTAAACAATTCTAAATTTCAGTAGTTTTTAATTATTAACATTCTTTTTTTTTTTTTTTGCCAGTCCTGGGCTTGAGCTCAGGGCCTGAGCACTGTCCTTGGACTTTCTCAAGGCTAGAGCTCTACCACTTGAACCTCAGCACCACTTCTGGCTTTTTTCTATGTATGTGGTACCGAGGAATCGAACCTGGGTCTTTGTACATGCTAGGCAAGCACTTTAACCACTAGGCCAAACTCCCGGCCTTGTTAACATTCTTAATTGAATCATATTTGCTAGAAATTAAAATGACTAATCTTAATTGCATTTACAAAGTGTCTTAGTCCATGGAGGATAAAATATCCCTAAGAAGATGCACCTATCATTAGGAGGCCTTATTCTTCTTACCAGGGTAGGTATCATTATCACCTCCAACTTCATGAAGAGAAACTCATACAAGTTTCTATACTGATGGGGAGCAGTGGACGCCAACCTTTAGACTCTACAGGGTGCATGGTCAATTAAATAAATGGACAGGCAAGACAGAAAGCTCTGTGAGTTTCATTTATGTTGCAGCTTCTTGAGTAATTCCTAGGTAGAAATACTAGCAAAGAGTTATTCAGTAGGTAGAGGAACACAGGAGAAGGGAAATTCACAAAAGGTTTTCTAGTTTGTTCTTGATGTCTACAGCCCTCCATCCTGCCTTCTCTTCTCCCTCAGTGGCACCCTTTGCCTCTCCTATCCTCAAGGTTCAAGAATATCAGTGCTTTTCCTCTGAAAACATAACTGCTATAGGCCTATTAGCTGTATAATGGGAAGCACTACGTAAGTGTAAGGGAATGGGGAGGTGGGAAGTCATGCCTCAGATGTGACCCAAGAGTCTATGCTCCAGGCTCATGGTGTGATTTCTGGGTTAAAAGAGAAACCCTTCTGTGAGCCCCTCTATGTTTTGCTTACAACTTTTCATCAACTTCATGATGCCTTCTTTTGTGTATTTAGGTGTATAGATTACGCTCATGGAATATTTTTGTTTTCTCTTCAAAAAAATCAATCATTGTGCCAGGTGCAGTGGTTCACACCTATAATCTTAGCTTCTCAGGGTCTGAGATCTGAGGATCACGATTCAAAGCCAGCCCAAGCATGAAAGTCTGTGAGACTCTTATCTCCAATTAACCACCAGAAAACCAGAAGTGGCGCTGTGACTCAAGGAGAAGGGCGGTAGCTTGAACTGAAGAACTTAGGAACAAAGCCAAGGCCCAGAGTTCAAGTCCCACAACCAATAACAACAAAAAAAAAATCAATCATTGTATATGTTATTTTTATTGTAGAGTTACTAATGGATATCAGATATATAGGTATTAACAGATCTACTATATATTCATTTCCATATATAGATATCTGATATGAAAAAGTAGAGTTGAAGAGCCAGGAGCTCACACTGGTTCAAATATGATCTTGCTGGGAACATTTTAAATAGGGTAAAAAATGTTAGCAGTGACCTCACATTTAGGAACTTAGTAAATGTTGAGTTGATTTAGTTGAGCTAGCTGCCTTGTGGATTCCCAGGAACTTTTTACTGACTGACTGGATGTACCAATAACAATAGCAGGAAAGGTCGAGACACTGGCAGAGGTAGGAATTTCCGTCTTCTCCCTGGCCTCCACCCATTTCATATCATAAAAGGCATTTATGCCTTTTACAGTTTAATTTGTTTCCACTTCCTGGGAGTCACTCTGCCTAGACACTGGCAAGGTCTTCCCTTTTTTAATGTCTGCTAATAAGCACCTCCCAGAAAAGGACAAGAGCAAGATAGCAGAACAACATTCCAGGCATGGTGAGCAATAGGACAGCCCTGCAGGTGTCTAGGAGCTTCTCTGGGGACAAGAATCAGCCTGCAGTGTCACTTCCTTCCAACCATGCAACACATGCTATCCAGGGCAGCAATGTGGTGGATAACATAAGAGTAAAGGATAGTCATGGGAGCTGAGCCAGTCCACAGGACTTAGATTCTGCTCAAGACCTCTTTTGTCCTAAGAGTTCTGAGGAAGCTGTTACTTCTAAACTCTAGTTTTCTAGACAATGAGCATGTAATGAAACCACAGAAATACATGGTAAGTACAAGACAATTATTTAAAGGTTTCTTATGAGACAGATACTTCTGTCTGTCTCATAAGATTCTACACAATAAGGTTCTTCAGATGTAGAATAAGTGCTGACATACTAGACTAGCTGCCTTTCTTGGTGGCAGGAAGTACACTAGCATTTCTCAGGTGGAATGTTCTGGAACATGTTCTGGTACAATGTTACTTAAAGGCCACTCCAGAAAAGCTTGGAAGTATTGGTAACTAGTTAGGCAACTGGTAAAGTCAAGACAGATCTGTAGATCTGTGCATTCTTCTGATTCCTGGAACAATGCCCTTCCATTTTCATTCCCCTTTCCAATTTTAGGTCTAAAACAATTTGTGTGGTGTTTTGTGCCAGTCCTGGAGCTTGAATTCAAGGCCTGGGCGCTCTCCAGTTGTATTTTTTGCTCAAGGCTAGTGTCCTATCACCTAAGTCACAGCTCTACTTCTGGTATTTTGGTAGTTTAGTAGAGATAAAGAGTCTCACAGACTTTCTAGCCTGGGTTGGCTCTGAACTTTGGTCCTCTTATCTAAGTTTTCTGAGTAGCTAGGATTACAGGCATAAGCCACTGGTGCCCAACTTTAAAACAAAGTGAATAGTACACATTCCCATGGTGACAATTTTGATGTTTTTGGCAAAGAATCCACTTGGTATTGCCTTATCTACTGGAGACCAAAGCACTAAAAAAATGTTGGGAATGATTAGAACTCCACAGCTACAAAAACAATAATCAAACCTAGGAAGAATAGCCAATATGTGTTCATTTAAAAGACTGGCATATATGAAGTGGACAAAGGGGTTTCATTGTGGTTTTTCCTTTCAGGAAGTACTCATATCTCATCTATTATTCTTTCTTATCCTCCTTCCCCGCTCCCCACATTTTTTTTATGGTTTGTAATGGATTTCATTAGTGCTATTTTCATAATGGAAAAATGGCATTTTGGTCCTATCCACGTCCCATCACCTTCTTTTCATCTTCCTTTCTTGCTTATATCACCCTCTCCCAAGAGTCCCAGTCCCACATTTGTACTCATGCTACACACACACACACACACACACACACACACACACACGCGCGTGCGTGCACGCATGCACACGCACGCATGCACACACAGAAACCTAGATTCTGTATATGAAAGAAAACATGCAATCATCATGTTAAAATTGCTGCTGTCGCACACACAGCAAGTTGCACAATCATTCCAGGAAGTGTCAGTGCCTATCTCTACTTGACACCAAACTCCTTCAATTCACAAGCTTCATTTATTCACTTATCACTGTGAAGACATATGGCTTTTACAGCAAGAACTCTTGTCCTCTTGTTTTAGTTGTCAGTGAGGATGTGTAAATGCTTTTTTTTTTTTTTTTCGGGGAAGAACACATTACAGTCTGTTCTACCACAGAGAAAGTCAAGGAGAGATGGGGCTAGTGGCCAACTGTAGTATTCAATGGAGAGGAATTTATAACTACTACTTTTCTATGAATCTCCTAGATATCAATAGCCCAAATAGGATTTGCAATAAAGAAAAAAACAAAATGCCCTCAAACAATGCCTTTGCTCATTTTCCCATTATGTTCAACCCTTACGAAAACCTGTATAAATATAAACATACATGTACAAACTATATAATTGGTTATTTTTTATTTTTGTTTTATGCTTTGGCTGATCATGGGGCTCGAACTCTAGGCCCAGGCACTGACCTTGTGGTCTTCAGCAAAGCTAGTACTCTACTATTTTAAGCCACAGCACCACTTCCTGTTTTCTAGTGGTTAATAGGAGATAAGAGATTTCGTGCTTGGGCTGGCTTTGAACCATAATCCTCAAATCTCGGCCTCTTGAGTTTCCAGGCATGAGCCACCAGTGCTATAATTGGTTATTAATATTTGTCTTTTCATATCATGAATCATCTTACCTGTTTTTTAGAAAAGATAAATATAAGCTGATATTTGACTAAAGCAGTAAGTTTTAGTGTATTAATATTTTATCGCTGCTGTAACAAATTACTACAAACTGGTTTCACATTATAATATAGTTCTTTACACTAGAATTAAAACAAAGTGTTGCCAGATTTCATTTTGGAGGGTGAATGAAGAAATCCTGACTTTTCTAGCTTCTAGAGACTACCCACATTTCTTGGCTCATTGCTTTTCCCTCCATCTTCAAAGACAATACTGATAGGGTGATTCTCACATTGCATCACACTGATTGCCTTCTGTCTCCCTCTTCCCATGTACAAAGGCCTTGTGATTGTTTCACCCACATACTGTCAGCTGAGTTTGAACCATGATTCTATCTGTAGCCTTAATTTCCCTTGGTATAGTAAGAGGAGTATTTGCATTCATAGGTTCTGGGATTGAAAACATTTTCAATGTGTTTGTGTGGCCACTAGTCTGTTAACTACACTACCACTACATTTCTTACATAAACAAATAAAAACAACACAATTTTGCTTCATCTCTTGTATATTTAAACTCGACTGAATCTATTTGTTCCATATTATCATATTAAGAATTATGTCTAGGGCAGGAGAGCATGGCCTACTGGTAGAGTGTTTGCCTAGCATTACACAAAGACCCAGGTTCAGTTCCTTGGTACCATATACACAGAGACAGAGCGCTAGACTTGAGCAAAAGTGTCCAAGGACAGTGCCCAGGCCATGAGTTCAAGCCCTAGGACTGGCAAAAAAAAATATATCCAAGTTGGGTGTGGTAATGTATGCTTATTATTCCAACACTTGGAAGGGCAGAGTTGGAAGATGCCCAAGCTTGAACTAAGAAAGGGATGGAAAAAAGAAAGAAGGAGGGAGGGGGAGGGAGGGAGGGAAGGAGGAAGGGGAAAAAGAATACAGTAGTAAAATTTCCAAATACATGGTTTTCTATAAATGAAGATGTTTATTCATTGGCATTCTTAGCAGCAGCCTGCAGAATGACAGAAAGATAAATAGTTTGTCTTGGATGATAAGTCCATAGCAATAATGACAAGTTGAGGTCCAGGGGGCTTGTGGCCTGTTTTCCCCGGTATCTGAGTCCTCTACCTGTGCTCCTAGTGTGGTAGCTGCTGCTGAGCCTGAGGTAATAAAAACTGGATGATGTTTATTTGTAGTATAGTCAGTATCATGACCCCCACAGGGGACAATGGCCTGGGAGTGCTATCAATTAAGATACAATCTAGAAGTCGCTATAGAATGAGCAAAATGCAGATCATGAGACTTTTAAGTGCTTGGGTTAGGGAAAAAAAATTCTGGAAGCTACACAAGTAGAAAAAAGGGTGCTTTTTTCCCCTCCCTATAATAAGGAGTTAATAACAGGTATGTTGTAAGGCTTACTGGAAGAAGGAAAAGCCACTTTAGAACTCCCACTACTAGAAGCTACAAAGTGTGCTCTAAGCATTTGCTCAGAGACTTTTCTCCATATCACAGTAAGAGCCCTGTTAAAAGCTTCTGGTATGTGTAAAGAATAATAGATGACACTTGGAATAGTACTAGGGAATCCTGAGAATTAGAGAAAAACACAGTAAGTCAGAACTGAGCCATGATACTCCATGTCAGAACACTTTCATGCACCAGGAACTGTGCCAAGTACTTCAAATAGTTTAATTATTGTAATCCTGACAGCAAGACAGCTATTAAGAAACACAATCTAAATATGAGGAAACTGATGTTCAAAGAGGCTAAATCGCTTACCTCAGGCCACCCTGCAGCCAGGATGCCACAGGATAAGTGTGTAAAAAATTGTCCAAACTGTTTAGGAGTTTTTATACTCCAAAATGAGAGGTTTAAGGGAGTATCTGATCAAAAGGGCAGAGTCTAGGAACCTCTGAGATGGTTTGCAAAAAATGCAGAGAGAAATAAGCTTGTTTTCATTGTGATGGGACAGAGTTTATAACTAGTCAGAGCCTCAAAGGGGTCAGTGATTGAAGGGATGTAAATGGCCAAAGACCTAGGTACACTAGTGGATGCCTGAAAGTCTCAGCTACTCAAGAGGTTAAAGCAAAATAGTCCTACACTGGATGTGGTGGCTCACGCCTGTAATCCTAGCTACTCAGGAGGCTGAGATCTGGGGATCAAGGTTCAAAGCCAGCCTGGGCACAAAAGGACCTGAGACTCTTATCTCCAATTAATCTCTAGAAAACAAGAAGTGGGGCTTGGCTCAAGGGTAGGGTGGTAGCCTTGAGCTGAAGAGCTCAGAGACAGTGCCCAGGACGAGTTCAAGCCCCATGACTCCCCCCCACCCCCGAAAAAAAGGCAAGAGAGTCCTTTGAGCCCAAGAGTTTAAGATCAGTTTGAATAAGATAGGTCCCAATACAAAAGGGAAAAAAGAGAGGAAGATGGATTTAAAATCTAAATAAAGCTAAAGGATTCAAAGTCAGTCACAGTATCAGTTAGCAAATGAGGCAGGGTATTTGGCAATTTCCAAGCAATCGCAACTCTGTTTCTACATAAGCTCTTTGACTCCTATGAAGAGCATATCTCTAGAAAACAGTTACTGAAAATACCAACTATCCTGTGCCTCATTCATATCTTGGTAAATATATAATCACAAAAGTTAGAGAATCATAGGTGGGAAAAAGAATGAGTCTCTAACACTGGTCTTTGCCTTCATTTTTCTTCTCATTCCCTGAGCATTGTCTTGGGTTTAGAACACTTGACTATTCTTTCTAAGGTTCTGTTTCTGAAAGTCACTTCTCTGCTGCATTAGGTCCCCTGGAGTGATATGTCAAGCAATCCATGAAAGCTGCTTTGACAGGTTGGTGTTGTAAGCATTTCCTCACTGAGCTGGCAGTCCTTACCAACAATGCTAACAGTGAGATCCGTAGGTGAAAGTCAAAGGGCACTGTCTGATCGACTGCTTTGTTTATTCACCATGTGCTTAGGGCTAGCTGTCCCCCAGATCACAGAGGAGGTCCAGGCTTCTTCATGGACTGCTGGTAGGGTTAAATAAGCATATTGCAGTCCAGTTTGGAAGGATTTTCATGAAATAAGGCCCAGTTCTGGAGCACAGGAACCTTAACGGCCTTCATGGGCCTAGGACCAGGGCAGAGGCCTGACTTGCTTTAACAAGACTGCAGAGTACTTTTCTTGTTTTGGGCAAGTCAGGCCCCACTGCTACCTCACTAATGCATTTTTTTTCTTTAAAGACAGTTCTTCATTCATATGGTTACAGTATTTCACCTTGTTACCTGATATATTAGATATACACGTATTTGGTTATTTGAAATCAGATAGGGAAGGGGGAAAAAACAACATGAGCGGCAGGCGGAGGGTGGGAGGGAAAGGGGGACCAAGACATGAGAAAGGGTATCAATGTAAGTGAAGTAATGCACTTCTATCTGGTGAATATAATGTAACCCTTCTATTAATTACAATAAAAAATATATGTAAAAAAGACAGTTCTTCATGTTCTAAGCACAGATTTTTTTTTTTTTGCCATTCCTGGGGCTTAAACTCAGGGCCTGGGTACTGTCCTTGAGCTTTCTCTTCTCCAGGATGGTGCTCTACCACATGAACCACAGCACCACTTCCAGCTTTTTCTGTGTATGTGGTACCAAGAAATGGAACCTAGGGCTTCATGCATGCTAGGCGAGATCTCTACCTCTAGGTCACACTCCAGGCCCGAGTGTATATTTTTTTTAATTAGCCAAATTTTAAATAAAGTGGTATTGCTGCTTTCATACTATTATAGCCAAGAGTTATCAGATATGTGGACTAGATTCTACAGCTTAGTGCCCATCTATAACACAATATCTTTCATGCCAGGCACCGTTGGTCACACCCATAATCCTAGGTACTTAGGAGGTTAAGATCTGAGGACTGTGGTTCAAAGCCAGCCTGGACAGGAAAGTCTATGAAATTTTTATTTCCAATTAACCACCAGAAAACTGGAAGTGGTTTTGTGGCTCAAACAGGTAGAGCTCTAGCTTTGAGCGTAAGAGCTTAGGGACAGTTCCCAGGCCCTAAGTTTAAGTCCCAGGATCAACAACCACAGCAAAATTTCCACAATTTCAAGGAAGCTCCTACCTTGCACAGCTTCAAAGATACAATTGTCCAGGATTTGTGTGTTATTATTCACACGGTGGTATGATCTATTACTGGAAATTAGGTGGAGTTCAGTTTAAGAAAGGATGAGTATTCCAAATAGTCCTCTGGGAGCTGGAATGAACTTGGGCTTCTGGTAGCCATTGATGCTGTAATGACCTTAAAGCCTTCAAAGGAGGAACCAAACTTGACTCAAACATCAAATAAATTCCACAGATCTCAAAGAACGAATGCTTAGGATAACAAATAAATAGAAGTTAAAAAGCCAGAGAATATGGGGCAAGAGTGTGGCTCTACAAGTCTAATGAAACATAAAAGTCTGGACGAGCTGGTTTAGAATAGCAAACACCCCACTCAGTCACCAAACAGGGCAACAGAGGTTTCGTGAATGGGAATGAGCAGCCAGGTCAAGATCCCGTGAGGAATGACTCAGCACAGAACCAAGCAGCACTCCCACCAGGCACAGCCCAGGAGAGCCAATGCTCATCACAGCACTTCTGTCTGGGTTTTGTAGGATTTTATTTTTTTCTCTTACTTGCTTTCCCTGAAGGGTTTTCCTCTTCCCCCATTAACTGTTTCTACAGTAAGCTTCCTAAAATAGAACTTCCTAGGGAGCCTTATTACAGGAAAGTGTCTGTGTTTTATTCACAGATGCCGAGCTTCTATGACCTAAGCCCCATTTAACCAGTGTGTCTCAAATAGGTTGCTTCATTAGGGAGGAGAAGTGTTTGTTTCCTTATCTATAAATCATGAATGAAGCTGGACACTAATGACTCACACCTATAAGCTTAACTACTCAGGAGGCTGAGATCTGAGGACGGCGGTTCAAAGCCAGCCCAGGCAGAAAAGTCCCCATGAAACTCTTACCTCTAATTGATCACCAGAAAACTGGAAGCGGAGTTGTGGCTCAAGTGCTAGAGCACTAGCCTTGAGCAAATGAGCTCAGGAACAGAGCTCAGGCTCTGAGTTCCTCCAGGACAGACCAAAAAAAAAAAAATCAGGAATAATAAAATGTCTCTTGAAGCCTTTCTGGGAGGAATTAGAAATCATTTATGTGCTGCAAAAATGCCTGACCCACAAACTATTCCCCATAAATGGTCACTATTATTACTAATTTATTTACCTTAGAACATTGGAATGATCCCAAGACACTAGTTTGACCACTCAAAGCCATAAATCTACAACTATAATCCGGTGTTTACAAAAGTACAAAAAGCCTATGTCAACTACAAATTATCATATTAATATATGTCTTAAGGGTGGTTGTGAAGACTAAGTGAGTTAATGCACAAAAATGCTTAGAATGTAACTTGGTATGCAGCATATGTGAGCTATTACTGTTGTTGCTGTTATGCAAATGCTTAACTCTTGTAACCTGTCATTAAAGGGTTTGGGAACAGGTATGATTTGTCAGAACAACTAGTAAAATAGCTATGGGAGGTGTGGCAAGATCAGGAGTCTGGAGACTTAGGATCTCACACCATTCTCTGGCTAAGAATGTGGGCTTGGTTCTCTTTAATCCCAGTGCCAATGTCTTTCTTTAGCCACTGCTCTTAGACACAACTAATCTATACAACGGAAATTGTGAAGAATGACATTTAAACTAGAAATACACATAAATTAGTTTTACAGCTAAATTTTCTTTACAGTCAGTAGTTAGGAAAAGAGCAAGTTCATTCAATACAAGTGGACTGTAATACATTGCCAATTTAAGTACTATTTTTACTTAATTCTCCTGACTTCATTGCATTATTAGCATCTACCTGTGGTGCCCACTAGAATGAATATAGAGTGTCGGAATAATTTTGTCCTGTTTCATTTATAGATGTCTTCTAAATGCTTACAACAGTGCCTATGATACAGTTGGAATCTGACACCTATGTATTAGTTATAACATACTGAATACTCATAGGGTATACTCCTAGAATTTCATGGACCTGCTCTTTCCTTAGCAACTCGCATACAGCTCCTTGATAAAATTTCCACATACAAGGTTTTAGACTCAAGGAAATAAATGCTGTTTTCTAACATGAAATAACATGATAACTCTCAGGTATCTTCACTGAATGACAAATAATTTAAATATGCACACAGCACAGCTTGGGTGTGTTGTTAGATGTAATTGAATCAAGGGAATGTGATAAAGTACAAGACAGAAAACAAACAGAAACTCAAGAGGTGTGGCATGAGACTAGGGGAATCTAGATCTGCCGTTTAATTTTCAGACTCTGAAAAGTAAGATCTGCCATGCATGAAAGTGGCCTACTGCTGGATAGTACGTAATCAAAGGAGTCATGAGCTTTAGTTCATGGATCAATAGTAGGGTATTTGAATAACATCACAATTATTTCTTAAAGTCCTGTAATACTGGTAAATATCAATTACCCAAGAGGTATTGTTAAGCTGAAAGTGGAAACTGCACGTAAAGAAGGTCTGTCTGGAACTTTGGCCTAACTGGTGCTTTCTCTGGTTCAAAGCCACTAAGCTGACCTGAGAGCATGCTGAGAGCAAAGCTGATGTGACATAGCAAAGTATGAATCACCTGCCTCAAGGCACCACCTGCTGCCTCATCTCACAACAACAGGCAGAACCTCATAACAGTGAATGTGTTTCACATCTTCAGCAACTTCTAATGGCACTATCTGTGTTTTTAAACTTTTAACTCTTTAAAATCATTACAATCCTCCAAATCTAATATTTTATAAAGTAAATATGCTAAATATTGATTTTTTTTAAATTTACACGTATTTTTTAAATTCCTAATTTCTTTCAGGAACTCAGGTTCCACTACATATTGTTAAATGTCAGTTCTCAGGCAGATGAAATCAGATGGAACCTCGTTTTACAGGTAAATTTTCATTTTCTTTTTATTGTTATTATTTTTATTATTTGAGACAAAATCTCCCTGAGTAGCCCAGGCTACAAAGCCCAAGAACTGAGATCACAGGATGTATCTTCATGCCTTGCTCTATTTCTATTATTCTGTAAGGAAAACATAGGATATCACAAATCATAGTGTATGAAAGAGTATTAAGTACTTCTATACTAAGACCTTCAATAGCTTGGAATAGGATATAGTTTTTGATCTTTATGCAAGTAGAGAAAATTCCTTGGAAATCGTTAGAATAAAGATATGTGATTCCTGCCACCATTTTCCATGTGCACTGTGACACCTGGCATTTCTACCACGATTAGAGAATACGTGATATTGCTTTCATATGTTTAGCAAATGTTACTGCTGTTACTCCTCAAGGAATGTTTTGTTTCTTTTTGCCTGTCCCGGTGCTTGAACTAAGGGCCTGGACACTGGTGTTGTGCTTGACTTCAGAACTGTACACAGGGTGCTCAACAGCATTGTTAACTCATAAGACAACGTGAAGAAGACAGAGACCACAGATTCCAAATGCTCTAGTGCCAACTGCACCAGGAACTTACCCCGGCTTTCAGTCCATGGAGTCCTGCAGTCATTGTACCTGCTGTCACTTCAAGTAATGGCTAGAGAACCCATCCCTGACCTTAAAGAGCTGGCTGTGTCTCCTGAAAATAAGATGTGTACAGAAGAGAACACTTAGTTATTACAAAGCAGTATTTCATTTATGCTGAATGAAGTGCCAGAATGCAGTTGCTAAGAAGATCTAGTAATGACCTACTGGCAACCTGGGTCACTCCTAACAACTGGACTAGACAGCTACCTATGGCTAAGGCTTATACAAAGGCTTGTTTTAGGAAAGAAATTTGGTCACATTTTCCTGGCACAGTCTCTACTACAAGATGTACTTTTCATCAGTCAGAATTACAGCAACAAGAAATCAAAACAGAAGAGACCAACCCCACAACATAAAGGATGAAAAATAAGGTTTTGGTTCTTGATGTCTTTTTAACCATGATATGTTTTGCGGTCAGAAGCTTACAAGACTCAAGAATGTCCTTCACTCTAGTCTGAGCTTACCTCTCTGTCATAGGGCACACATGCTGAGTACCAGTAATCGGAAACTTGTGTGTCATGATACAGAACGGGTCATCTGACTTCTCTTGCAAGTGGCTTTCCTAGTTCTCCTCAAAAGGTCCTTGACACAACCATTTTACCAGAGACCAAATTCATGCCAAAACTCATTCTCATTCCTCTGAATCACACATCTATCCACAGAAGCTATTAGCAAGCTGGAAAAACACAAGCAGAAGAGAGAAGAGCAGTAATTTTCACCAACTCGCAAGTGTTACATCTCATCATTGGTGGTATATCTCTGGCGTATGATATTTGTGCACTCACAGGCATCTCTATGGCTAAGTAACTTCAAAGCAGATAGCTCCTGGTAATGTCTCATTTTCCCATCCTTTCTTTTCTAACTTCACGCTCACAAACACACAGTATTTTCTGTCTCTTCTTGTCATATGCTAGTTATTATCCCTTGAAAAGTTAGCAAATAACTTAGGCCTATATGCCCACGTATTACTAAACCAGACCTGTTTTGCCTGATGTACAGCAAGCCAGCTATTGAAATGATTTTGTCCCCCCAAAATTTTATTCATAGAGTGCCAAATCTCAAATCTATCTCACCCAAGAGAGGTGAACAGTGAGTCCAACTGAAATGATCAGTTTTCCATGTATAAATAATCTTCATGGTTCTTCATAGAATACGTTCTGAAAATGGTGGCAGTATGATGGATCTGAGAAGGGAACTTGTAGCCTCCTGACATCGAAGGGTTATCAATGGATATTTGAGAAAGCCCAAGTAAAGAGTCAGTGAGTTCATCCAAAGTGGCCTTCAGGTCTCTGAAAAAAGTAATCTGGGCAATGATTATCATCATAACCCACACATCAAGGGTGATATGTACAGCAAAGCTGTTAGTGGGCTGACATATTGCTCAACTGCATGACCCCCCAAATCAGTGGTTCTTAAAGTCAATTAAAAGCAAGTGCCTTAAAAAAAAACGTAAAGTTGGAGACTTTATTCAGTTTCCCATCAGTATCAGGAACACTTTAAAGATGTAACTTTGTTGGCATTTGTGAGAACTAAGGATCCCTCATAAGAAACCTGACATTTACATTTTGACCCAAAAAAAGTTTTGGAATAAATATTATCAACGATGGTCATTATATTAATGGCTCACTTAGTTCAGGGCTTGCCTTCATACATTTGGTTTGGTTTTGTTTTTGGTCAGCCTTGCATTTAGGGCCAGGGTACTATCCCAGAGCTCATTTACTCATTCTACCACTTTTGAGCTATATTACCACTTCCAGTTTCCTGGTGGTTAACTGGAGATGAGTCACATGTACGTTCCTACCTTACCTGGCTTTGAACTGAAATTCGCATATCTCAGCCTCCTGAGTAATCAGGTTTATAGATGTGAGCCAGCAGCACCTAGCATTTCTACCTTTTTTTTTAAAAAAATTCATATCTTTCTTAGCTGAAACAAACAATCCTTTGAGGATAGATGTAACTTCTTCCATTTTGCAAAAGAGAAACAAGCTCAAAGGAATTAAGTGATTTGATCCAGCTTGACTCTCAGCTTGGAGTTTCTGACTGTGATAATTCAGGATGTTTGAAAAACAATTGTTAGATTCTTTTTTTTATTATTTATTTTTTTGTGGGTCATGGGCTTGAACTCGGCCTGGGCATTGTCTTTGAGCTCTTCAGCTCAAGGCTGCCACCCTACCCCTGGAACCAGGTGCTATCCCTGATCTTAACTCAAGGCTACTGTCCTACCTTTGAGCCAAGCCCCACTTCCCATTTTCTAGAGGTTAGACAAGTCTCTCAGGTCTTTTTGTGCGTGGGCTGGCTTTGAACCTTGATTCTCAGATCTCAGCCTCCAGAATACCTAGGATTACAGGCATGAGCCACCGTGCCCGACCAAATATTAGCGATTCTGTAAGCAAATATGTTTGAATTCTTGGGGAAACAGTAAGAGATATGCCAATTGTTAATAAGATTTCTGACAATATTATACTTTATATCAGTGGTATTTTTTCTGTTGCCTTTTATGAATGTTCCTCTTCTAGGTGAAAAAGTAGATAGATCTCAACTGCATTACACAAACCAAAAATAGTGACTGCTGGGCCGGGAGTTTGGTCTAGTGGTAGAGTGCTTGCCTAGCATGCACGAGGACCCTGGTTCGATTCCTCAGTACCACATACATAGAAAAAAGCCAGAAATGGTGCTGAGGCACAAGTGGTAGAGTTCTAACCTTGAGAAAGTCCAAGGACAGTGCGCAGGTCCTTAGCTCAAGCCCACGACTGGCCAAAAAAAAAAAAAAGTGAACTGCTATTGACATTTTATAAAACTGCATGAGAACTCTGTATGAAACATGCTTACTGTGTATATGAGTGATTGCATTTATGAGATAATAGAAAGGACTCCAGGCCTCTGCTGGGTCTACTCTTGTCTGCCTTTTACAGCTGTGTCCTTGGAGGGCTGGATAAGAAGCCAGCCTCTAATCTTAGTACCACATCAACTTTTCTGTCTCAGCTCTGTTCTTCGAATTTAATACTTCTTTGGGTCCATCTTAGGTTCCTGATCTTAACTTTTCCCCTAGAAGCCTATCCACTCTTCTTTGTATTACCATACACTTCATGTGGTTAGCCCTAATTCTGGCTGTGCCCCCCATCCTATTGTGGAGTCTCAGTGGGAGTCAGGTGTGGCCTGCTCTATACAACCAACAATACAGGAGGTAATAGGTTTTGAGTTGAGATACATGGCATTGACATATCTGGGCTTAAAACTGGTAGTTAGAAATCTCTCAGTTGAAAGCATTAAGATTTGAAACAGGGGGCCGGGAGTTTGGCCTAGTGGTTAAAGTGCTTGCCTAGCATGCATGAAGACCCGGGTTCAATTCCTTGGTATCACATTCACAGAAAAAAGCCTGAAGTGGTGCTGAGGCTCAAGTGGTAGAGCTCTAGCCTTGAGAAAGTCCAAGGACAGTGCTCAGGCCCTGAGCCCAAGCCCTGGACTGGCAAAAAAAAAAAAAAAGATTTGAAACAGGAGATAGGGCAAGAAAAGCCTATTTCATCAGTCATTAACTTTTTGGTTGTGCAGCCACCACCATTCAGAACAAGTAAAAGTAATTTCGGAGAAGAAAATCAAAGGGTGTAGGAAACAATCTTGATGAATAGCTGCAATTTTAAAAAGGAAGTAGGGCCGGGTGGGGTGGCTCACGCCTGTAATCCTAGCTACTCAGGAAGCTGAGATCTGAGAATCTCGGTTCAAAGCCAGCCCGGGCAATAAAGTCTGTGAGACGCTTTATCTCCAGTTAATCCCTAGTAGAAGTAAGTGGGGCTGTGGCTCAGGGGTGGGGTGGTAGCCTTGAGTTCAGGGAGAGTCCAGGCCCAGAGTTCAAGCCCCATGACCCACAAAAATAAAAAAGGCCGCAGAAAATTAAATTTAGCAAAGAAAAAAAAAAAAACTCTAGACACGAAAAGGTCTGGAAAAGACATCACAGGAATAGGGAAGCCTTTGAAGGGGCTGGAAAGAGATGTCTGAGGAAAGGTCAGAGACTTTAAAGACTCGGTCTTCTACCGTACACGGAAAACGGAATGAAGAACATTTCCGTCTCGGTGTGTGTGGGGGGGGGGGGGTAGGTGGGAAATCAGGAGGCAAAGATGACAAGAAACCAGCTGGCTCCTTTAAACTGGCGGAGGGAAGGGCGCCCGGCTCTGCGACCCCCGGCCCGTCCTGCCCTGCGGGCCCCTCGGGGCCCGGGCTCGGCGACCCCCGGCCGGCCCTGCCCTGGGGGGGCCCCCGGCTCGGCGACCCCCGGCCGGCCCGGCCCTGCGGGGCCCCCGGCTCGGCGACCCCCGGCCGGCCCGGCCCTGCGGGCCCCTCGGGCCCCCGGCTCGGCGACCCCCGGCCGGCCCGGCCCTGCGGGGCCCCCGGCTCGGCGACCCCCGGCCGGCCCGGCCCTGCGGGCCCCTCGGGCCCCCGGCTCGGCGGCCCCCGGCCGGCCCGGCCCTGCGGGGCCCCCGGCTCGGGGCGCCCGTGCGAGGATGGCCGCCCTCTGCAGGCCGCGCACGCGCAGCGAAAGCCGCAGGCCGGCCAGCCTCCGCCCCGCTCTCCACCACTTCCTGTCTACCACTTCCGCGTCCCGCCGCGCCGGGGCTCCCGGGGCGCCGCCGGGGCTCTCCCCACACGACCGAGCTCAGCCGGTCTCCAGGCGGAGCCGCTCCGAGTTCACCTTCCGACCGGGCGGGGACGCTGTGGGAAAGAGACTTCCCGGAAGTGACGCGCGAGGCTCACGCCAGACTGCCGAAATCCCAGCTCACGCGCGACGCCGGAAGTCCCGCCCTCCTCCCGCAGCGGAAATCCGGTCTCCGCGGCTCCGCGTGGAGCTGGCCGGCGGCATGGCGCACTACAACTTCAAGAAGATTACGGTGGTGCCGTCCGCTAAGGTAGCGGGCTGTGAGAGGCGGGGGGCGGGACGGGGGGGTCCCCGCAGCGCACCCTGGCTCTTGGTCAGGTCGGTTGGGCAGGGAGGCGCCTTCCCGGGGCCTCCTTGCCGTTCCGCCCTCTGTCCGGGTCACACGTCGCCGGCCCCACTCTCTGAATCCCGCCACCCCACCCCACACCCGGGGGCCCCCGGGGCGTGTGTGGCCCCCGAGGAGGCTGGGGACATGCGGAGGGGGCTGGGCGGGCGGGCGGGGTCCCCCGGCGTGCGCGGAGGGCAGCCCGCGGGGGCCGGCGGGGCGGGGCAGCGGGCCGGCGTGAGCGAGGCCTCGGCCTGGGATCCCGAGTCGGCTCGTCCCCTCTGACACCGGAGTGTTCCGGGGTGGCGAGGTTCCGCGCGGCCAGGCTGACGCAGAAGGCGGTTCCCCGTGTCGCCGGCCTGCGGCGTTTGGGAGGAAGCAGGTCCTCCCCGTCTCCGTCGTAGTCCACAAACACCGTTTTATAACCCGAAGCAGAGCTCCTGGGCTCCTAGGAATGGTTGGTAGAGCTTGTGGGAATACATTTGGACCACCTCGGCTGAAGCAAGGAACAAGATGAGTTCGGTGTAGGACACGGCTGGTTGTGAAAGTTACTGAGTGACGGTTGTGTGTGTGCCAGGTAGTGTGGGTTTAAAAGTGCTTACGATGAAATGCTGCCTGCTAGAGGGATAGAAACAGGTAAAACAAACTAGAAGTGAGGAAATTGTTACACCAGGAATAGCTGTCACTACCAAGGGATTCCACATCCGTGTCTTGAACCAAACCACGAGTCAGAAGCCCTTGTGACACTTCTGTATTACGCATGTGGCAGGATTTGTGTAAGTTCTATACAAGCATTATGTCACTGAAAACTTTTTGGTACACAAGTGGAAGAGCTCTAATGTTTACTGATGGAGATAGGAACACCAGTTGTATTGCAATCACTTGTTTACTGTTTTAATGGCACTTAATCCTGTGTTCTTTGGAGAGACCGTGCCTTGTTTATTGTTTTTGTCTTCAGCACCTGAATAGTCTCATTAGTAGAAAATGGCCAGTATTGTGTTCAGTGGAAATTCTAGTGGTTCTGGGAATTGAACTCTGTGTCTAGGTGCTTTCCCTGAGCTCTTGTGCTCAGGGTCAGCATTTTATCACTTTAGCCACAGCTCCACCTATGGCTTTTGTGGTTAATTACATATGAGAGTCTTATGGACCTTTCTGCCCTGACTGGTAATTAAACCATGATCCTCAGATTTCAGCTTCCTGAGTAGGTAGAATTGATGATAGGTATGAGCCACCTGCACCTAGCCAAATTCAAGTAAGTTTAAATGATTAGGTATGTGGGGTTAAGAAAGCAAGGGATGGAGTTCTTGTTAAAAAGAAGCAGGTACCATTGGGGAATGCATGCAGAAATCTTTCAAGTCATCAGTTGCCTTATGTACTCAGAAATTTTGAATAGTGGCTTTTAATTTTATTCATCATTTCATCAAATTATTTAAACTAAGGCTATGCATTAGATTGTAGGATTGTATTTTCTGATTTATACTTGTATTGATTAGGATATTCTTAAGTATTTGGAAGTTTGTGGTAAATGTATTATTATTATTATTTTTTTTTTTTTTTGCCAGTCCTGGGCTTGGGCTCAGGGCCTGAGCACTGTCCTTCTACTTTCTCAAGGCTAGGGCTCTACCACTTGAGCCTCAGCACCACTTCTGGCTTTTTTATTTTCTATGTATGTGGTACCAAGGAATCGAACCTAGGTCTTCATGCATGCTAGGCAAGCACTCTTACCACTAGTCTAAACTCCCAGCCAGTAAATGTATTTTAACAGCCATTAGATAAGTGTTTCTTTTTCATCCCCCTCCCTCTCTCTCTCTTTTTTTTGGGGGGGGGGTTAAGTGCTGTCCCTTCAACTCTAGGCTATTGCTCTACCACTTGAGCCACAGCACTAGTTCCAGATAAGTGTATTAAAACTGAATGTTTCAGTTAGAAAAAGTAAATTTTCTAGTTTAAGGTGTGTAGTACTACTAGATATTAGTGTTTTAAGAATGTTTTAAGTAAGTGGATGGAAACTAGACATTTGAATTGTGTCATTTTTTTTTTTCTATTGCAGGACTTCATTGATCTCACATTATCAAAGACTCAACGGAAGACTCCAACAGTTATTCATAAACATTACCAAATCCATCGCATAAGACATTTTTATATGAGAAAAGTCAAATTTACTCAACAGAATTACCATGATAGACTGTCACAGATATTAACGGATTTCCCCAAATTGGATGTATGTGACTCTGAGGGACACAGATGGTTAAGTAAATATAAGTCAGTGTAAGCTCTCAAATAGGGCCAGCTTACTTGGTTAGGACTTGAAGTACATAGTTAATGTTTTTGTAGTATTGGGAATTGAACTTAGGACCTGGGGCATGTGTTGTACTGCCAAACTGTTATTTCCAGCCCTTTTTAGTTCTGGTTTTGTTCAGTGTACATGTACGCTAGTTCTAGGGCTTGAACTCAGGCTCTGAGTGATATCCCTGAGCTCTTTTTTTTTTTTTTTTCCAATTGATTCATTAAGGGCTGTGCCACTTAAACTAAAGCTCTACTTCTGGCTTTTTTGTAGTTAATTGGAGATGAGTCTCACAGACTTTCCTGCCCAGGCTGACTTCAAACCTTGATCCTCAGATCTCAGCCTCCTGAGTAGTTAGGATTATAAGCATGAGCCACTGTTGCTTGGTATGCTGCTGTTATCTTCTATTTTCCTAGAGAAGTAAATCAGCAGGATCATTGGTCAAGAGAGGACTCTGATGAAGCTGCAGGTTGAAGAGAGCATAGAAATCATTTTTTTTTTTTTTTTTTTACAAAAGTATAGGAATCTGTTGAACCAAAATGACTGCTGTTTTTTCATTATAGGACATCCATCCATTTTACGCAGATCTGATGAACATTCTCTATGATAAGGATCATTACAAGTTGGCCCTGGGACAAATAAATATCGCCAAAAATTTAGTGGACAAGTAAGGTATTTTCTTAACATAGTATCTTTTATGGTCCTATCAAAAATGAAAAAGAAGACCTAGATATTTTTAAATTTTTTTTAGTGTTGCTAAAGATTATGTGCGGCTCATGAAATATGGCGATTCTCTATACCGCTGCAAACAACTGAAGCGTGCTGCCCTGGGGCGAATGTGCACCATCATCAAGAGACAGAAACAGAGTTTGGAGTATTTGGAACAAGGTATTTGTTTTATAGTCAAGCAGACCAGATTTCTAATGTGTTTTTCTTAAGTAAATGATCCTTGTGCAGAACTTCAGGAAATATGTACTGTATGTACATATTTAGTACTGAAGAGGTAAGGCATAGAGATTAATCTTGGGAAAACATTGAGAAAAACACACACAAAAAAATGACTTGGAATTTTACCTATTGACTTTTTTTTGGTCAGTCATAGGACTTGAACTCTGGGCCTAAGCATTGTCCCTGAGCTCTCCAGCTCAAGGCCTGCTGCCCTACCCCTTGAACCACAGCTCCACTTCCAGTTTTCTGGCTGTTAATTGGAGATAAGAGTCTCAGGTCCTTTTGTGCCCTGGCTGATTTGAACCTTGTTCCTCAGACCTCAGCCTCCTGAGTAGCTAGGATTATAGGCGTGAGCTACCAATACCTGTTTTAGAGTACAATTTTTGCATTGCAGAGTTCTATGTAAATACACACCTTCTTTGATTTTGTTCAGTTTTGCCTTCCTGCTTGAGTATTTCCTAAGAGATTTCATGGTGCATGGGTACTTTACAAATGTTTGCCTGTAGATGAGCTCATTAATGAGAATGGCCCATGTTGTAGCCCCAAGGCCTAGGGTGTGTGTGTTTCAAAATACGTGATCATCCAAATAATCTCACATAACAAGAATCATCTGAGAATCTACCTTCTCAGCCTTGTGGTTGGGCCTCACCATTGACTCCTGGAATCAGAATATCTGTGGCATGCCTAAAAATATGATTGTGGTATGGCCACATTTAGGAAATTTAGCTATAAGTATTAGTCTCTGCTGTTGTTTCCTTTTTCATTCATGTATATTTTCTTCAACACTTTACCATTATAAAAAAGTGAAATGCAATTAATAGAACCATAAATCTGGAGCATAACTAAATTAGAAAACATTCAAGCAAATAGTGAATTTTAATTTTTCAATTTAAAACATTTTCCTAGTACGCCAACATTTATCTCGTTTGCCAACCATTGATCCAAATACAAGGACTCTGCTTTTGTGTGGATACCCAAATGTTGGAAAGTCCAGTTTCATCAATAAGGTAGGCCTGCATTTATTTTACACTGATTAGGTCAGAAATTCTTACTTTGAGATGTAGGGAGCACGCAGTTGTTCTCAGGAATATTTACCTTGTCTGAAGCTTGATTCAGCATGCTATAACAGAAGCCTTCCTTTCTTCTTTTGTCTCCTTCCTGTCTTCCCTGCCTTCCTACATGTATTTACCTATCTAATCATATGGTACTAAGGATTGAACCTGCAGCTAGCAAAGTGATCTACCACTGAGCTATTGCTATCTAAGGCTAGCCCTGATCTAACGGTCCTCCTGCTTCATGCTTTCCATAGTTGGGACCATAGGTGCTTATACTATCATGCTTAGCGAAAACTGGTCTTGAATATATATATATATATGTGCCAGTTTGAGAGGAAATAATACATGGCATTTTCTTCATCAAAGAATTTTGTTTCAAGGTTACAAGAGCAGATGTGGATGTCCAGCCTTACGCATTTACCACCAAATCTCTGTTTGTTGGGCACATGGATTATAAGTATCTTCGTTGGCAGGTGAGAGTTTTATGTTTAAAACTAGAACAGGTTTCTGTTTCAGGAAATGTGATAATTTCTAAAGAAGTGCAATATATGTCCACCATATAGTACTGCTTAGTAAAGTGTCAGCCATGAGCGGCATCCCCTAGGGGGAAGTCTGAGCGGGTGGGGAACATAGATTCTCTGGCATCACCAGGAATTTGAAATTTCTGTACTATATATGATAAGGAAAGTTCACCTGGGCTTTGGAGATGTCTAAGGGTAGTTCACATATATAGAAATAATAAGGAGCTGCCAGTATGGATTTTTCTCTGCTATGATTCCATTTCCTTAGCCTCTTTTCCTCTATCATTTTAGTCATTAAAGTGATGTGTACTGTCTCAAAGCATGAAACCATCTATTTTCACAATTTAATTTTATAAATAATGGAGAACATAATGCTTAAGACCCAACAGCGTTTACCAATTGTGTCAGTCACTAATGGAAAGTGGAGTTATTTTTCTCACAGTCATTGACAAACTTTTTCCCTTCCCAACTTCAGTTAGTGTGAGAAAAAAAGTTTTTTAGTACTAGTTTATTTGTCAACAAGGTCAATTCCAAAGATCGTATTTTACCTCCTGGTATTGTCAGGTGTGGTTTGCTGTAGCAGAGTGACTTGTCGGATAGGCCATGTGTGAACAAGTGCACTCTGGAGTGATGAGTCCTGTTGTTAGGTAGTAGATACCCCAGGCATTCTGGATCACCCTTTGGAGGATCGGAACACCATTGAAATGCAGGCTATCACAGCCTTGGCCCACCTCCGAGCTGCAGTGCTTTACGTGATGGACTTGTCTGAGCAGTGCGGACACGGTTTAAAGGAGCAGTTAGAACTCTTCCAGAACATCAGACCTCTCTTTATCAACAAAGTAAGTGTGGTAACTAATATTTTAGCTTACATGGTAGCTCCCTGTTACGTTGCAAGATTCTGCTATGGATGCCAGAACTAGATAGTAATGAACTTTTAGTTGAACGTGAGACTTTTGTCAGTCCTGGGCTTGGACTCAGGGCTTGAGCACTGTACTTGGACTTTCTCGAGGCTAGCACTCTACCACTTGAGCCTTAGCACCACTTCGGCTTTTTGCTATGTATGTGGTACCAAGGAATCAAACCCGGGTCTTCATGCATGCTAGGCAAGCACTCTTCCACTAGGCCAAACTCCCGGCCCTGTAGTTGATCTTTTAAATGAAGTTGCAGAAAAAAGAAGCACAGATCAGGGGAGGATAAAATACATTTCTCTGAAAATAATTTTTTTTTTCTTGTTAGCCTCTTATAGTTGTAGCAAACAAGTGTGACGTGAAGCGAATAGCTGAACTTTCTGAAGATGATCAGGTAAATTATATACGTATGTAGATTATTGTTTTATATGCATATATATTTTTAAAGTTAATAATCCTGAATTCTAACCGATGACAATGATTAGGAGTTTTGACAGTATTAGACTAGGTTGGCATCACATCCTTTTTTGGTTAATGACTGACATAAAAACCTGAAACAGGTTGCTACCCATTGTTGACTCTGGAAATGTCTGTGTTTGATGGGGTGGTATAATTAACCTTCAGAGAATAGTGATTGCTTAGGAAAGGATGCCAAGTATATGGAGTTGTGCTTTGTATCTGCGGAGATATACTGAATAATATCCTTGAATAATGTTCTCATTAGAGTAGGTATTTGTTATCCAAGTAAGTGATTTTATAGTTATATGAGTTTGGGAAAAGAATGATTGAGGATGGAATCTGAGGGTTGGTCTGTAGGTTCTTGTAAGGCTGGGCTTTCCGAAACAGGGAGCTGTAGTATCTTAACACTCTGCAAGTCATGCAGTGTTGTAATTTTTCAAACCAATTTGACTTGACCCCACAACCTGATTTAGCAGGCAGTTTTCAAGATAAATGCTTTGGTGGGCACCAGTGTCACACTGGCCCTGGACAAACATCATTTCATGATCTTTACTTGGTAACTTGTCAGAAATGTGAGTTCTTGAGCGCTGAGTCTGACCACTTACTCAGAAACCTCAGGATTTGGTGGCAGTCTGATTTTATTTTGAACAGGTCTTTCAGACCATTGATGTATACTTGAGATCTGAGAACCACTACACTGGAACAGCAAAGAGTTCAACTATATCTTCTGGAATGTTCTTCATCAATCCAAGTGAAAGTAGAAAGTCCTGAAGTGGCAGGAGACTGTTACCCTCTGCTCACTGTCTCCTTCTGTTTGAATATATAATACTTGATAAGGATTAGCATATTAAACAGTTGTACTTGGTGAGTGAGGTGGTATACACCTGTAATCTTGGCATTTGGGAAACTGAGACAGGAAGATTGTGAGAATGAATTCAATCTGGGTGAAACATTAGTAAAGCCCTATCTCAACAAACACATTAAAAAAAAAAAAAAACTTTTCTCAGAACATTGTAGCACATTCTTTTAAGTTACCAGTTACCTGAACATGGATGTTAGGAAATTGAGCTCTTACTTAATAATTTGTATTTTTAAGTAATCTCAGTTTTTCAGTCTATAAAGTATGTGAGAATTGAGAAGAGAGTGAGTAGCACCACAAGGGAGGTAGAAAACAAGTTGTGGTCAGAGGGCTCTAGCCTTGAGGTTAGACTGACTCAGGTGCCAATTTGTCCACTTACCAGCTGTGGGCACGGGTATGGGGGAGATTAGGGTAATCCTTTTGAGCCCCACTTAGTAAAAGGAAGGGACGCCTACAGCATCAGGCACTGTCCAGCCCTGTGGTAGTAAAGTGAGGTCAACTTCTTGCTCAGCTTCTCTGCCCTTACCTGTCTAGTGGAGGCAATGCCTGTGTTAACGGTTATTGAGATTTTAGGACATTTGAAAGCAAATACGTGTTGCATGCCATATTAGTATTCAGTTGACACTTCCTTTTAGAGCCTGTGCTTCATTAATAGACCATTTAACATGACCTGTTATCATTGGATGATAGCTCATGCACAAGTAGGCCCAGGGACCAGCTAACTCCTTGGTAATATGTTGCTAGATGGCATAATTGGTGCTCCGGCCCTAGTTTTCACTGAACCACTGTTTCGATTCCTGTAGTAATGGAAGTAGACCTTGTTTATGAGTAGCTTCAGTACCTATCTCTGAAGTAGGATCATATTTGTGGTTAGGTATAAAAGGGCATTAAAGAGCACACAAACCAAGTCCTTTGTTTCTCGATGTATAAGTGCTGTTTTTTTCCTAAGTGATTCTGTTGTGCTGTAGAAGGTTTGAAGTAAGAAATAGCATTGAGGGCATTTTTAGCTGTTCGTAGCTAATCCTGGTGATGTGAGGCTGAAATCCTAATGCTTAGGAGGTGGGGGCAGGGAGCTGAAGACCTCAGAGCCATCTTGTACCACAGCATGATTTGTGGGCCATGTAAGGAGGTATGGTCTCAGAAAGAGAAAAAATGACCAAGACCCTGTCTGAATTTCTGTTTTTACAAAATTAGACGGTATAAAATGCATCATAGAGGTTCCGAATTTACTTGACTGTAATCTGATTTGATACTTCCAACTAGATTTTGTCCATCATTGGACTTGAACTGGGCCTGTGCACCGTCCCTGAGCTTTTCTAAAAAGTTCAAGGCTAGTACTCTACACTAGCCTTGGAAAAGCCCAAGGACAGTGCTCAGGCCCTGAATTAAAGCCCCAGGACTGACGAAAAGAAAAGACTAGCACTCTACCACTTTGACCCACAGTGCCACTTCCAGTTTTCTGGTGGTTAATTGGAAAGGAGAGTCTCATGGACCTTCCTGCCTGGGCTGGCTTTGAACTGCAGTCCTCAGATCTCAGCCTCCTGAGTAGCTAGGATTGCTGGTGTGAGCCGCCAGTACCCGACTTGTTAATTATTTATTTTTTAATCGCAGAAAATTATAGGGAAAAATAATTTCTGATGTCTGTTCTTCAATAATTAAAAATGTCAGAGATATTCTTTTTTTTTTTTCTTTCTTTCTTTTGCCAGTTCTGGGCCTTGAACTTAGTGCCTAAGTACTGTCCTTGGGCTTTCTCAAGGCTAGCACTCTACTGGCTTTTTTTATGTATTGTGGTACCAAGGAATCAAACATGAGTCTTCATGTGTGCTAGGCAAGCACTCTTATAACTCAGCCAAACTCCTGGCCCAAACAATTCATCCTTGAAATTTCAGTTTACAGAACATTGCAGTTCCATAAGGTACTGGAAAACAGTAATTCATATTTCGTTTTTCCTTTGTATTCCCAGAAAATATTTATAGACTTGAAAGCTGAAGGATTCCCTGTGATTGAGACCAGCACCCTGACTGAGGAAGGTGTTATTCAAGTTAAGACTGAGGTCAGTCAATATTATTTAAATCAAATAGCAATCTTTTTATTGGTTTTTGTTATGGAAAAGATAATGGGGCAAATCGTTTTAATTTTAGTAGCTACTATTATTCAAAACATGTAGCCAGATAGGACTGTGTTACGCTCTAAGAAGAATCAGATACCGAGAACACTTAGGCCCTGTTCCACCCAGTGGCATTTAGAGAGAAACAGTTACTGCTTCAAAGGCTACTTCTTCCTTGTAAGTCTATGGATGCCAAAATCTGCAGGAGCTATAGTTTTTATATTAAAATGATATAATGATTTTATATATCTTTGGTGCATACATCTACCTGCTTTAAATCATATAGTAATACCTAACATGTCAATGATGTGCAGATTTTTGCTGTACTGTATTGTTGAGAAAATAACAGAAGAGTTTGTGTGGCAAGTTTTTTCTTCAAATAAATTTGATCTGTGAATGTTTATATCCATGGATGTAGCCCTTATGGATAAGGAAAGCCAATTGTACTTAGTAATTCTCACTGTAAAAACTAGACTTAAAAGACTTGTGGCTTTTCTAATTTATTTATTTTTTTATTTTATTTATTTTTGCCAGTCCTGGGACTTGAACTCAGTGCCTGGGCACTGTCCTTGGGCTTTCTCAAGGCTAGCACTCTACCACTTGAGCTACAGTACCACTTCTGGCTTTTTGTGTATGTGATAGCAAGGAATTGAACCCAAGGCTTCGTGCGTGCTAGGCATGCACTACTCTACCACTAGGCATACTCCCGGCCTCTTATGACTTCTGATACATCTATAGCAGCTATAGAAGAGTTGTGGAACCTGTTCAGAAATAGAAGGAAAGAAGTAGTCTGAAAGGCAGCAACACCTTGGAGAAGGCTGACTTCTGTTTCGCATGCTGTCTTTATTTTCTATTCCTCTATATTATTTTTACCTGAAAGCCATTAGTTGCTCCAGTTAACCATTATCTTACAGGAGTATGAGGTAAGGAAGGACAGGGAGACAACTCTCAAGTCTTCACTCTGCAAGTAGGGTCTCTAATCTTGGGCGTGAGGCCTAGCATGGGACCTGGGCACTGTAGTCCTCAGTATTTTGTCTTGGATTGGCCTTTGTCCTACAAAGAGTTGATCTTTCTTAGAGAAGTCTTGTTCAGCATGGTTACTTGTTGAGGAGAAATGCACACTTAACGTTCCAAGTTAAGCTGACCTGATTCTGCCTTGGAATGTGTGGCCGGAAGCTGGTGTAGTGTGTCTTTATGACTGTGTGCCTTGTCTTTATACTTCATTAGGCTTGTGACAGACTTTTAGCTCATCGAGTGGAAACCAAAATGAAAGGAAATAAAGTGAACGAGGTGCTGAACAGATTGCATTTAGCTCTACCAAACAAGAGAGATGATAAGGTAAGCTATCCTCTGCAGAGTAGACTTACTGCAGGCAGGTGTGGTTCATGCCAGTAATTCTAGCACTTTCTCTTGGCATCAGTGGAAAGATAATGTGATTGAGGCCAGCTGTGGAAAAGTTAATAAAACCCTTCTGAGAAAAACAACATATAAACCAGAGAGCTGGGTTACAGTGCTTGCTTCACATGCACCAGGAGAGAAGGGAAGAAAGATAAAGATCAATTCTTGTATTGCCAGTAAATGGCCCCGTAACTGTTCTTAGGATTGCAAATCTAGTTCATATGTTCACAGATGAATATTATACGCTTCAGTTTCTTAAAGTAAGATGATGTATGGATATGGTAAAGACTGAAGAAAGGAGAGGCTAGGTGAAACCTGCGTCTCCATTTACCAGTTACATTTAATTTATTTATACTGGCAATAGAGCTAGTTGGGGAGAGGAAGAGGATCGTATTTTTTTCCTGAGCTTGGATATGATTTTATTTGGACAGGATTTGTTGGTTATTTGGTTGGTTATTTTTACATTCATCACAGCATTTCACGTATTTCCTATGTCTTGGTAGGAGAGGCCTCCTTTCATCCCAGAAGGAATAGTGGCACGCAGGAAAAGAATGGAAGTTGAGCCCAAGAAGAAAAGGGTGTGTTGTTTTACCTTGCTCTGAGTTTGCTGGGGGAGGGGAGCAGTCCCCATCGACTGGGTCCTGGCACAGAAGACAAGTTGGGTGTGTTCAAGACCAGGCCCTGTATGGTTCTAGAACATAGTCTCTGACCAAAGTCTCCGGTTGCATGGTGCTTTTTAATTGATGGTAGTTTTTAATAAATAAAATATGTTACGTATGTAGCCCAAAGACAGCTTTCCTAATTGACATAGAAATAAATCCAGTAGATACTGAAAGAAATTAATAAAGGTAACTAAAAAGAAATTTATTGAGGTTATGTTTTTACATAAAGTTTTCAGTATTAGCCTAGTTATACTTAGCTAATGTCACAATCATTTTTTTATTGCTTTCATAATACTGAACATTATTGATCTAGTCTACAGATTTATAAATGTTAGACATACTAAGGGCCCTCTAGTCTTCCCTAGAACAACAGGTTTAACTCTGAACATTGATAGTAACACCATCTCTTCCCTCTGTTGGGATCTTGGTTTTTCCCTCTTCCTTTGGTGTCATTGGGTATGGGCATCTTAAGTCCTGTGTAGTGTATCTTGTCTTTTCCAGCTTTTAGATCTAATTTAAAAAAACATTTTCCCCCATTGCAGGAACGAGATCTTGAGCTGGAAATGGGAGATGACTATGTTTTAGATCTTCAAAGTAAGCACTACAAAGTTATAAGTATTGTACAAAGCCAGTTTAATCTGAACTGTTTCAGAAAGGACTTTTTTACTTTTTGTGTTTCAGTGTTTATTTTTAAAAATCATCTTTAGTTGTACAATGGGATTTTAATTCAACATGTCCGTTGTAACGCATCTTGCCTATTGCTCCACCAGTCTCATCCCTTGTGTCCCAACCCCACCTGTCTCCCTCAGATTCTGGCATATTTGTTAGGTTTTGAGTTCTTGGAGAGTATAGTTATATGTTGATTGAGCTTTGTTAAATGTCGTTCAGACCATTTTCTGTTGATTTTAATTAATCTTATTTTTTGTTGATGTGATACGAAGGATTCAAATCCAGACCTCATACATGGTTGGCAGGTACTTTACTGCTAAGCCACATTCCCAGCCCTTATTTTTTTTTGGTGGGGGGGACAGTCCTGGGGCTTGCACTCAGGGCCTGGGTACTATCTTGGACACTTTTTTTTTTTTTTTTTTGCCAGTCCTGGGACTTGAACTCAGTGCCTCAAAGCTAAGCTAGTGCTCTACCACTAGAGCACCACTTCCAGCTTTTTTTTTTCCCTATGTTTGCGGTACTGTGGAATCGAACCCCGGGTCTTTGAGCATGCTAGGCAAGCACTCTACCACTAGGCCAAACTCCTGCCCACTCACCTTTCCCCCACCCCCCTTTTTTGTTGGTTATGGGGCTGGAACTCTGGTCTGGGCACTGTCCCTGAGCTCTTCAGCTCAAGGCTACCGCCCTACTCCTAGGCCTGGGTGTTGTCCCTGAGCTCTTTCCTTCTGGGCTAGCTGGCTTTGAACAGCAGTCCTCAGATCTCAGCCTTCTGAGTAGCTAGGATTACAGGCATGAACCACTGCACCCAGCCCTTAGACACTTTTTTGTCCAAGGCTAGTGCTCTGCCACTTGAACCACAGCGTCATTTCTGGCTTTTTTGTGTCTGTGGTACTGAGGAATCAAACACAAGCCTTCCTGACTGCTGAGCACTCTACCACTAGGCCACACTCCTGGCCCCCCTCTGTTGGTTTAATATGAAGGAATTATGTTGGGCATTGAATGTTTGTGATGTTTTTACTAATAACCTTATGCAGCGTTGAGAATAATGTATATTAAGTTGTAACTCAGTTTGGGCACGTGACATTTGAGAATACTAGAAACTATCATGAACTTTTGTTTTTAACTTTAGAATACTGGGATTTAATGAATTCATCTGAGAAGTATGATAAGATACCCGAGATCTGGGAGGGACATAACGTTGCTGATTATATCGACCCTGCAATCATGAAGGTCTGTATTACTTGTAATTTATTTTTACAGCTACTAAAGATACAGGCACAGCCTTTTGCTGACTTACGTTTCCCCTTTCCATTCTTAGCCTGTACTCTTGTTCACATATGTAGTATTCTGCTAAGTGAGCCATATCTCCAGTTTCCCCGCCTCTTTTCTTTGTTTTTTTTTTTTTTTTCTTTTTCTTTTCCTTTTTTTTTTTTTTGCCAGTCCTGGGGTTTGAACTCAGGGCCTGAACACTGTCCTTGAGTTTTCCTCAAGGCTAGCACTCTGCCACATGACTCACAGCACCACTTCAGGCTTTTTCATGTACGTGGTATCAAGGAATCAAATCCGGGTCTTTGTGCATGCTGCACAAGCACTAGGCCAAACTCCCCTCCCCTCCCCACTTATTTTCAACACTAACTGAGATCTGTTCTACTCTCTGTGAGAGATCCTCTGTCACTACCCTGTCTTTCACTTGTGCCACTACCTCCTTTTCCCTACCTAGCCTTGGAGATATCTGTGGTCCTCATACTAATATGTAATACACAGCATCAGTCCCACTGGCATCGGTGCAATGGGGTAGATCCTCTCACTAGTTAGGATTCTTCTAATAAACCTTTTTTGACGTCCTGCCCAGGTTTCCTTCTGCTAGTCCAACAGGTTGGCACCACATTATTTGTTTGCCAGTTTTGGGCCTTGAACTCAGAGCGTGGGCACTATTCCTTGGCTTGGACTTTCTCAAGGCTAGAGCTCTGCCACTTGAGCCACAGCACCATCTCTGATGTTTTTTTTTTTTTCCTTCTATGTATGTGGTACCAAGGAATTGAACCCCGGTCCTCGTGCATGCTAGGCAAGCAGTCTACCACTAGGCCGAACTTACAACCTAGCACCACATTATTTTATAAAAAAATTGACACAGTTATGAAATGATCTCCAGTTTTACTGCAGCCCACTGACCCTTCCAGTCTAAGAGAAGGGAATTAATTATGGGCCAAGAATCTGCCTGTTCTTGGATCCATTCTTGACTGGAGCCTTGATCCATCACCACCATCCTTCTGCCTCATTCTCTCTTTCTCTCTATTTGCTTTTTTTTAGTATATAAGATTGTCCTCCAGGCATGGGTGATCATGTCATTTACTTTTGTTAAACTCTTCAGCTCTGCATCATGCATTTATCTCCTCTGTGTCACATCATCATATTTCCTCAGCATAAGACTCTGTGGCCTATGGGAAATAGGCCAGTTCTCTCCCAGCTTTAATTCTCAGTGGTCTCCATGCTCAGCACACGGGGCACAATCTGTCTGTTGTCCAGCATTTGTCCATATTGTTAGAATATAGTACATATGCACATACTTTAAACTTATCATTTTTGCTAGCTGTTGTTAGCTCACATTTAAAAATTCTGACTACTCAGGAAATACGAGGATCATGGTTTAAAGTTAACCCAGGCTGAAAAAATCCATGAGACCCTTATCTCCAATTAACCACTAAAATGCCAGAAGTGAAGCTGTAGATCACATGTTAGAGAACCAGGCTTGAACATAAAAGTTCAGTGACACTGCTCAGGCCCTGTGTTTAAGACCCCAAACCTGTATATACACACACAAGCATTTTTATCCTACTGACTTTGTAGCTGGTGAGATTATGTTTGGGTATTAAATAAATTGGGGCACTGTAAAAGTTATCTACTTGCAGTTTTGGGGGCACTAGGGAAGTACACATTTGTGTTCCTGAAGGATGAAGGGTTTGGCATGTATTGACATTAACAAGCTCTGTGTAGGTTAGTGTCCCTTTTGTTTACAGAGGCTCTGCTATGTTCTAAGGTGTGCTCTATTGTGTCTTCCAGGATGTAGGAGATACATCCTTTCCATAAACACACGGCCAACCTGTTTAGAAGTTGTCCTTTGTAAGTGTTTAATTATGACTCTTTTTTTAAAAAGAAACTGGAAGAGTTAGAAAAGGAAGAAGAACTGAAAACAGCTGCTGGGGAGTATGACAGTGAGTCTGAAAGTGAAGATGAGGAAATGATGGAAATTCGAGAATTGGCAAAACAAATAAGAGAAAAGAGGAAGTTGAAAATTCTCCAGTCCAAAGAAAAGAATACACAGGGGCCCAGGATGCCTCGAACTGCTAAGAAGGCAAGTTTCCTGTTGTTGTAGAGTTTAAAAACTTCCGTTTCAAAGCGTGTTCTTGTCTTAAATCATTTCTAAATATAACTTTTATCCCGTTTTTGGCTATTATAGTTTACATACTCTGTTGGTGTTTATTGACTTCCAGCTTGATTTGAACTTTCTGTCTGGAGTATTGTGGTCTTTCCTGGCGAGTTCACCTTCCAGTTCGGCACTAGTATCAGTGAATTCAATCATTTTGCACTTGTATAGCTTAAAATGACAGAAAATGTCTTGATGTCCATCTCCAAGACAAACATGATGGGAAGATTAGGTTTAAGTTTTTTGACGTTTTGAGGTAGTCCTGCTATGTGCCCAGGCTGGCCTCCAATTCTTTGAAGCCAGAGGTGGCTTTAAAGAACAAGTCATCCTCCCTCTGCCTCCCAGTACTGGGATTGTAAGCATGCTCTACAATGCCTCGTGTATTTTTTTTTTCTTTTTAATTTGTGTGAGCTTCCTTGGGGGAAATAAGTTATAGTTTACTTGAGGAAAAGGAATGGTTTTGAAGGGAGAGAAGTTTGGGAAGAGTGCTTTTGTTGTTATTATAAAGGTGTGATATAGGAGGGGCTACAGTTACTTAGGTCATGTAAGGGGTCCATTTCTGTCCCAACACTGTCACCTTCCCCTCACTCTCATTTCTATGTGACTGCTTTTTGAGAAGATGAGACAGGAAGATAGCTGGTTCCAGGACATCCCAGCCTATAGCAAGACCTTATTTCAAAGAAACAATGAAAAAGCTAAGGGTTTTTTTTGTTGTTGTTTTTTCTTTTTCAGATTCAGCAGACAGATTTGGAGAATGAGATGCGTGGACTTGGTGTTGACGTGGACAATAAAGAAGATGTAAGTGTCTGTGGGGTGGGTTCAAATATAGTCTAAAAACAAGGGGGGCATATTCTGGGAAATCTCATTGGGTAATTTTAATCATGTCTTCTCTTTATGATGCCCCCAGAGGACTTACATGTTATACTGTAGTCTTTTTTTCCTTAAGTTTATTGGTTTTTATTGCCTTTAAATGTTTTATAAAAGCATTTTAATCTAACATGTTAATATACATACAAAGCATCTTGCTTATTTTCACCCCCTTTTGTCGTTCTTTTCCCAGCTATCCCAACTCTTTTGATCTCAAATTTCTGAGTTCATTGTTTAAAATTGCATATACTTCATTATCATTCAAGTCCTTCACTGTGGAATTATTGACATTTTGAAGACATGTTTTCTTATTTTACTTGTGTTTCTCATGTCTTCTCATTTTATGTGTGTTTCTGCATTGAGCTTTCTTTTTCATACATGTAGGCCCATTATGCAGTTCAGGCAAGAAGATCTCGAAGTGTCACCAGAAAAAGAAAGCGCGAAGACTCTGTTCCACCCTCTTCTATATCCCGGAGCCGAAGTTGTTCTCGAACTCCACGTGATGTGTCTGGTCTTCGAGATGTCAAGGTTAGTCCTTATGATGTATAATACAAGCAATTATGAGTGCCCATTGCTTATTACAAACAGGCTCAGTCTGGCAGTTGTTTGTAGCTCCTGCTTATAGCAGAGGTTTGGATCTGTTCTGTCCCTCCATTTTGTGGCACCCTTCCAGGGAACAGTTAAGTGCCCTTGCACAGTGCCCTAGGTGGACCATTCTTTAGTAGTGTTATATTTTGGAAGATAAACAAACGTTAAAAATAAAATCCACAAATATAGTCTCAAGTATCACCAGTCTGAGCTTAGGCTGTGGTTGCTTTAGGGGAGGGCTAGGAAGTGGCTTCTCTCAGCACCAGAAGGCCTCAGTCACAACAACCAGCCATGAGGAACCAGCCCAAGGATACTATTTGATCAAACAGATGCTTGTCTTCACATGAGTAGGTATTTTTTCCCCTCATTTGTAGCTTGGATCATTATCGCCATTTGTGTTGTCTTTTTACAGACATGGTCTCTTGTATTGTAATATCTTTTTAAGAAATTAATTGCATTTTGAAATTTTGGACATAGGAGAAAGTGTGTATATATACATGATTGTATGAAGTAGGAAGCAGTCTCTTCCCCAGTGCCACTTCCACACTTCCATTTTCATCTGGAAATGTTTTTTTTTTGAGATGGAGTCTCAGAGTATAGTGTAGGCTGGCCTCAAACTCTCAATCCTGTAGCCTCCTGAGTACTGAGACTGCAAGTGTGACCAATAAAATTTTATTGTTGCCACTTGTCAATAAGATATGAGTAGTATTTGCTCATGAGTCTGAATTTTATTTACCTAAGGAGTTAGAACAGATAGTTCTGTAATGTAGTTTGAAATGTTCTTGTTCTTTGAGATATTGATAGATTGTATTGCATTATGGTGCACTTGAAGGAAAACTGACTTGAGACTTACTGGATCTCTTCAGAACAGACCTGATCCATTAAGACAAATAACTTCTAATTAAAATACACAGTGGAAGTGTGGTTTTCACTATTACCTTTGTGTTTTCATCTTTGTAGATGGTTAAAAAAGCCAAGACTATGATGAAGAATGCTCAGAAGAAGATGAATCGCTTGGGGAAGAAAGGAGAGGCAGATAGACACGTGTTTGATATGAAACCCAAGCACTTACTCTCAGGGAAGAGGAAAGCTGGGAAAAAGGACAGGAGATAGTGTCCTTTTGGGTTTACATGGTTTGGCTAGACTGTTGCAGTCTTTTTTACTGGTTTTGAATGATATGATTTTAAAAATTAGAATCAACCTCTATTAACTGAAATGAACCATGGAAGTAAACTAAAATGGACTTGTTGCTTTTCTGGGGGGGAAAAAAGAACCAACTTCTTTAACCCTGGATGGGTGTGGGAAATTTCTGAATATATTGCAAGTGTTTGAGAAGGCAGTGCTTCTGCACTAAATGAAGTGCTTGCTCCTTCCGGTTTGTGGAACTGTTGGGATTATCGGTGTGGCTAAGTTGCTTTTGATGGAGCAAAGGGTAGCTTTGGTTCATCGCGTATGAAACTTTTTGTGACTAAAACATCTAGGTTTGGCAGGCACAGGAAGAAGCCTGCCAGCCTCAGCTGGCATACTTGGGAGCGCATGTATATGTAAGTGTGTCAGACGCTGCTGTTAGAACACTCTCTTCAGTTATGCAATGTACCATTGTAATCTACAGTTATTTTATCCAAAATAAATCTTCGGATGAAAATAGGCTCACTTTACTTACTTCTCTTCTGATTCAGTCATCCATTGCTGTTGTCTTGACCAAATGTAAAAGGAAGAAACCATATATTGCCCGTCTAGCATGCAAGAAGCCCTGGGTTTAATTCCCCAGAACCACATACACAAAAAGAGCTAGAAGTGGCGTTGTGGCTAAAGTGGCAGGGCGTTAGCTTTGAGCAAAATGTGTCTAAGGACAGTGCCCGGGCCTGAGTTCAAGCCTCGGTATTGGAAAAGAAAAAAGAAAAAAAATATTTGGTGGTAGTGGGGGAGAGGAATAAATTTTCTTTTTTTTTTTTCCTTTTGGTTAATCCTGGGGCTTGAACTCAGGGCTTGGGCACTGTCTTTGAGCTTTCTCAAGGCTAGCACTCTGCTTCGTGAGCCACAACACCACTTCTGCCTTTTTCTGTGTTTGTGGTACCGAGGAATGGAACCCAGGTCTTCATGCATGCTAGGCAAGCACTCTACCACTGGGTCACACTCCCGGCCCCATAAATTGCCTAAATTATTACAACAATTGAATGTGACATAGACTATTGCCAAAAACTATGTATTCAATAAACATAGAATGACCTAGCCGCTTTTACACAAGCTGCCCCAGAGTAGTCTGTTTTCAGTTTATATGGATAGCATTGTAAGGTGTATGTTGTTGGGTCTGCCTGTCAGAAATGGCCCCTTCTCTTGTTTCTCTCCAGGCAACTGGCATGCGTGGTGGCAATGGGAGGCCCCCAGATCATTTTCTCATCCTCTAACTACTTCCCCCTATATAATCTCTTCTCCCTCCATAATCGGTTTTGCTCTGTCCAACTCCCATCTTGGAAGGTTGGAGATTTGGTCTCTCCCTCTCAACCCTCTTCCCTTCCTTGAACCGCTTGGAAGTTTCCTTTCAGCAGCCTTATTGTCATGACTCAGATGGGGTGAGGGTCAGTCTGCCTTCTGCCCCACTCTCCTACTTCCCCCTTGAATCCAAGGATGGAAACTCAGTGGCCTGGCATTTGGTACAGTGTTTCTATCTACGTAGTCTTCCTCTCTGTCTAGGTTAACACACACTCAAGTTTGCTCTATCAGGTTCAACCCAACACCTCACCCCCAGCAATCTGCTCCCATCAGGCCAGATCCTTCCCACCCCTGCACTGGGCTGTCCCATCCTCACAGACTCCTCCCCCCAGCTCCTTTCCTGGAATCCTTTTTTACTACCTCCCCCCACCCAGTGCTGGGCTTGAACTCGGGGCCTGAGCACTGTATTGGGCTTTAATCAAGAGTAGCGCTCTACCCCTTGAGCCACGATACCACATCTGGCTTTTTCTATGTATGTGCTACCGAAGAATTGAACCCAAACCTTCGTGCATGCTAGGCAAGCACTCTACCACTAGACCAAACTCCTGGCCACAATAATAGTAGTAATAATGTGGAGGAAAATAGTTGGTATAAACTACAAGATGAGCCAAAAAAGATGAAATGACTTGTAGATTTGTCCAGTCAATTACATCAAGACAGGGACAGGGAAAAGAACAGCTGAGGGCTGGGAGTTTGGCCTAGTGGTAGAGTGCTTGCCTAGCATGCACGAAGACCTGGGTTCGATTCCTCAGTACCACATACATAGAAAAAAGCCAGAAATGGTGCTGAGGCTTAAGTGGGAGAGCTCTTAACCTTGAGAAAAAGACCAAGGACAGTGCTTAGGTTCTGAGTCCAAGCCCAGGACTGGCCAAAAAAAAGAACAGAACTGAGTTCTAACAAAGAGAACCATTTATTGTGACTGGATTAATTCAATCATAAAACTCACATATGTGGTTAAAGTCTTTTTCATGCAAAAATAGTAGACCAGGAAATTCTCAGAGAAGCATTACACAATTTTCAATTGAAATTTTATTTAAACTAAATGAGCAAAATCCACAAGGAAAAACATTTGATAAGCATTGTAATAAGAATATTTTGCTACCATATGCTGGTAATCCTACCTACTCAGGAGGCTGAGAGCTAAGGATTGTGGTTCAAATCCAGCCCTGCACAGGAAAGTCCAAGAGTCTTGTCTCCAATTGACAACCAGGACACTGGAATTAGTGCTGTGGCTAAAAGTGGTAGTAGAGTGCTTCAGTAAAAAAGCTCAGACTAGCCAACTGCCAAGTGAATTTCATTAGTTGCAATAGTTTATAGAGAAACTAATGAATTAAAATTTCACTCTTCTAGACCTTCACCTTTAGCAATTGAGTATATGTTCCATAATGAAGATTATGAATCATAGACAATGGACATTTTAATACATGTATGCATGATAAAATATTAGGGAAAAGATTCTGTCTTGAAGAAAATTGTGTTTTTGTGTTTACCAAACCCCAAAACTTCATTTGGTGTTGTAAGTCACCACTAGCTAATATATAAAGAAACAGGAAGCAATTGTAAAGTTAATTTTAACCAATAGTTTGTTTTTGTGGAACTTATTGAACTGATTGCAAAGGACAGAGTTCCTCTCCATTTGTATATATTAGATATATATACTAGACATATTAAATGAAGTAATTCTGTAAGAAGTGGTCTGAAGGCAATAGGTAGAATCACCTGGATACTCAGTCCTGCTATGAACCTGTGTCTGCACCTGGAATGGGCAGGACATAGGGAAAGAGGAATGCACCAGCAGAAATGATTTGGGTATATTGTACAAGCAGCAGGAGAAAAAAAACAAACTGCAGGTGAAGGAAAATAAGAGTTGCAATTAGGTACGATTAAGTAGTTGAAGCTTAGCCTAGAGGAAGGGATTAAAGGGTTTCTGCGATCAGATTCTGTAACTACCCTCAAGGGAGGATTGTCTGCATAGAGACAAGTTCCTCCCCCTCACTTCACGATGCATGTATCTTGACATGATCTATGAAAGGAGACACATCAGCCAGCGAATCCCACATCTTGAACAGGAAGTCTGCCATGTCCACGAACCATGGCGTAACCTTCTCCTTCCCCTGAGCTCCCTTGGCCAGCAGCTCCTCCATCTCCTTCCGGCTCAGGTAACGGTAGTTTTTGACTTCTCTGGAATCTGGGTTCACTGTGAGGTTTTTCCGCACAAACAGAATGTAGCCGATTTCATGTTCTCCCCAGATAGGATCTGATTGAACCTTAAGGTGCTTCCGAGTTATAAAAATTATGTCCTTTATGGAAATCTGTATAGAAATAAATTCAGTGTTAACTCAGTCATAGAATATTTTGCTTACTGAAAAAACAAAGCATGGGCTAGGAGTGTGGTGTAGTGTAGAGTGCATGCTTAGCATGCATGGAACCCTAGGTTTGATTGACTCCTAGGTACCACGTGCACAGAAAAAGCCGGAAGTGGTGTTGTGGCTCAAGTGGCACAAGGACTGACAAAAAGAAATAAAAACAACTTGTAAATGGTAACCCGTGGATAAAACTACTTATTAACTGTAGGCAGTGTTCCCACTGAGTGCCACACAGTACTTAACCTTGAACAAAACACTGGGCACTTGGCATTGAAGAGGTTCACTTCTGTCTGGGATTGTTTCTTTTTTCACACACAGTGAGAATAATGAGAACACAGAGCACAGAAGACTAAACAGACACATTGGTGTTAACCAGATAGTGATGGGAAAGCGAGGCTCTGTCTCTATTTTAGTGACTTGGTTCCCAGCCTGTCCGGTGCACCAGGGGGGGAATAACAAGGTCTCCCATCTGCCACTGTCTAAGTTGTCTCGTTTGGATGAAGAGTGTGGTTCCCGTTGCCAGGTAGGGGCTAGGAGTGGGTGGCAGGTGCAGTGGACGCGTGTAAACGGGGTCTTGGCCTGTGTTTCTCCTATTTATCTCCTGGGGGCCGGGGTGTACCTGCTCTGGAGGAATCCCCAGCTCTGCCTTCAGACGTCTCAGAGCTGCCCTCCTGATCCCTAGATCATCCTTGTCCTCCAGTTCCTCAGGGTTGTAGAGTGGGTGACCAGAACAGGAATCTGAAAAATACCCTGGAAAACAAACAAACCCACACACCATGAACTGATGTCTGTTGGGAATTTTCTTCTAAGCTAAGCAATTTCCTTTCTAGCCATTGCTTAGGAGATGGAGTAGGAAATGGTAGGTGTACTTGTGATGTGTCATCCAAGCTTCAATTTATTGGCCAATACTTACTATTAGTACTATCTACACTAATATGTTATTTTTTTGAGCTGTAGTCTTTTCATTGATCCTTTTGTTGAGTTTTTTCTACAGCTTTTTATCATTTTTTTATTATTTTGTTAATTGAAAAAAGTATTTTGGTGCCCATTCTGGGGCTTAAAGTCAGGAACAGATCACTTTCCCTGAGCTTTTTTGCTCAAGGCAAGCACCCTTTCACTTGGCTCATAGCTACACTTGCTTTTTTTGCTGGTTAACTACAGAGAAAGTTTCACAGACTTTCTTACCCACATTGGCTTCAAACCTCAGAGCTTAGAGCTCAAGCTCCTGAGTACCCAGGGTTATACGCATGAGCCATGAGCACCAACTTATGCTTCTTTTTATATTTTATATTTTATTTAAATTTCTCAAGACGGTGACAGTAGAGCTCTTGCTAATGTGAAACTAAAAATCTTTTCACCTTCCCCTCTTGGGTACTGGAATTACAGCTTCACAGTATTATGCTTGGCTATTTGTGGTGTTATTAAGACAAGTAGATCCACAAAAGTCACTGATGCAATTTCAAGTGTAAAATATTGGTAACTGAATGTCTTTTCTGAATTTCAGTTGGAGTGGGAAAGTTTAGCTGAAAGAGAGCTCTGATGGGTTTAATAACTCAGTTGCATCCCAAAGCTCAGAGGACAAGTCAGTGTTCCTTTAGATTTCACCTAGGTTAACTCACCTGCATATGTGTACTTAGAATCTGATCTTTCCTGCACTAAGAGCTGGTCTTCCATGTTGAAGAGGAGCACACTGAAGCTTCGGTGCCTGAGCCCTGCAAATGGGTGCACATGAGTTCATTTAGAACAGAGGTCAGTTTGGAGTCTGCATACATGCTTTCCTTCTCCTCCCTCATTATCCTATCTAGAGCAATACTATGCAGTAACTGGCATCTTTCTGTGTCAGGTACTAATCACTTAGGAAGAGGGGGGAAAAGAAAGCCAGGGGGATGCGGGAGGAAAGAAGGAAGAAAAATAGAAGTGACTAATCCTAATCCAGACTCAGCTCTAGGATGTTGTGTGGCCCAATCCAAGAGTCCTGATGCTGCCTCTACTAGTGTTGGTATACCAGCAAGGCGATGAGTGACCCAGTGGTCCCTTACCCTAGAACTAGCTGGGGCATTGATAATACAGTAAAGTGACTCTCAGCCCCTAGGTTTCCAGCAAAGCATTTCAAAGCAGCTGCAGCAAGCGAGAGACTACATTGTTCTTAAGATCCTCTTTCTTGCTCACCCTTTGCGATGTTTTCATTCAAGTGGCAGTTCATCTTGGTCTCACATCCTATGACTCGATCGTGGTCATCAATAATGATGCACATCTCCTCCAGCCGTTTTCTCTGCAGTTCATCAAGGTGAGCTGTGCCTACTACAGCCATACCTGCAAACTCAGATCAGCTGAAGATGCACCCTCTGCTTTTCCAGTGCAAAGCAGAAAAGAAAACGGAGCCAAACTCTTCCCACATCGACAATGGAAACTGCACACATGGAGAAACACGTGAGTGTTTGTTTGAACATGATTGGATCTATCATTATAAGCCATTTAGTTTTGGTGAAAGCTTAAAGCTTGCTTTAAGTTCCTTGGTTCTTCCAGAAGCTTAGAGCATGTTTCTGACCTTTATCATCCCACGGGCGTTGGGAATTATTCTTGCCATGAAGCTAAAGAGGAGCCTTACTGTTTAAATTCATCAATGGATAAGACTGCTGTGCTGTCTGTATTTGGTTACAATTTGTTACTTTAAGTAATTGTACAAAGGAATACCCATTTAACAAAGCAGTTTGATGAATGCATTATGCATTGTGTTTTTAGTTGTTTTCTTTCATTTTGTGCTTGATTTATTTCCAACCAGGTTTCTCAGCAGTATATAGACATTAAGGAAGTAAAAGAAGAAAAAAAATTCCAGCATCCTCGAAGCAGTGTAATTCCTGGTACATATAGTGTTTATCTAAAGAAAAATAAATTGGTCATTAGATGGTATTTATCTTAAGAAAGAAAATATGAAATGAGAGAATATGAATTAGAAGGAACTGAGTACAGCGGAGACAGTAAAGATTTGAAATGCCATGTACAGAAAAGGAGTCATAATATAGAGACATGGGCTCTCACCTCTTCTGAAGATGAGAATCTTGAGCTATCTCTAAGTCCTGTAGTTGGAGTTGTACAGTTTCAGCTACACCTGGGCATATAAATGTGTGTGTGTGTGTGTGTGTGTGTACAAGGGTGGGGACATTACTAATCAATCCCATTTGTGTTGAAAGATTAATCTGCAATTGTTGTGAAATCAGTGCACACCCTTCAAATCAATGAAGACTATGCTGAAAATAATGATTTTATTGTGTGTCAGCATAAAATAATACAAACAATGATAAGTGAACCATTCAAAAATTACAACCAATGTTTTTTCAACCCAGTACAGTTACTTATGTAATGAATCTTTCAGAGCGATAAATACTACAAAACTATTCAAGAAGTTGAGTCTTACAGCACATGAAAGATGAAAATTGCACAAGCAAATTCACAGTTCAACAACTCACACTTAAAGAGGACCTTTGGTTTATGCCTATAATCCTAGCTAAAGAAACTGAGATCTGAAAGTGAAAGCCAACCTGGGAGTTAAGCCCAGGAGACTTCTCTCCAATAAGCCTCAAATACATAGAAGTGTAGCTGTGGCTCCACTGGTCAAGTGCTAGCCAAGAGGAAAAGGAGCTCAGGGACAGTGTCCAGGCCCACAGCTCAAGATCCATTAAGGGGGGGGGCAGCTCAGTGAGAAACTGAATAACAAGTAATAGGTTGAACCAAATGTTTGCTATTATACAATAAAGCTAGACATCGAGAAAAAAACTGGTGAGTTCAGTTCATGTGGAGCACAAAGGAATGGGAGGCATCTCGAGGCAGGGGGCAGGTGGGGTGGTACCAAAGCCAACATCCCCCTCTGGAAGTAGAGCGGCCAGAACCCCGTGTGTGCAGGGACCACCTCACAGTTGGCATGGGAAGCTAGTTAGTATTATCCAGGGCTTAGGAGATGAGCTGAGCAGGCAGTCAGGGTATCACCTGTGATCAGATTTCTTATCAAAGTGTGAGGCTGTTACCAAACCTGAAGCAGGAAGAAGCCAGAAGCAGAATGGGCCTTCTGCATACAGAAACAGTCCCACAATCAGTGTGTGTATTTATTATTTGCCAACGCTTGAGGCTTCAGAGCTGAGCTAAGCAAGTAGCCAATCTTTCTCATCAGAACATGAGGCTGTGATAAAACCTGAAAGAGAAAGAAGCCTGAAAGAGAAGGTGCCTGGAGTAGAGATGGAGGGGAGGCTACTCTGCCCTCTGGTCCACACCAGTGCTCTGTTCAACCTTGCAGGGGGGCTCTGAGGATCTGGCTGGCGTGAACATGGGGGTTGCCATAGTACATCCACAGGATATCACTTTCTCTCACTTCCTGGTACATGTGTCCCCTTCTCACCTGTGGCCATGTCACTTCTCCATCTGTTTACAGGTTTATGCACTATTCGTTTCATAGGATGGGACTCTTCACAGTCCAGAGGACACAGAGGAGTCTTCAGCAAGGTCTCTTCTACCCTCCTGCTTGGCTTGAGCCAAAGCGGGGGCCTTCCTGCTCCTTAATGTCACACTGGCACTTCTCCCAAGGGATTCCTTCCCTCCCTTCCAACATCCTGTTGGAATCTGCTTTGATTCCAATCATCTGGGTGGGGTAGATGGTTAAAATTTGGTCAAACTGGAATTGAGAAAACATTTTGAAAATCTATGTCGTCTAGCTTCCTCTTCCAGAGAGGCAATGGATGAGTCCTTGGTATTTTAGGGCCCAGGTAAAAGTAGAAACCAAAATTGGGATCAAAATTAGACTTGCTGTCATATGTATTTATGTAATCACCAATTAATGCAATCAAAATGCTGACAATTTATCTTCTCAATTTTGACATCTGTCCTTCAGTTCCTCATGGATTTCTCGGCCCTCTGTGGCTTTATCTATCTTTCTTTTTTATCCAATCTCAAAACAAAGATCAGGGCCGGGAGTTTAGCCTAGTGGTAGAGTGCTTGCCTAGCATGCATGAAGACCCGGGTTCAATTCCTGGGTACTACATACGTAGCAAAAAGCCAGAAGTGGTGCTAAGGCTCAAGTGGTAGAGCCCTAGCCTTGAGAAAATCCAGGGACAGTGCTCAGGCCCTGAGCCCAAGCCCAGGACCAGCAAAAATAAATAAATAATTAAATAATTAAAAACAAAAAAAAACAAAGATCAATGGAATTAAGCCGAAATCTTTTACAAAAACAATTTTGGAGCCTAGTGTTGTCACTGAGCCTGTCATCTGTCTGGTGCTGCTAACGGCAGTGATCTGTACTCTCACAGTTGTGCCATTGTGGGAGCTGTGCATCCATCTGTACCGCTGATAATCATTGTGCTTAAGATACAGGCAAGTGGGCAAAGGAAAGCTGCTTCCAAAGGAAAAGCAGAGTTCATGGTTCCTCTCCTAGAAGTCCTTGTCCAGGATTCTTCGGATCATATTTATCTTTTGAATGTATAGGTAACAGAGTATTGCCTGTCGAATGTGAAGGGGTTAAAGGGAACTTAGGTGAGGAAAATTGGTTGAGGTGGAGCTCCTGATCTGGGACTGAGAGACCAACCCCAAATGGAGTCCCTCACTCTGAAGGTCACACCATCAGGACAAGACTTAGTTACTATATCTGACCTGGTAGGCAATCTGGAGTAAGAATGATAACAGCCCAGTCCCCAAACAAGCTACTTTGCATTGCATAAAAAAGAAGTCTCAGGGCTGGGGTTTTGGCCTAGTTGTAGAGTGCTTGCCTAGCATGCAGAAGGATCTTGGTTCGTTTCCTCAATACTACATGTATAGAAAAAGGCCAGCGGTGGTGCTGTGGCTCAAGTGGCAGAACTCTAGCCTCGAGAAAGCCTAAGGACAGAGCTCAGGCCCTGAGTTCTCACACGAGGACTGGCAAAAAATTTTTAAAAAGTTCTCTGGGTACTGATGTTATAAGCAGAGTAAGTTTGATGGGTTTGTTTTGGTTCCCTGTTTGTGCCTTGCTAGCCTTGTCTGTCTACATAGTTCAGCTTATGGGAAAGCTCATTCATTTCAGTTGAAAGTGTCATCAACAAATTGGTTCCCATTTCAGATAGCATAACAGGGCCTGAGGTATGTGAACGAACACAAGAAAGCATAACCTGAACATATGACTCCCTGAAAACATCATTGAAAACAAACTACCCAAGCTCAACCTGAAATCTTAATTACTCAGGAGGCTGAGTTTTGTGGATCTTAGTTCAAATCCAGCCTAGGCAGAAAAGTCCCTAAGACTCTTACCTCCAATGAACCAGCAGAAACCTGTAGTGACATGATGGCTCAAAGTGGTAGAGTGCTAGACTTGAGCAAGAAGTAGCTCAACAACAGCACCCTGCCCCAAGGTTCAAGCCTCCTGAGTAACAACAACAACAAAAGGCAACCTGAGGGTTACCACGTTGTCTTCCTTAGGTAGCTAGGAGACCGAGAGAAAGTGAGAGACAGGAAGGCAGGCAGAGGTGGGAGGAGAGACTATTTAGGTAGGGGGAGCAGGTGGTTTCTGCTCCAGGCAAGGCATCCATGTGGGACATGTCAAGAGAACGGCTGAGGGTGACTCTAACTAACATGTACAACTAAATAAAAACGAATGTAAATCAAATCATGTGCATATCAGTCATTGTTGAGTGAAATAAATTGGCAAGTATTATAACCCGATACCAACTACAGACCCACTTGTTAAAATTTATACTGAAACAGCATATGGGGGTGGGAGGCGCGGCTCAATTGGAGGAGCACCAGAAAAAGCATTACTACCTTTCTCACTCATTGCATCTTATTAGCAGAAAGAAAATAACAGAAAAACAAATAAGGAAAATCTCCAAGGAGGATTGGTAAATTCCTTTAAATGATTTATTAATTGATTGATTGATTTTTTTTAACTCAACCCATGTTTCATCTTTAATGGTTAAATACATATAACATACAATTTTTCATGTTGACTAACCATTTTTAAGTGTACAATCAAGTGGTATTACAGTTACATTGTTATGCAATGAATCTCCACAGTTCTTTTCATCTTGCAGGAGAAAAGTTTATATCTTTAAACAGAACTCTGCCTTCCTGGTTACTCCATTTCCCTGGCAATAGTCAGTCTACTTCCTGTGTCATAGAAATAGAACCTTATTACAACCTTTGGGTTTTTTTTTTTTTTTTTTTTTTTTTTTTGCCAGTCCTGGGTTTGAGCTCAGGGCCTGAGCACTGTCCTTGGGCTTTCTTCAAGGCTAGAGCTCTACCCTGAGTCACAGCACCACTTGCAGCTTTTTTTTTTTAATGTATTTTTTATTGTAATTAATAGAAGGGTTACAAGATATTTGCCAGATAAATGGTGCATTAATTCCCACACATTGATACCCTTTCACATGTCATGGTCCCCATTTCCCTTCCCCCTCCCCCACCCTTCATCTTGTTTTCCCCTGTTCCCTATCCAATTTCAGATAACCAAATACAATTATATCCGATATATCAGATAACAAAGTGAGATAGTGTAACAATATGAGATAACCAAGGGACAGTAGATGTGATGAGAGATAACATAGTACCTTCAGAACAACAATGATTAATTATATGGCTTATGTTTACATCATATTTTAAATGACAAGTTTAACAAACAATTGTTCAAGGAGGAAATCTCTACATTCTCTGGGACTTAGTCTTTAGAACTTAATCAAAATTAGGCTAACGGTTTGTATGTCATAGAAACATATCAGTTTATGAAATAAAACATTATGATTATAGAGTCATAGGTTTTTTTGTCTATATAGTTATGTTTGTATTTCCATTACCATGTCCATAGCTTTGGGTATGCAGTTATTGAGTCCTCTCTCTTGTACACTGATTGATTGATTTTAAATTACTTTAATGTGAGATACAACAGGGTTACCTTGACATAAGTCAGGTGATAAGTTCATTTCTTTCCTTTTGCTTAAGTTCAGCTGTTTCCTCATTCTCTCTCATTGTAATGATTTATTATTAAGAGAATGAACTAATGCCTAACACAGGTTAGAATTAGTGACTACAGAAGGGAAAAGGTTTGAGCCTTGAGATAAAAATGAATTGTCAGCAGTTACAATTATTTGGAAAAGTCAGCAAATTAAAATAACACATTTCCAAACATCCTAACGATTCAGGTGCCCCCATTTTAATATGATGAAGATTGAGACTGTCATTCAGAGCATTCATAAAATGAAAATTATAATACATGTAAGCATGACAATGTTTTATTGAAAATATTCACACCATACTCTATCTTGAAGGAAATTAAACAATTTAGACTTCTTAATTTTATTCCATTTGTATAAAATAAGACTCTGTTTTGTATTGTGCATAAGTGCTCATTGTGAAAACAAAACAATAAACACTGTGAAGTTGTTTATCTCATTAACAGTCATTGTAGTCACTGTTGTGAAATTCACTAACTTTAGCACAACTGAGTTCCTCTACTATTTTATGTATTTGTTGGGAGCCAGAGTGGAATCAAACTGTCCTTTGGTTTGCATCAGATAATTGCTTTATTGCGTTGTTGTTTTTTGACCTTGTTCTGGTTAACTGATCTGAGATTTACCATATGAATGTAACCCCCAACAGCTCCCTGATCTACCATCTGGATGTAACCCCTGGCAGTTCCCTGCTTTCAAGAAAGTAGATAAGCCTTGATTTGGAAATAAACTGGGCTGCAGTCCTAAGCTCACAACCTTCTTCGGCTGCTGACCTGGGCTGTAGCCTTCCTGAACCCCATCTGTTCGTCTCTCTTCTATTTTTTCCTAGTCCCTGCCCCCTATTTCAGGAATCCTGGTTCGCTGCTGGCTGGCCCTGGCAAGTGGCGCCCAAACAGGGACCCTGAAAATCTGGGATGATGGTGGAGGACCCCCCCTGCTGTGGACTCTTAAGAGAGGATCTTAAGAGAGTGAGAGAGCGGGAGAGTGTAGAGTCAGGAGTAAAAAATTCAGACACTGTTCTTAAAGAGGAGCTGCCCAAAAATCCCTAGGGAGAGACAAGCTATGGATGTTGTGGCATTCTATGATGACTGCATTATTTATGAGAAAACTGGCATAAAACTATCCCTCAATTCTAGGGGCCACAGTTAACTTGGAAATCACATGACCCTGTATGGATGGAGCAATGGCCTATTGGTAGAAAAAAACAATGGGAGCTGTTAAAATTAGTATAGAAACAACTTCAAAATTCCCTATTTTTGTTATCAAAAGGGTCAGGAAAATACAGGTGTATGCAGCCCAACCAGGGCTCCCAAGTCTTTCATCAATTTCTAATAATTTGTATGCTATTGAGAGAAAGGGGTAAGGAGTAGTTTGTCCTGGCCACCCCCATTGCTGGGGAAGCTACTAAATATTGTATTTCCCGCTGTTTTGCTGTGATGGGGATTCCCTCACAAATTAAAACAGATAATGGCCCTGGTTATGCAGGCCGTACATTTCAATCCTTTTGCCATTCTTATAACATCACTCATATTACAGGCATTCCTTATAATCCTCAGGTCAGGGTATTGTGGAGCGAGCTAATGAATTACTAAAACATCAAATTGTTAAAATAAAGTAGGGGGAATTGTATCCTGCTACCCCTGTGAATATACTTAATCATGCTTTATTTGTTTTAAATTTTTTAAATCTGGACTTAAATAATTTATCCGCTGCTCAGCGATTCTGGGAAAAAAGAGCAGCGTGCTTTTGCCTTAGTAAAGTGGAAGGATCCCCTAACTGGTGCTTGGCACAGACCTGATCCCGTTCTAACCTGGGGTCGAGGACATGTGTTTTTTCACAGGAAGACAATGACGCCTGCTGGCTGCCTGAACGCTGTGTTCGGATTGTGGAGAGTGACAGTAGCCATCCAAGCAACGATTCACTGGGCCTATACCCCCGACCCTCCAGTGGTGCATCCTGCGACGTGGGAAGGACCTGAGTTATTCGTGCATGTCAATGGGACTGCTCCTGATCCGTTTGTTCAACACTGTCAAATGATTCCCCGGTGTGTCAATCACCAATATTACTGGGACTTCCTCACAGCTACTAGACTGGTCAGGAGCCAATTCTACCCAGTGTTTTAATCCTGGACTGTGGTGGATGAATGGCCGCCCTCAACATCAAGCACGGATGGTTGCAGCAGCCCTTGGTAATGTGACCTGGCCCAGCTCCTCCTATCAAAAGAACATTATAAGCGGTGTTTCTCCTCCTTTTGCTACTATGTATGGACCTTTTAACATATCCACTGATTCTACACAATGTAATGTAACATCCGATAATTGTTCTTTTACAAATTGTATGTATAGTGGATTAGCTACCTCTGTTATGATTGTTAAACAACCACCTTTTATTACGTTACCTATGAATACGTCTGGACCCTGGTATGAAGATTCTGGTATCTTGGTTTTACAACAATTGAAAGACCTAATGCACCCTAGGAGGTTTATTGGGTTAATAGTAGCAGGCACCATCTCTTGACACTGAGATTACACAGACAGCCAAGGAACTGTTTGAACAGTCTCAGCACTATGTTCCCTTCTTGAGTAACCTAAAAGGCTTGCTGATGACCTTTGTTGGTCCAGGAATGTTGCTTATAATAATTATTATTTGCCTGCCTTGTGTGGTAAAGATCTTGCAAAATTCATTGCTAAACCTTGCAGGACAACTCCACAGATTCAAGCTCCAGATGGATGAGATCCCCCCGGAGAGGAATCACAGTCAAAGACGGGTAAGAGGGGATGCGCTCTGACCAACCTAAGACAGGGCCTTCAGCTTGATCTGAAGAAGTTCCCCATGATGGGTAAGGCAGTTAGTGATCCACCCAACTTAAGACAGGCGGGTTCATTTCTTTTAAAATAAAGAGGGGGGGGCGGAGTGGGGGGGATATGTTGGGAGACAGAGTGGAATCAAACTGTCCTTTGATTTGCATCAGATAATTGCTTTATTGTTTTTTGGCTTTGTTCTGTTTAACTGATCTGAGATTTACCATATGAATGTAACCCCCAACAGTTCCCTGATTTACCATATGAATGTAACCCCTGGCAGTTCCCTGCTTTCAAGAAAGTAGATAAGCCTTGATTTGGAAATAAACTGGGCTGCAGTCCTAAGCTCAAAGTCTTCTTGGGCTGCTGACCTGGGCTGTAGCCTTCCCGAACCCCATCTGTTCATCTCTCTTCTATTTTTTCCTAGTCCCTGCCCCCTATTTCAGGAATCCTGGTTCGCTACCGGCTGGCCCCGGCTGTTCTGCGTGGAAAAGTGGTATCAACAGGTCCTGGGGTGACCCCGTGTCTACCCCTGGAATGGGCAGGAAATACTGGAGCAGGGAGGAAGCCACAAGCCCAAAAGGTTTAGGACAAATGGTACATGGTACAAGGCAGCAGGAGAAAAGCAATTTCAAGATGAAGGAAACTAAGCGTGCGATTAGAAGTCTAAGCTTATCCTAGAGGAAGGGATTAAAGGATTTCCACAATCACATTCTGTAACTGAGCCCTCCTGCAGCTGTTAGCCAGGCTGCTCATCAGGAGAGAGAGCCCTTTCACCTTCCTCACTTCATTTCTCCGTATATGTTATCATGATCTATGAAAGAAGACACATTAGGTAAGGCATCCCACCACTTGAACAGGAAATCTATCATTTCAAGAAACCATGGCGTAACCTTCTCCTTTCCCTGAGCTCCCTTGGCCATCAGCTCCTCCATCTCCTGGCGGCTCAGGTAGCGGTAGCTTTTGACTTCTCTTGGATCCGGGTTTAAGGTGAAGTTTTTCCTCACAAGCAGAACGTAGCCGATTTCATGTTCTCCCCAGATAGATTCGGATTGAAACTTATAGTACCCCCGGGTCATGAAAATTACGTCCTGTAGGGAAATCTGTATAGAAATAAATTCAGTGTTAACTCAGTAACAGTTGAAAAGTTTCAGATAAAATCAGTTCATTTGTTTACTCAAAAATATAAACAAATTGTAACCCTTGGTACAAGTGCTCAATTAATCAGTTGTAAACAGTGTTCCCCCTGAGTGCCACACAGTACTTAACCTTGAACAAAACACTGGGCACTTGGCATTGAAGAGGTTCACTTCTGTCTGGGATTGTTTCTTTTTTCACACACAGTGAGAATAATGAGAACACAGAGCACAGAAGACTAAACAGACACATTGGTGTTAACCAGATAGTGATGGGAAAGCGAGGCTCTGTCTCTATTTTAGTGACTTGGTTCCCAGCCTGTCCGGTGCACCGGGGTGGAATACAAGGTCTCCCATCTGCCACTATCTAAGTTGTCTCGTTTGGATGAAGAGTGTGGTTCCCGTTGCCAGGTAGGGGCTAGGAGTGGGTGGCAGGTGCAGTGGACGCGTGTAAACGGGGTCTTGGCCTGTGTTTCTCCTATTTATCTCCTGGGGGCCGGGGTGTACCTGCTCTGGAGGAATCCCCAGCTCTGCCTTCAGACGTCTCAGAGCTGCCCTCCTGATCCCTAGATCATCCTTGTCCTCCAGTTCCTCAGGGTTGTAGAGTGGGTGACCAGAACAGGAATCTGAAAGATACCCTGGAAAACAAACAAACCCACACACCATGAACTGATGTCTGTTGGGAATTTTCTTCTAAGCTAAGCAATTTCCTTTCTAGCCATTGCTTAGTAGATACAGTAGGAAATGGTAGGTGTACTTGTGATGTGTCATCCAAGCTTCAATTTATCCTCTTTTAACAAATATATTGATCAATATTTAATATTAGTGCTGTTCACACCAATTTTTTTGTGTTCTAGCCTTTTCATTGTTCCTCAGGACCTGGGCCCTCTCCTGAGTGTTTTTTTTGTGTTTTGTTTTGTTTTGCTAAACCTAGCACTCTATCACTTAGCTCATACCTTCAGTTCTGGATTTTCTTTCTTGTCTTTGGTGTTTAACTGCAGAGAAGAGTTTTATAGACTTTTTTGCTGGAGCTAGCTTTGAACCTTAGTCCTCACAACCAAGCACCAGACTTGTTGGGGTTATAGGCACAAACCATCAGCGCTTGCTGCCTCTTTCTCCTCCTCCTCCTCCTCCTCTACTTTCTCCTTCTGCTTCTCCTGTTTCTTTTTCTTATTTTTTAAAGGGTGTGTCTCACTCCAGAGCTTTTGCTCTTTGAAACTCAAAATCTTCCTACCTTAGCGTCTCAGGCACAGGAATCACAGGTTTACAGAATTATGCCAATTATTTGTTGTTTATTTATTGACAGGTGGACCTACAAAATTCACTGATCAAATTTCAGGTGTATAATACCGGTATCTTAATGTCTTCTCATTTTCAGTTGGAATTGGAATATTTAGCTGAAAGAGAGCTCTGATGGGTTTGATAACAAAATAGTACCCCAAAGTTCAGAGAAGTCACTGTTCCTATAGGTTCAGCTGAGTAAACTCACCAGGAAACATGTACTTAGAATCTGATCTTTCCTGCACCAAGAGCTGGTTTTCCATGTTGAAGAGGAGCACACTGAAGCTTCGGTGCCTGAGCCCTGCAAATGGGTGCACATGAGTCCATTTGGAATGGAGGTCAGTTTGGAGTCTTCCTCCCCTCCCTCATTATCTCATCTAGATGAATGGTGTGGCATCCCCAGTCTCTAGTGCCCTTGTGTTCTAAGTCACATACTGATCACTTAGAACCCATTATTCCTGGATGCCCAACAGCACTGGAAAGTTGGCAAGGCAATTTCCCTACATTCACTGTCAAGAAAACCAGCCAGGTTCTGATGCGCCCTACCCAGAAGGCTGAGATCTAAGGATCATGTTTCACGGCCAATCTTGGCAGGAAAGTTAATGAGACTTATCTCCAGATAACCAGAGAAAAGCCAGAAATGAAGATAAAAGTGTAGCTCAAGTGGTAGAGTGCTAGCCTTGAGCGCCAAAGCTCAGAGACAGTGTGTACTGCCTGAGTTTAAGCCCCAGGAAAGAAGGCAGGCAGGCAGGTAGGTAGGCAGGCAGGCAGAAAACTAGAGAGAGCCAAGTGATTAACTTAATCCACACTTGGTAACTCAGATCTAAGATGCTGTGTGGCCAAATCCAAGAGTCCTGATGCTGCTACAGTTACTGTTCGTATACCAGCAAGGCGATGAGTGACCCAGTGCCACACAGTGATTTTACCCGGGAACTAGCTGTGGCATTGACAATACAGTAAAGTCACTCTCATCCCCTAGGTTTCCAGCAGAGCATTTCAAGGCAGTGGCAGTAAGCTGGGGACCCAATTGTTCTCAAGTGTGTTTCCTTCCCCCTTCCCAAGCTTTGGCTGATTTGACAGTAGCTGATGATACAGAGCATAAACACAGGCCAGATTCTCCCTCCTTCCCACTCACCCTTTGACATGTTTTCCTTCAAGTGGCAGTTCATCTTGGTCTCACATCCTATGACTCGATCATGGTTGTCAATTACAATGAACATCTCCTCCAGCTGTTTTCTCTGCAGTTCATCAAGGTGAGCTGTGCCTACTACAGCCATACCTGCAAACACAGACCAGCTGAAGATGCACCCTCTGCTTTTCCAGTGCAAAGCAGAAAAGAAAACGGAGCCAAACTCTTCCCACATCGACAATGGAAACTGCACACATGGAGAAACACGTGAGTGTTTGTTTGAACATGGTTGGATCTATCATTATAAGCCATTTAGTTTTGGTGAAAGCTTAAAGCATGCTTTAAGTTCCTTGGTTCTTCCAGAAGCTTAGAGCATGTTTCTGACCTTTATCATCCCACGGGCTTTGGGAATTATTCTTGCCATGAAGCTAAAGAGGAGCCTTACTGTTTAAATTCATCAATGGATAAGACTGCTGTGCTGTCTGTATTTGGTTACAATTTGTTACTTTAAGTAATTGTACAAAGGAATACCCATTTAACAAAGCAGTTTGATGAATGCATTATGCATTGTGTTTTTAGTTGTTTTCTTTCATTTTGTGCTTGATTTATTTCCAACCAGGTTTCTCAGCAGTATATAGACATTAAAGAAATAAAAGAAAAAAATCCAGTATCCTGAAAGCAGTGTAATTCCTGGTGGAAAGTATTTACCTTAAGAAATGTGGGAAATTAGAGACTATGAATTAGAAGGAACTCAGTACAGAGGGGACAGTAAAGATTTGAAATGTCATATACAGATTGAGAGTCATAGGTCATAAACACATGGGTTCTCACCTCCTCTGAAGATGAGTCTTGTTCTGTTCTCTGAATCCTGCAGTTAGAGATGCAATGCTCAGACTCTAGCAGGGTTTATATATATGGGTAGAATGTGGGTGTAGCTACTAATCCCAGTTGTGGTGCATTTTGAGTGAAGATATGTCCATATTAGTTGTGAAATCAGTGTATACTCCTCGAATCAATGAAGGATCATGCTTAAGGGTATGTTTTTTCTGTGTCAGCATAAAATAATACAAACAAGGATAAATGAATAACTTAAAAATTATAATCAGTGTTTATTCAACCCCAGTAGAGTTGATTATGTAATGACTCTTCCAGGGCTATGATAAGTACTACAAGACTATTCAAGAAGTTGAGACTTGGGGCCAGGAGTTTGGCCTAGTGGTAGAGTACTTGCTTAGCATGCACAAAGACCTGGGTTTGATTCCTTGATACCACATACATAGAAAAAAAAAGCCAGAAGTGGTGCCGAGGCTCAAGTGGTAGAGCTCTAGCCTTAAGAAAGTCCAAGGACAGTGCTCAGGCTGGCAGAAGGAAGGAAGGAAGGAAGGAAGGAAGGAAGGAAGGAAGGAAGGAAGGAGAAGAAGAAGAAGAAGAAGAAGAAGAAGAAGAAGAAGAAGAAGAAGAAGAAGAAGAGTCTTACAGCACATGAAATTGCACAAGCAAATTCACAGAACAACAGCTCACACTTAAAGGGGACCATTGGTTTATGACTATAATCCTAGCTAAAGAAGTGTAGCTGTGGCTCCACTGGTCAAGTGCTAGCCAAGAGGAAAAGGAGCTCAGGGACAGTGTCCAGGCCCACAGCTCAAGATCCATTAAGGGGGGGGCAGCTCAGTGAGAAACTGAATAACAAGTAATAGGTTGAACCAAATGTTTGCTATTATACAATAAAGCTAGACATCGAGAAAAAAACTGGTGAGTTCAGTTCATGTGGAGCACAAAGGAATGGGAGGCATCTCGAGGCAGGGGGCAGGTGGGGTGGTACCAAAGCCAACATCCCCCTCTGGAAGTAGAGTGGCCAGAACCCCGTGTGTGCAGGGACCACCTCACAGTTGGCATGGGAAGCTAGTTAGTATTATCCAGGGCTTAGGAGATGAGCTGAGCAGGCAGTCAGGGTATCACCTGTGATCAGATTTCTTATCAAAGTGTGAGGCTGTTACCAAACCTGAAGCAGGAAGAAGCCAGAAGCAGAATGGGCCTTCTGCATACAGAAACGGTCCCACAATCAGTGTGTGTATTTATTATTTGCCAACGCTTGAGGCTTCAGAGCTGAGCTAAGCAAGTAGCCAATCTTTCTCATCAGAACATGAGGCTGTGATAAAACCTGAAAGAGAAAGAAGCCTGAAAGAGAAGGTGCCTGGAGTAGAGATGGAGGGGAGGCTACTCCTGCCCTCTGGTCCACACCAGTGCTCTGTTCAACCTTGCAGGGGGGCTCTGAGGATCTGGCTGGCCTGAACATGGGGGTTGCCATACTACATCCACAGGATATCACTTTCTCTCACTTCCTGGTACATGTGTCCCCTTCTCACCTGTGGCCATGTCACTTCTCCATCTGTTTACAGGTTTATGCACTATTCGTTTCATAGGATGGGACTCTTCACAGTCCAGAGGACACAGAGGAGTCTTCAGCAAGGTCTCTTCTACCCTCCTGCTTGGCTTGAGCCAAAGCGGGGGCCTTCCTGCTCCTTAATGTCACACTGGCACTTCTCCCAAGGGATTCCTTCCCTCCCTTCCAAAATCCTGTTGGAATCTGCTTTGATTCCAATCATCTGGGTGGGGTAGATGGTTAAAATTTGGTCAAACTGGAATTGAGAAAACATTTTGAAAATCTATGTCGTCTAGCTTCCTCTTCCAGAGAGGCAATGGATGAGTCCTTGGTATTTTAGGGCCCAGGTAAAAATGGAAACAAAAACTGGGATAAAAGTAGACTTGCAGCCCAGGAGTTTTGTCTAGTGGTAGAGTACTTGCCTAACATGCAAGCAGACCTGGGTTCTATTTTTCAGTATCACATACGTAGAAAGAAGTTGGAAGTCGTGCTGAGGCTCAAGCGGTAGAGCTCTAGCCTTGAAAAACCCCAACGACAGTGCTCAGGCCCTGAGTTCTATCCCAGGACTGGCAAAAAGAAAATTAGACTCGCTATCATATGTTTTTATGTAATCAATAATTGATGCAATCAGAATGCTGACAACTTTTCTCAATTTTGACATCTATTCTTCAGTACCTCATGGATTTTTCAACTTATCCTGAGTCCTTTCACCTTGGCTTTATTTGTCACTCTTTTTAATCCCATCTCAAAATAAAGATCAATGGAATTAAGCTGAAATCTTTTACAAAAACAATTTTGGAGCCTAGTGTTGTCGCTGAGCCTGTCATCTGTCTGGTGTTGCTAAGGGCAGCGATCTATACTCTCACAGTTGTGCCATTGTGGGAGCTGTGCATCCATCTGCACCACTGATAATCATTGTGTTTAAGATACAGGCAAGTGGGCAAAGGAAAGCTGCTTGTAAAGGAAAAGCAGAGTTCATGGTTCCTCTCCTAGAAGTCCTCGTCCAGGATTCTTTGGATCATATTTATCTTTTGAATGTATAGGTAACAGAGTATTGCCTGTCGAATGTGAAGGTGTTAAAGGAAACTTAGGTGAGGAAAATTGGTTGAGGTGGAGCTTCTGATCTGGGACTGACAGACCAACCCCAAATGGAGTCCCTCACTCTGAAGGTCACACCATCAGGACAAGACTTAGTTACTATATCTGACCTGCTAGGCAATCTGGAGTAAGAATGATAACAGCCCAGTCCCCAAACTTTACACTGCATACGAAAGAAGGCCTCCGGGTAACGATTTTTCAAGGAGAGCAACTTTGAAGTGGCAGATATACTTTGTTCCCTGTTTGTGCCTTGGTAGTCCTCGTCTGTTTGAAAGACATAGTTAGCTTATGGGGAAACTCATTCGTTTCAGTTGAAAGTGTCGTCAACGCATTGGTTCACATTTCAGGCAGCATAACAGAGTCTGAGGAAAAGTTATATGAATGGGGAAGACAAGAAAGCATATCCCAAACACATGCCGGGCTCAGGGGCTCATGCCTACAGTCCTAGCTATTCAGGAGGCTGAGTTCTGTGGATCATGGTTCACATCTTGCCCAGGTAGAAAAATCCATGAGATTCTTTCCAATTAACCACAAAGCCCATTAGATGGTGGGGCCTCAGTTTCCAGGATGCATGAAAGAGGCAGCAACTTCTTCGCAGAATAAATGGGTGAATTAGCAAGTTCAATGGAAGTCTAAGGGTCAGGTATGGCCAAACCCTTAATGCACCACATGACCTAGAGTTTGAATTTCTGAACCAATCTCAATGGTAAGAACACGTAGCAGAGCAGAGCTTTGTTGAGTTGCAAGCAGGCCGACAGGCAGACAAGCAAGCAGAGTGGAAGGGGCGCAGTCTACAGAGCATGATACCCTCAAGAAAAGACAGAGAGAGACACTCTTTTTTATTAAAGAATTTATTAACGTTGATTTTTACATCATATTTTAAAGTTTAACAAGTGTTCAGGAAGGGAATCTCTATTGACAATCACTGGGACTTAGTATTTAGAACATAATCAAAATTAGGCTAAGGGTTTGGATGTCATAGAAACATATTTATGAAATTTATGAAATAAAACATGATGTCTATAGTCATAGGTTTTTATGCCTATATAGTTATGTTTGTATTTCCATTACCATATCCATAGCTTTGGGTATGCAGTCATTGAGTCCTCTTGTAGTCTTTGGATTTAATAGACACATATTGAGGATACCATGCGCCTTTTGTTCCTTTGGTCTTGACTTGTCTCACTCAACATGACTCGCTCTAGATTCATCCACTTCCTTGCGAATGCCATTATTTTATCTTGTCTGTTGGCTATGTAGAATTCCATTGTGAATATATATAGCACATTTTCTGTATCCATTCATCTGCAGTAGGGCATCTGGATTGTTTCCATCACCTGGCTATTGTGAATAATGCAGAGATGAACATAGCTGAGCAGGTGTCCTTATAATATCCTGGGTCATGCTGTTCAGGATAGATGCCCAGAAGTGGTATGGCGGGATCGTAAGGAAGGTCAATTTTCAGTTCTTTAAGAAACCTCCACACTGCTTTCCAGAGTGGCTGAACTTGCTTACAATCCCACCAGCAGTGCAGTAGTAGGGTTCCTTTTTCTCCACAACCCTGCCAGCAACTGTCGTTGTCTGAGTTCAAAATCTTGGCCATTCTTGTTGGGGTAAGGTGGTATCTTAGGGTTGTTTTTATTTGCATTTCCTTTATGACCATAGATGATGAACATTTTCTCATATGCTTTTCTGCCATTTTAATCTCTTCTTCTGATAAGTCTCTCTTTAGTTCCCTTGCCCATTTAGTGAATAGTTTATTGGGTTTTGGAGGGATTAGTTGCTTGAGTTCCTTGTAGACACTGGATATTAAGCATTTGTCAGATGTATTATTGGTGAATATCTTCTCCCAGTTGCTTGGCTGTCTCTCTACTTTTGCGATTATGTTTTTATCTGTACAGAAAGGTTTTTTTTTTTTTTTTTTTTAGGTAGTCCTATTTATTGAATCTTTCTCCAATCTGTTGTGACCCTGGGATTCTGTTCAGGAATCTTTTGCCTGTGCCTATGAGTTCCAGTGTCGAGAGAGACACTTTTAATTGATCCAATCTGGATGTGGGGGGGGGGGAGAAAATAAGGGAGAGAGAGAAAGATAGAGAGAGAGAGAGAGAGAGAGAGAGAGAGAGAGAGAGAGAGAGAGAGAGAGAGAGAGAGAGAGAGAGAGAGAGACTGAACTATAAGACAAATTTATCTTTCTGGAGGAGATGGCTGGGAGTCAGGGGTTAAGCACTTAGAATGACAAGGGCAGGAAAAGAAAACCAGACCATGTGTGAACTCGGAACTTGTACCTTTGCTTTGGAAAACACTGTCTAAATCTCTCAATATTCTTGGGTCAAAAGAATATTTAGGTCAGTGATGGCAATTATTCAGTTGGTGCTAAGGCCAAATTTCTAAACAGTTACTTGAATTTTTTTTCAATTGTCCAATGGATTTCACACCTAGAATGGCTAACCTTTGAGACGTTCAGTTCCTCAGTGCCACATAAAAAGACAAGGCTGAGCTGGGAGTTTGGCTTAGTGGTAGAGTGCTTGCCTAGCATGCATGAAGACCCAGGTTTGATTCCTCAGTACCACATGCATAGAAAAAACCTGGAAGTGGTGCTGAGGCTCAAGTGGTAGAGCTCTAGCCTTGAGAAAGTTCAAGGACAGTGCTCAGGCCCTGACCTCAAGCCCAGGATTGGCAAAAAAGAAAAAAAAATGATTACCATAAAAAGACAAGGCTGGAAGTGGTGCTGTAGCTCAAGTGATAGAGTGCTAGCCTTGAGCTAAAGAAGCTTAGGGACAGTGCCTAGATGCTGAATTCTAGCCTCTGGCTGACAAAAGAAAAGGAAACTTACTTAGAAAAAAGAAAAAAACCTAGGATATGTGGGGCCACCATCCTATCACATCGACTGTGCCTGTCTTAGGTGTCATCTTCTCACCCATCATGGGATCACCAAGTCCTTTTACTTGGCTCTTGTCTTAGGTTGATAGGCTCACAGCTGGGACTTGCCTGTCTTTGACTACCAGCCGTCCATTTAAGCACATCAGACCTGCGGGGATGCACCTATTTCCATGGGAGCAGATGCCTGTCGCATTAGCATTCACTTTCTGCGTTGACTTTGTAGGCAGGCAATATTACAATTATAGCGCATAAAAATAAATCCAAACCGATCCATCCTGCCCGTCTTTGATCAAGTCCCAAAATAGTCTCTAGTAAGGATAGCCAATCACCTAAAGTTCAACATGTGTCTGATTAACAATAATTATTTGTGTGGCTTTTTCAACGCATTCTCTGTGGGAACCACAGTAGCCAGGGCAATACTCACGGCAGTAACGGCAGCTACAGATGTGGCAATGGCCACCACCACAGCCAGGAAAATACCAAAATCTCCTCTGTTGATAAGCGGGAAAGCATTCTCCTCCACCTGTACAGGCACTGGTATATACTGAGGGGCTCTCACTACAACAGCCACACTAAACAAGGAAACATTCCAACATTAACTAAGAGAACAACATTCACACAAGCCATAGGGAATAGCAGGGCAATGGAAGAATTAGAGGAGTCTTCCAGTCCCCCGCTTTTTGTTTTAAACTACTGTCCAAAAATGACTCTGGTCCCTTCATTTTAAGGGGGTTATGGGCGAAGATCCATTTTCTGTAATTTCTTCAAGCTGACTCAGGGACATCGTCTCTATATTTTGTCAGGGACTTTAAAAAGCTATAGTCTGTTTTCAACTATTCTGCACCCGAGCACAGGCTTTCTAAATCACTACCACTTAATTCTCTTTCTCAAGTCTGCGCTTTTCACCTGTTCTTAAACTGTTTACTCCCGTATAGACTTAGATTTACACCTGTTCAACTGTTTACTCCCATATAGACTTAGATTTACCTTTCACACACACATTCGCGGTCGTTCCGGTTTGAACCCATTCGGTTCTATTCTAAAATCGCCTCGCCCTTATCCTGCTCTGGCCAGAGACTCTGGCGAGGTTCCTCCCTACCATGCCCGAAGTGACCTGCACTTTGGAGGTGATCTGGGACATTGCCTCGCCCTCCGCAAGGTTCCTCCCTACCATGCCTGAAGTGCAGGTCACTTCGGAGCTGATCTGGGAATGATTAAAATCACTTTCACACACACATTCGCTGGTTTTTCAGTCTTTGAGTTTTCTTTGTCTTTCTCCCTGTGTCTTTCTCTTTGTCTTTGTCTTCCTCCCTGTCCTTTTCTCTTTCCCTGTGAGCAATTTCAGCCTGCATTTTTCCTTCAGGTTTCCCTGGCCTTTCAGTCCCTTTTTCTTTGCGTTATCTTATCTCTCACTTGACTCAACTCGCTGTCATGCCCCTTTCGTGCCCCATGTCATGCCCCACATTGGGTGCCAGTATGTCAGAGTCCTTCGTCCCCGGTCCCTCTCGACTAGTAGGAGGGATGGGGGAAAAACACACCCCGATGAGTCCAAGCCGTGAGAGGAGAGGGCCCACTGTCCTCCCGCACTCAGCCTTCCTTCCCCGGAGCACAAACAAAGACACCATGCAGCTTCATCAAGGCAGGAAAATCTCTCTCCCTCCAATAAAACCCCCTCCTGAGGAAGTCCCTCCAGCGAATATACCCTCACTCTAGGTCCTAACTGAGAGTGATCAACAATAACACATTTGTAACCAATGGTAATCAAGTCTTGTGCCCTGCCTCTTGTGCTTTGCCTTGTCTCAGCAGAAAGTTATTAGACATGGCGTTACTCGGCCCCCAACACGTAGGGAATCACAGACGTACTCAATGGCAGCATCTTCCAGCAATTCAGTTCCTAGTAGAAAGTATTTTCCTTAAGAAAGTTGGGAGATGATTGAATATGGGTTTGAAGGAACTGAGTACAGCAATGATTTGAAATGCTATCTACAGAGTGAGAGTTGTAGGACATAAAAACATGGCCGCTCACCTCGTTGAAGTCTTTTGCTGTCTCTGAATCCTGTAGTTGGAGATGTACATACAGCTCCAGCTCCATCTGGGCTCATGTGTGTGGGTACCAGGGTGGGTGTAGTTGGTACTCCTATTTTTGTTATTTTCTGTGAAGATGTTCCCAAATTAGTTGAGAAATCAGTCCACACCTTTTCAATACATCAAGGATATGCGGATAACTCTGATTTCTCTGTGTGTCAGCATTAAATAAGTTAAATGATGACAAGTGGGAAATTTTTAAACTAGATTCAATGTGTATCACACCCCTATAGAATTGGTTGTGTAATGAATCTTCTGGGGCTAGGATTAGTGGTATATGATTGTTGAAGAAGTGGCCATTCCTAAATCATGTACATGAGGAAAATTAACGCGCACTTCAAAGGGACTTATTTAAAGCACACCTTTGCCTTATGCCTCTAATTCCAGGTACTCAGAAAGCTGAGAGCTAGACATGAAAGTCAGGATGGGAGTCAAGTCCATGAAACTTTAATCTCTAATAAAACTCCAAAAAGGTAGAAGTTGAGGTGCTGTTCCACTAGTAGGATACTAGCCTTGAGCAAAAAGGAGCTCAGGGACAGTGCCTAGGCTCAGAGCTCGTCTCAGGACTAGCACCAAAGCAAAAACAAAGGAAAAAAATGAATGAACAAACAACTCCTGGTGAGAAAAATGAACAACACATGTTTGTGGAAATATTTGTTATTATATAGTAAAGATAAGTTGTCACAGGAATCTAAGAAAAACTGGTCAATTTAGGTTTATCTGGAACGAGAGCCGTGCAGGCAGGACGCACAGTGGTAATACCCAGAGCAATGGCCCCCTCTTGAAGTAGGGCAGACAGAACTTTGTGCATACAGAAAGCAGCAACAACTGGCGTGGGTAGGTAGCATTCGCTGAGAGCCTTCAGAGATAAGCTGAGCAGGTAGCCAGCACCCACAACAGCAGATTTCTTGGAACAGGGTGAGGCAGTCACAACATCTGAAAGAGAAAGAAGCCAGAAGCAGAAATGCCTGGGGCAGAGTTGATAGGGAGGCTGGCTATTCCACAGCTCTGGTCTTCACAAGAAAGCACTTGGTTCCTCCTTAGAGGGCATGGGGGACTTGGCTGGCCTTCTTGCCATCCACAGCAGATCCCTTCTCCCGCTTCCTCATATATGCGTCCCTTTCTCATCTGCGGCCATGTCACGTCTCCATATGTACAGAGTTTTATGGGCTATGGATTTGACAGGATATGACTCTTCACATTCCACAGGACACAGAGGAGTCTTCAGAAAAACCTTTTCTACCTCCTGCTTGGCCTGAGCTAAAGGAGAACCCTAACCCCTAGAGTCACATTGGCACTTCTCCCAGGACATTTCTTCCCTTCCCTCCAACATCCTGCTAGACTCAGCTCTTATTCTAACAGTCTGGGTGTGGTCAATCATTGAAATTTGGTCAAACTGGAACTTAAAGGACATTTTGTAAGTCTATGTGATCTGGTTTGAGATCTAGCATGATATTTTAGAGCCTAAGAAAAATGGAACAAAAACTGGGACAAAATTGGACTTATTATCCTATTTATGTAATCAGTGATTAATGTGATCGGAATGCTGCCCATTTATCTTCTCAATTTTGATATCTATTTTTCTTCAGTTCTCCATGGATTTCTCAATGAATTCTCAGTCCTCTCACTGGTTTTGCCTGTCAATCATTTTAATCTCAGTTGAAAATACAGATCAATGAAATTAAGTTGAAATCTTTGTTTTTGTTTCCTTTTGTTTTGTTTTTGCTAGTCCTGGGGCTGGCACTGTCCTTGGGTTTTCTTGAGGCTAGAGCTCTACCACTTGACCCACAGCACCACATCCAGCTTTTTCTGTGCATGTGGTACCGAGGAATTGAACCCAGGCCTTTGTGCATGCTAGGTAAGCACACTCTACCACTAGGCCAGGCTCCTGGTCCCCCTCCTTTACAAAAACAATTTTGGAGCCTAGTGTTGTCCCTGAGCCTGTCATCTGTCTGGTGCTGCTAACGGCAGCGATCTGTACTCTCACAGTTGTGCCATTGTGGGAGCTGTGCATCCATCTGCACCGCTGATAATCATTGTGCTTAAGTTACAGGCAAGTGGGCAAAGGAAAGCTGCTTCCAAAGGAAAAGCAGAGTTCATAGTTCCTCTCCTAGAAGTCCTCGTCCAGGATTCTTCGGATCATATTTATCTTTTGAATGTATAGGTAACAGAGTATTGCCTGTCGAATGTGAAGGGGTTAAAGGGAACTTAGGTGAGGAAAATTGGTTGAGGTGGAGCTCCTGATCTGGGACTGAGAGACCAACCCCGAATGGAGTCCCTCACTCTGAAGGTCACACCATCAGGACAAGACTTAGTTTTTATATCTGACCTGCTAGGCAGTCTGGAGGAAGAATGATAACAGCCCAGTCCCCAAACCAACTACTTCACATTGCATAAGAAAGAAGTCCTCTGGGTAATGATTTTTCAAGGAGAGCAACTTTGAAGTGGCAGATTTACTTTGTTCCCTGTTTGTGCCTTGGTAGTCCTTGTCTGTCTGAAGGACATAGTTAGCTTATGGGGAAACTCATTCGTTTCAGTTGAAAGTGTCGTCAACGTAGTGGTTCACATTTCAGGCAGCATAACAGAGTCTGAGGAAAAGTTATATGAATGGGGAAGACAAGAAAGCATATCCCAAACACATGCCGGGCTCAGGGGCTCATGCCTACAGTCCTAGCTATTCAGGAGGCTGAGTTCTGTGGATCATGGTTCACATCTTGCCCAGGTAGAAAAATCCATGAGATTCTTTCCAATTAACCACAAAGCCCATTAGATGGTGGGGCCTCAGTTTCCAGGACGCATGAAAGAGGCAGCAACTTCTTCGCAGAATAAATGGGTGAATTAGCAAGTTCAATGGAAGTCTGAGGGTCAGGTATGGCCAAACCCTTAATGCACCACATGACCTAGAGTTTGAATTTCTGAACCAATCTCAATGGTAAGAACACGTAGCAGAGCAGAGCTTTGTTGAGTTGCAAGCAGGCCGACATGCAGACAAGCAAGCAGAGTGGAAGGGTCGCAGTCTACAGAGCATGGTACCCTCCAAAAAACACAGAGAGAGACACTTTTTTTATTAAAGAATTTATTAACGTTGATTTTTACATCATATTTTAAAGTTTAACAAGTGTTCAGGAAGGGAATCTCTATTGACAATCACTGGGACTTAGTATTTAGAACATAATCAAAATTAGGCTAAGGGTTTGGATGTCATAGAAACATATTTATGAAATAAAACGTGATGTCTATAGTCATAGGTTTTTATGTCTATATAGTTATGTTTGTATTTCCATTACCATATCCATAGCTTTGGGTATGCAGTCATTGAGTCCTCTTGTAGTCTTTGGATTTAATAGACACATATTGAGGATACCATGCGCCTTTTGTTCCTTTGGTCTTGACTTGTCTCACTCAACATGACTCGCTCTAGATTCATCCACTTCCTTGCGAATGCCATTATTTTATCTTGTCTGTTGGCTATGTAGAATTCCATTGTGAATATATATAGCACATTTTCTGTATCCATTCATCTGCAGTAGGGCATCTGGATTGTTTCCATCACCTGGCTATTGTGAATAATGCAGAGATGAACATAGCTGAGCAGGTGTCCTTATAATATCCTGGGTCATGCTGTTCAGGATAGATGCCCAGAAGTGGTATGGCGGGATCGTAAGGAAGGTCAATTTTCAGTTCTTTAAGAAACCTCCACACTGCTTTCCAGAGTGGCTGAACTTGCTTACAATCCCACCAGCAGTGCAGTAGTAGGGTTCCTTTTTCTCCACAACCCTGCCAGCAACTGTCGTTGTCTGAGTTCAAAATCTTGGCCATTCTTGTTGGGGTAAGGTGGTATCTTAGGGTTGTTTTTATTTGCATTTCCTTTATGACCATAGATGATGAACATTTTCTCATATGCTTTTCTGCCATTTTAATCTCTTCTTCTGATAAGTCTCTCTTTAGTTCCCTTGCCCATTTAGTGAATAGTTTATTGGGTTTTGGAGGGATTAGTTGCTTGAGTTCCTTGTAGACACTGGATATTAAGCATTTGTCAGATGTATTATTGGTGAATATCTTCTCCCAGTTGCTTGGCTGTCTCTCTACTTTTGCGATTATGTTTTTATCTGTACAGAAAGGTTTTTTTTTTTTTTTTAGGTAGTCCTATTTATTGAATCTTTCTCCAATCTGTTGTGACCCTGGGATTCTGTTCAGGAATCTTTTGCCTGTGCCTATGAGTTCCAGTGTCGAGAGAGACACTTTTAATTGATCCAATCTGGATGTGGGGGGGGGGGAGAAAATAAGGGAGAGAGAGAAAGATAGAGAGAGAGAGAGAGAGAGAGAGAGAGAGAGAGAGAGACTGAACTATAAGACAAATTTATCTTTCTGGAGGAGATGGCTGGGAGTCAGGGGTTAAGCACTTAGAATGACAAGGGCAGGAAAAGAAAACCAGACCATGTGTGAACTCGGAACTTGTACCTTTGCTTTGGAAAACACTGTCTAAATCTCTCAATATTCTTGGGTCAAAAGAATATTTAGGTCAGTGATGGCAATTATTCAGTTGGTGCTAAGGCCAAATTTCTAAAGTTACTTGAATTTTTTTTCAATTGTCCAATGGATTTCACACCTAGAATGGCTAACCTTTGAGACGTTCAGTTCCTCAGTGCCACATAAAAAGACAAGGCTGAGCTGGGAGTTTGGCTTAGTGGTAGAGTGCTTGCCTAGCATGCATGAAGACCCAGGTTTGATTCCTCAGTACCACATGCATAGAAAAAACCTGGAAGTGGTGCTGAGGCTCAAGTGGTAGAGCTCTAGCCTTGAGAAAGTTCAAGGACAGTGCTCAGGCCCTGACCTCAAGCCCAGGATTGGCAAAAAAGAAAAAAAAATGATTACCATAAAAAGACAAGGCTGGAAGTGGTGCTGTAGCTCAAGTGATAGAGTGCTAGCCTTGAGCTAAAGAAGCTTAGGGACAGTGCCTAGATGCTGAATTCTAGCCTCTGGCTGACAAAAGAAAAGGAAACTTACTTAGAAAAAAGAAAAAAACCTAGGATATGTGGGGCCACCATCCTATCACATCGACTGTGCCTGTCTTAGGTGTCATCTTCTCACCCATCATGGGATCACCAAGTCCTTTTACTTGGCTCTTGTCTTAGGTTGATAGGCTCACAGCTGGGACTTGCCTGTCTTTGACTACCAGCCGTCCATTTAAGCACATCAGACCTGCGGGGATGCACCTATTTCCATGGGAGCAGATGCCTGTCGCATTAGCATTCACTTTCTGCGTTGACTTTGTAGGCAGGCAATATTACAATTATAGCGCATAAAAATAAATCCAAACCGATCCATCCTGCCCGTCTTTGATCAAGTCCCAAAATAGTCTCTAGTAAGGATAGCCAATCACCTAAAGTTCAACATGTGTCTGATTAACAATAATTATTTGTGTGGCTTTTTCAACGCATTCTCTGTGGGAACCACAGTAGCCAGGGCAATACTCGCGGCAGTAACGGCAGCTACAGATGTGGCAATGGCCACCACCACAGCCAGGAAAATACCAAAATCTCCTCTGTTGATAAGCGGGAAAGCATTCTCCTCCACCTGTACAGGCACTGGTATATACTGAGGGGCTCTCACTACAACAGCCACACTAAACAAGGAAACATTCCAACATTAACTAAGAGAACAACATTCACACAAGCCATAGGGAATAGCAGGGCAATGGAAGAATTAGAGGAGTCTTCCAGTCCCCCGCTTTTTGTTTTAAACTACTGTCCAAAAATGACTCTGGTCCCTTCATTTTAAGGGGGTTATGGGCGAAGATCCATTTTCTGTAATTTCTTCAAGCTGACTCAGGGACATCGTCTCTATATTTTGTCAGGGACTTTAAAAAGCTATAGTCTGTTTTCAACTATTCTGCACCCGAGCACAGGCTTTCTAAATCACTACCACTTAATTCTCTTTCTCAAGTCTGCGCTTTTCACCTGTTCTTAAACTGTTTACTCCCGTATAGACTTAGATTTACACCTGTTCAACTGTTTACTCCCATATAGACTTAGATTTACCTTTCACACACACATTCGCGGTCGTTCCGGTTTGAACCCATTCGGTTCTATTCTAAAATCGCCTCGCCCTTATCCTGCTCTGGCCAGAGACTCTGGCGAGGTTCCTCCCTACCATGCCCGAAGTGACCTGCACTTTGGAGGTGATCTGGGACATTGCCTCGCCCTCCGCAAGGTTCCTCCCTACCATGCCTGAAGTGCAGGTCACTTCGGAGCTGATCTGGGAATGATTAAAATCACTTTCACACACACATTCGCTGGTTTTTCAGTCTTTGAGTTTTCTTTGTCTTTCTCCCTGTGTCTTTCTCTTTGTCTTTGTCTTCCTCCCTGTCCTTTTCTCTTTCCCTGTGAGCAATTTCAGCCTGCATTTTTCCTTCAGGTTTCCCTGGCCTTTCAGTCCCTTTTTCTTTGCGTTATCTTATCTCTCACTTGACTCAACTCGCTGTCATGCCCCTTTCGTGCCCCATGTCATGCCCCACATTGGGTGCCAGTATGTCAGAGTCCTTCGTCCCCGGTCCCTCTCGACTAGTAGGAGGGATGGGGGAAAAACACACCCCGATGAGTCCAAGCCGTGAGAGGAGAGGGCCCACTGTCCTCCCGCACTCAGCCTTCCTTCCCCGGAGCACAAACAAAGACACCATGCAGCTTCATCAAGGCAGGAAAATCTCTCTCCCTCCAATAAAACCCCCTCCTGAGGAAGTCCCTCCAGCGAATATACCCTCACTCTAGGTCCTAACTGAGAGTGATCAACAATAACACATTTGTAACCAATGGTAATCAAGTCTTGTGCCCTGCCTCTTGTGCTTTGCCTTGTCTCAGCAGAAAGTTATTAGACATGGCGTTACTCGGCCCCCAACACGTAGGGAATCACAGACGTACTCAATGGCAGCATCTTCCAGCAATTCAGTTCCTAGTAGAAAGTATTTTCCTTAAGAAAGTTGGGAGATGATTGAATATGGGTTTGAAGGAACTGAGTACAGCAATGATTTGAAATGCTATCTACAGAGTGAGAGTTGTAGGACATAAAAACATGGCCGCTCACCTCGTTGAAGTCTTTTGCTGTCTCTGAATCCTGTAGTTGGAGATGTACATACAGCTCCAGCTCCATCTGGGCTCATGTGTGTGGGTACCAGGGTGGGTGTAGTTGGTACTCCTATTTTTGTTATTTTCTGTGAAGATGTTCCCAAATTAGTTGAGAAATCAGTCCACACCTTTTCAATACATCAAGGATATGCGGATAACTCTGATTTCTCTGTGTGTCAGCATTAAATAAGTTAAATGATGACAAGTGGGAAATTTTTAAACTAGATTCAATGTGTATCACACCCCTATAGAATTGGTTGTGTAATGAATCTTCTGGGGCTAGGATTAGTGGTATATGATTGTTGAAGAAGTGGCCATTCCTAAATCATGTACATGAGGAAAATTAACGCGCACTTCAAAGGGACTTATTTAAAGCACACCTTTGCCTTATGCCTCTAATTCCAGGTACTCAGAAAGCTGAGAGCTAGACATGAAAGTCAGGATGGGAGTCAAGTCCATGAAACTTTAATCTCTAATAAAACTCCAAAAAGGTAGAAGTTGAGGTGCTGTTCCACTAGTAGGATACTAGCCTTGAGCAAAAAGGAGCTCAGGGACAGTGCCTAGGCTCAGAGCTCGTCTCAGGACTAGCACCAAAGCAAAAACAAAGGAAAAAAATGAATGAACAAACAACTCCTGGTGAGAAAAATGAACAACACATGTTTGTGGAAATATTTGTTATTATATAGTAAAGATAAGTTGTCACAGGAATCTAAGAAAAACTGGTCAATTTAGGTTTATCTGGAACGAGAGCCGTGCAGGCAGGACGCACAGTGGTAATACCCAGAGCAATGGCCCCCTCTTGAAGTAGGGCAGACAGAACTTTGTGCATACAGAAAGCAGCAACAACTGGCGTGGGTAGGTAGCATTCGCTGAGAGCCTTCAGAGATAAGCTGAGCAGGTAGCCAGCACCCACAACAGCAGATTTCTTGGAACAGGGTGAGGCAGTCACAACATCTGAAAGAGAAAGAAGCCAGAAGCAGAAATGCCTGGGGCAGAGTTGATAGGGAGGCTGGCTATTCCACAGCTCTGGTCTTCACAAGAAAGCACTTGGTTCCTCCTTAGAGGGCATGGGGGACTTGGCTGGCCTTCTTGCCATCCACAGCAGATCCCTTCTCCCGCTTCCTCATATATGCGTCCCTTTCTCATCTGCGGCCATGTCACGTCTCCATATGTACAGAGTTTTATGGGCTATGGATTTGACAGGATATGACTCTTCACATTCCACAGGACACAGAGGAGTCTTCAGAAAAACCTTTTCTACCTCCTGCTTGGCCTGAGCTAAAGGAGAACCCTAACCCCTAGAGTCACATTGGCACTTCTCCCAGGACATTTCTTCCCTTCCCTCCAACATCCTGCTAGACTCAGCTCTTATTCTAACAGTCTGGGTGTGGTCAATCATTGAAATTTGGTCAAACTGGAACTTAAAGGACATTTTGTAAGTCTATGTGATCTGGTTTGAGATCTAGCATGATATTTTAGAGCCTAAGAAAAATGGAACAAAAACTGGGACAAAATTGGACTTATTATCCTATTTATGTAATCAGTGATTAATGTGATCGGAATGCTGCCCATTTATCTTCTCAATTTTGATATCTATTTTTCTTCAGTTCTCCATGGATTTCTCAATGAATTCTCAGTCCTCTCACTGGTTTTGCCTGTCAATCATTTTAATCTCAGTTGAAAATACAGATCAATGAAATTAAGTTGAAATCTTTGTTTTTGTTTCCTTTTGTTTTGTTTTTGCTAGTCCTGGGGCTGGCACTGTCCTTGGGTTTTCTTGAGGCTAGAGCTCTACCACTTGACCCACAGCACCACATCCAGCTTTTTCTGTGCATGTGGTACCGAGGAATTGAACCCAGGCCTTTGTGCATGCTAGGTAAGCACACTCTACCACTAGGCCAGGCTCCTGGTCCCCCTCCTTTACAAAAACAATTTTGGAGCCTAGTGTTGTCCCTGAGCCTGTCATCTGTCTGGTGCTGCTAACGGCAGCGATCTGTACTCTCACAGTTGTGCCATTGTGGGAGCTGTGCATCCATCTGCACCGCTGATAATCATTGTGCTTAAGTTACAGGCAAGTGGGCAAAGGAAAGCTGCTTCCAAAGGAAAAGCAGAGTTCATAGTTCCTCTCCTAGAAGTCCTCGTCCAGGATTCTTCGGATCATATTTATCTTTTGAATGTATAGGTAACAGAGTATTGCCTGTCGAATGTGAAGGGGTTAAAGGGAACTTAGGTGAGGAAAATTGGTTGAGGTGGAGCTCCTGATCTGGGACTGAGAGACCAACCCCGAATGGAGTCCCTCACTCTGAAGGTCACACCATCAGGACAAGACTTAGTTTTTATATCTGACCTGCTAGGCAGTCTGGAGGAAGAATGATAACAGCCCAGTCCCCAAACCAACTACTTCACATTGCATAAGAAAGAAGTCCTCTGGGTAATGATTTTTCAAGGAGAGCAACTTTGAAGTGGCAGATTTACTTTGTTCCCTGTTTGTGCCTTGGTAGTCCTTGTCTGTCTGAAGGACATAGTTAGCTTATGGGGAAACTCATTCGTTTCAGTTGAAAGTGTCGTCAACGTAGTGGTTCACATTTCAGGCAGCATAACAGAGTCTGAGGAAAAGTTATATGAATGGGGAAGACAAGAAAGCATATCCCAAACACATGCCGGGCTCAGGGGCTCATGCCTACAGTCCTAGCTATTCAGGAGGCTGAGTTCTGTGGATCATGGTTCACATCTTGCCCAGGTAGAAAAATCCATGAGATTCTTTCCAATTAACCACAAAGCCCATTAGATGGTGGGGCCTCAGTTTCCAGGACGCATGAAAGAGGCAGCAACTTCTTCGCAGAATAAATGGGTGAATTAGCAAGTTCAATGGAAGTCTGAGGGTCAGGTATGGCCAAACCCTTAATGCACCACATGACCTAGAGTTTGAATTTCTGAACCAATCTCAATGGTAAGAACACGTAGCAGAGCAGAGCTTTGTTGAGTTGCAAGCAGGCCGACATGCAGACAAGCAAGCAGAGTGGAAGGGTCGCAGTCTACAGAGCATGGTACCCTCCAAAAAACACAGAGAGAGACACTTTTTTTATTAAAGAATTTATTAACGTTGATTTTTACATCATATTTTAAAGTTTAACAAGTGTTCAGGAAGGGAATCTCTATTGACAATCACTGGGACTTAGTATTTAGAACATAATCAAAATTAGGCTAAGGGTTTGGATGTCATAGAAACATATTTATGAAATAAAACGTGATGTCTATAGTCATAGGTTTTTATGTCTATATAGTTATGTTTGTATTTCCATTACCATATCCATAGCTTTGGGTATGCAGTCATTGAGTCCTCTTGTAGTCTTTGGATTTAATAGACACATATTGAGGATACCATGCGCCTTTTGTTCCTTTGGTCTTGACTTGTCTCACTCAACATGACTCGCTCTAGATTCATCCACTTCCTTGCGAATGCCATTATTTTATCTTGTCTGTTGGCTATGTAGAATTCCATTGTGAATATATATAGCACATTTTCTGTATCCATTCATCTGCAGTAGGGCATCTGGATTGTTTCCATCACCTGGCTATTGTGAATAATGCAGAGATGAACATAGCTGAGCAGGTGTCCTTATAATATCCTGGGTCATGCTGTTCAGGATAGATGCCCAGAAGTGGTATGGCGGGATCGTAAGGAAGGTCAATTTTCAGTTCTTTAAGAAACCTCCACACTGCTTTCCAGAGTGGCTGAACTTGCTTACAATCCCACCAGCAGTGCAGTAGTAGGGTTCCTTTTTCTCCACAACCCTGCCAGCAACTGTCGTTGTCTGAGTTCAAAATCTTGGCCATTCTTGTTGGGGTAAGGTGGTATCTTAGGGTTGTTTTTATTTGCATTTCCTTTATGACCATAGATGATGAACATTTTCTCATATGCTTTTCTGCCATTTTAATCTCTTCTTCTGATAAGTCTCTCTTTAGTTCCCTTGCCCATTTAGTGAATAGTTTATTGGGTTTTGGAGGGATTAGTTGCTTGAGTTCCTTGTAGACACTGGATATTAAGCATTTGTCAGATGTATTATTGGTGAATATCTTCTCCCAGTTGCTTGGCTGTCTCTCTACTTTTGCGATTATGTTTTTATCTGTACAGAAAGGTTTTTTTTTTTTTTTTAGGTAGTCCTATTTATTGAATCTTTCTCCAATCTGTTGTGACCCTGGGATTCTGTTCAGGAATCTTTTGCCTGTGCCTATGAGTTCCAGTGTCGAGAGAGACACTTTTAATTGATCCAATCTGGATGTGGGGGGGGGGGGAGAAAATAAGGGAGAGAGAGAAAGATAGAGAGAGAGAGAGAGAGAGAGAGAGAGAGAGAGAGAGAGAGAGAGAGACTGAACTATAAGACAAATTTATCTTTCTGGAGGAGATGGCTGGGAGTCAGGGGTTAAGCACTTAGAATGACAAGGGCAGGAAAAGAAAACCAGACCATGTGTGAACTCGGAACTTGTACCTTTGCTTTGGAAAACACTGTCTAAATCTCTCAATATTCTTGGGTCAAAAGAATATTTAGGTCAGTGATGGCAATTATTCAGTTGGTGCTAAGGCCAAATTTCTAAAGTTACTTGAATTTTTTTTCAATTGTCCAATGGATTTCACACCTAGAATGGCTAACCTTTGAGACGTTCAGTTCCTCAGTGCCACATAAAAAGACAAGGCTGAGCTGGGAGTTTGGCTTAGTGGTAGAGTGCTTGCCTAGCATGCATGAAGACCCAGGTTTGATTCCTCAGTACCACATGCATAGAAAAAACCTGGAAGTGGTGCTGAGGCTCAAGTGGTAGAGCTCTAGCCTTGAGAAAGTTCAAGGACAGTGCTCAGGCCCTGACCTCAAGCCCAGGATTGGCAAAAAAGAAAAAAAAATGATTACCATAAAAAGACAAGGCTGGAAGTGGTGCTGTAGCTCAAGTGATAGAGTGCTAGCCTTGAGCTAAAGAAGCTTAGGGACAGTGCCTAGATGCTGAATTCTAGCCTCTGGCTGACAAAAGAAAAGGAAACTTACTTAGAAAAAAGAAAAAAACCTAGGATATGTGGGGCCACCATCCTATCACATCGACTGTGCCTGTCTTAGGTGTCATCTTCTCACCCATCATGGGATCACCAAGTCCTTTTACTTGGCTCTTGTCTTAGGTTGATAGGCTCACAGCTGGGACTTGCCTGTCTTTGACTACCAGCCGTCCATTTAAGCACATCAGACCTGCGGGGATGCACCTATTTCCATGGGAGCAGATGCCTGTCGCATTAGCATTCACTTTCTGCGTTGACTTTGTAGGCAGGCAATATTACAATTATAGCGCATAAAAATAAATCCAAACCGATCCATCCTGCCCGTCTTTGATCAAGTCCCAAAATAGTCTCTAGTAAGGATAGCCAATCACCTAAAGTTCAACATGTGTCTGATTAACAATAATTATTTGTGTGGCTTTTTCAACGCATTCTCTGTGGGAACCACAGTAGCCAGGGCAATACTCGCGGCAGTAACGGCAGCTACAGATGTGGCAATGGCCACCACCACAGCCAGGAAAATACCAAAATCTCCTCTGTTGATAAGCGGGAAAGCATTCTCCTCCACCTGTACAGGCACTGGTATATACTGAGGGGCTCTCACTACAACAGCCACACTAAACAAGGAAACATTCCAACATTAACTAAGAGAACAACATTCACACAAGCCATAGGGAATAGCAGGGCAATGGAAGAATTAGAGGAGTCTTCCAGTCCCCCGCTTTTTGTTTTAAACTACTGTCCAAAAATGACTCTGGTCCCTTCATTTTAAGGGGGTTATGGGCGAAGATCCATTTTCTGTAATTTCTTCAAGCTGACTCAGGGACATCGTCTCTATATTTTGTCAGGGACTTTAAAAAGCTATAGTCTGTTTTCAACTATTCTGCACCCGAGCACAGGCTTTCTAAATCACTACCACTTAATTCTCTTTCTCAAGTCTGCGCTTTTCACCTGTTCTTAAACTGTTTACTCCCGTATAGACTTAGATTTACACCTGTTCAACTGTTTACTCCCATATAGACTTAGATTTACCTTTCACACACACATTCGCGGTCGTTCCGGTTTGAACCCATTCGGTTCTATTCTAAAATCGCCTCGCCCTTATCCTGCTCTGGCCAGAGACTCTGGCGAGGTTCCTCCCTACCATGCCCGAAGTGACCTGCACTTTGGAGGTGATCTGGGACATTGCCTCGCCCTCCGCAAGGTTCCTCCCTACCATGCCTGAAGTGCAGGTCACTTCGGAGCTGATCTGGGAATGATTAAAATCACTTTCACACACACATTCGCTGGTTTTTCAGTCTTTGAGTTTTCTTTGTCTTTCTCCCTGTGTCTTTCTCTTTGTCTTTGTCTTCCTCCCTGTCCTTTTCTCTTTCCCTGTGAGCAATTTCAGCCTGCATTTTTCCTTCAGGTTTCCCTGGCCTTTCAGTCCCTTTTTCTTTGCGTTATCTTATCTCTCACTTGACTCAACTCGCTGTCATGCCCCTTTCGTGCCCCATGTCATGCCCCACATTGGGTGCCAGTATGTCAGAGTCCTTCGTCCCCGGTCCCTCTCGACTAGTAGGAGGGATGGGGGAAAAACACACCCCGATGAGTCCAAGCCGTGAGAGGAGAGGGCCCACTGTCCTCCCGCACTCAGCCTTCCTTCCCCATCAAGGCAGGAAAATCTCTCTCCCTCCAATAAAACCCCCTCCTGAGGAAGTCCCTCCAGCGAATATACCCTCACTCTAGGTCCTAACTGAGAGTGATCAACAATAACACATTTGTAACCAATGGTAATCAAGTCTTGTGCCCTGCCTCTTGTGCTTTGCCTTGTCTCAGCAGAAAGTTATTAGACATGGCGTTACTCGGCCCCCAACACGTAGGGAATCACAGACGTACTCAATGGCAGCATCTTCCAGCAATTCAGTTCCTAGTAGAAAGTATTTTCCTTAAGAAAGTTGGGAGATGACTGAATATGGGTTTGAAGGAACTGAGTACAGCAATGATTTGAAATGCTATCTAGAGTGAGAGTTGTAGGACATAAAAACATGGCCGCTCACCTCGTTGAAGTCTTTTGCTGTCTCTGAATCCTGTAGTTGGAGATGTACATACAGCTCCAGCTCCATCTGGGCTCATGTGTGTGGGTACCAGGGTGGGTGTAGTTGGTACTCCTATTTTTGTTATTTTCTGTGAAGATGTTCCCAAATTAGTTGAGAAATCAGTCCACACCTTTTCAATACATCAAGGATATGCGGATAACTCTGATTTCTCTGTGTGTCAGCATTAAATAAGTTAAATGATGACAAGTGGGAAATTTTTAAACTAGATTCAATGTGTATCACACCCCTATAGAATTGGTTGTGTAATGAATCTTCTGGGGCTAGGATTAGTGGTATATGATTGTTGAAGAAGTGGCCATTCCTAAATCATGTACATGAGGAAAATTAACGCGCACTTCAAAGGGACTTATTTAAAGCACACCTTTGCCTTATGCCTCTAATTCCAGGTACTCAGAAAGCTGAGAGCTAGACATGAAAGTCAGGATGGGAGTCAAGTCCATGAAACTTTAATCTCTAATAAAACTCCAAAAAGGTAGAAGTTGAGGTGCTGTTCCACTAGTAGGATACTAGCCTTGAGCAAAAAGGAGCTCAGGGACAGTGCCTAGGCTCAGAGCTCGTCTCAGGACTAGCACCAAAGCAAAAACAAAGGAAAAAAATGAATGAACAAACAACTCCTGGTGAGAAAAATGAACAACACATGTTTGTGGAAATATTTGTTATTATATAGTAAAGATAAGTTGTCACAGGAATCTAAGAAAAACTGGTCAATTTAGGTTTATCTGGAACGAGAGCCGTGCAGGCAGGACGCACAGTGGTAATACCCAGAGCAATGGCCCCCTCTTGAAGTAGGGCAGACAGAACTTTGTGCATACAGAAAGCAGCAACAACTGGCGTGGGTAGGTAGCATTCGCTGAGAGCCTTCAGAGATAAGCTGAGCAGGTAGCCAGCACCCACAACAGCAGATTTCTGGGAACAGGGTGAGGCAGTCACAACATCTGAAAGAGAAAGAAGCCAGAAGCAGAAATGCCTGGGGCAGAGTTGATAGGGAGGCTGGCTATTCCACAGCTCTGGTCTTCACAAGAAAGCACTTGGTTCCTCCTTAGAGGGCATGGGGGACTTGGCTGGCCTTCTTCCATCCACAGCAGATCCCTTCTCCCGCTTCCTCATATATGCGTCCCTTTCTCATCTGCGGCCATGTCACGTCTCCATATGTACAGAGTTTTATGGGCTATGGATTTGACAGGATATGACTCTTCACATTCCACAGGACACAGAGGAGTCTTCAGAAAAACCTTTTCTACCTCCTGCTTGGCCTGAGCTAAAGGAGAACCCTAACCCCTAGAGTCACATTGGCACTTCTCCCAGGACATTTCTTCCCTTCCCTCCAACATCCTGCTAGACTCAGCTCTTATTCTAACAGTCTGGGTGTGGTCAATCATTGAAATTTGGTCAAACTGGAACTTAAAGGACATTTTGTAAGTCTATGTGATCTGGTTTGAGATCTAGCATGATATTTTAGAGCTTAAGAAAAATGGAACAAAAACTGGGACAAAATTGGACTTATTATCCTATTTATGTAATCAGTGATTAATGTGATCGGAATGCTGCCCATTTATCTTCTCAATTTTGATATCTATTTTTCTTCAGTTCTCCATGGATTTCTCAATGAATTCTCAGTCCTCTCACTGGTTTTGCCTGTCAATCATTTTAATCTCAGTTGAAAATACAGATCAATGAAATTAAGTTGAAATCTTTGTTTTTGTTTCCTTTTGTTTTGTTTTTGCTAGTCCTGGGGCTGGCACTGTCCTTGGGTTTTCTTGAGGCTAGAGCTCTACCACTTGACCCACAGCACCACATCCAGCTTTTTCTGTGCATGTGGTACTGAGGAATTGAACCCAGGCCTTTGTGCATGCTAGGCAAGCACACTCTACCACTAGGCCAGGCTCCTGGTCCCCCTCCTTTACAAAAACAATTTTGGAGCCTAGTGTTGTCACTGAGCCTGTCATCTGTCTGGTGCTGCTAATGGCAGCGATCTGTACTCTCACAGTTGTGCCATTGTGGGAGCTGTGCATCCATCTGCACCGCTGATAATCATTGTGCTTAAGATACAGGCAAGTGGGCAAAGGAAAGCTGCTTCCAAAGGAAAAGCAGAGTTCATAGTTCTTCTACTAGAAGTCCTCGTCCAGGATTCTTCGGATCATATTTATCTTTTGAATGTATAGGTAACAGAGTATTGCCTGTCGAATGTGAAGGGGTTAAAGGGAACTTAGGTGAGGAAAATTGGTTGAGGTGGAGCTTCTGATGTGGGACTGACAGACCAACCCCAAATGGAGTCCCTCACTCTGAAGGTCACACCATCAGGACAAGACTTAGTTTTTATATCTGACCTGCTAGGCAGTCTGGAGGAAGAATGATAACAGCCCAGTCCCCAAACCAACTACTTTATACTGCATAAGAAAGAAGTCCCCTGGGTAATGATGTTTTAAGGAGAGCAACTTTGAAGTGGCAGATTTACTTTGTTCCCTGTTTGTGCCTTGGTAGTCCTTGTCTGTCTGAAGGACATAGTTCAGCTTATGGGGAAACTCATTCGTTTCAGTTGAAAGTGTTGTCAACTCATTGGTTCACATTTCAGACAGAGCAACAGGGCCTGAAGACGAGGTATATGAATGAGGACCACAAGAAAACATATCCCTAAACATGTGACTCCCTGAAAACACCACTTAAAAAAGGAAACTAGTGAACTGCAGGCACAGAAAAAGAACTGGAGCAAGCTAAATGACATAAAAATACGTCAGGCACCAGGGGTCACTTTCGTAGCTCACAGAGCTACTCAGGAGGCTGAGATCTGAGGACTGCGGTTTGAAGTCAGCCCAGGAAGGAAAGCTTGTGAGACTGTTAACTCCAATTGACCTCCAGAAAACAGTCAGTGGTAACGTGGCCCTTGTGATGGAGCCTTGAGCACAAAGAGGCTCAGGGACAGCAACCAGCCCCTGAGTTCAAGCCCTAGCCCCGACATTAAAAAAAAAGTCATAACATGTTTTTAATAAATAATAGAGAAGTTCCCAAGTCTTGGGGAAAAAGATGATCATCCATGTATAGGAAGCTTGTATGTATGTGTGTATGTATGTAATGTATGTATGTATGTATGTATGTATTCTTGCCAGTCCCGAGGCTTGAGTCAGGGCCTGGGCATTGTCCTTGAGCTTTCTCTCAAAGCTAGAGAGCTGTACCACTTGAGCCACAGCACCACTTCTGGCTTTTTCTGTGTCTGTGGTAATCAAGCCCAGGGCTTGGTGCATTCCAGGCAAGCACTCTACCACTAGGTTACACTCCTGGCTGTATATGAAGCTTTTAGAAGAGCAACAGACAAAATCAGAAAATAGCCTCTGTTACAGACTTTCCACAGTTCATAATTAAAAGAATTGATTGTAAAGAACAAGGAAAAAATATTAATCAATCTGAGTTTACCTATCTACATATCCTGCGGGCCGCCACTGACCCCCTCTCCCCAGAGCAGACAGGCCGAGGCTGCGGGACCACTACACTCAGGACGGGTGGCGGAAGCTGCAGGAGGGGTTGCGGGCCCTCCAGGGCAGTGCGTCCATCAAGTGCAACCTGGAGGAGCTGCACCAGGCTGTGGAAAACCTTTGTTCTCACGAAGGCCCCCCAACACTGCACAAGCAGCTCCGCCAGGCCTGCGAGGACCACGTCCAGGCACAAATACTTCTCTTCGGAGGAGATTCACTGGATGGTGTTTTGTTTCATTCCTAAAGACGATGGACACGTGCTGGCAAGATCACTGCAGACGAATGGGACCCGGGCCTGCTGCAGAGCCTGTTGACATGCGCTCAGATCTGCAGGCATACAAAGATTCCTTTGAACTGAAATGTCTGGAAGAGACTAATGGTTTCTATGCTGCGGAAGGCCAAAGGCCAATGCAGGAGAGAGAGGTCCCAGAACACCTGAGCCATGTGAGTAAGCGTGTGGAAGAAGAGGGAGCCCGGGTGTGATCACTTACCTGGACCACGGCACACAGAAAGCGCTGCTAGCCTGTGTGGAAAAACAGCTGCTAGGAGAACATTTGCCAGCAATTCTCCAGAAAGGGCTGGACCACCCACTGGATGAGAACAGAGTGCCACACCTCACGGGCAGATGTACCAGCTGTTCAGCCGGGTGAAGGGTGGGCAGCGTGCGCTGCTGCAGCACTGGAGAGAGTACATCCACACTTTTGGGACAGCGATTGTCCCAAAAGATAAAAGACATGGTGCAAGACTTGCTGGACTTCAAGGACAAAGTGGACCACGTGGTAGAGGTGTGCTTCCAGAGGAAGGAGCGCTTCACCAACGTGATGCAGGAATCCTTCCAGACATTCATCAACAAGAGACCCAACAAGCCTGCAGCGCTGATCGCTAAGCATGCAGATTCAAAGCGACGACGAGCAGGCAAGAAGGAAGCCACAGATGAAGAGCTGGAGAGGACCCTGGACAAGATCATGATCCCGTTCAGGTTCATCCATGGTGAAGATGCCTTTGAAGCATTTTATGAAAAGGATTTGGCAAAAAGGCTGCTTGTTGGAAAGAGTGCTTCAGTCGACGCTGAGAAGTCCGTGTTGTCAAAACTCAAGCATGAATGTGGGGCCGCGTTCACCAGCAAGCTGGAGGGCAAGTTCAAGGACATGGAGCTTTCCAAGGACATCGTGGTTCATTTCCAGCAGCATATGCAGAACCAGAGCTCCCCAGGCCCTATCGATCTCACCGTGAACATCCTCATCATGGGCTACTGGCCCACCTACACGCCCGTGGACGTGCACCTCCCTCCTGAGATGGTCAGACTTCAGGAGGTATTCAGGACCTTCTACCTGGGCAAGCACAGCGGCCGCAAGCTTCAGCGGCAGACAACACTAGGGCATGCCGCGTGGAAAGCAGAGTTTAAAGAGGGGAAGAAGGCGTTCCAGGTGGCCCTCTTCCAGACACGGGTGCTGCTCATGTTCAACGAAGGCGATGGGTTCAGCTTTGAAGACATAAAAATGGCCACGGGGATAGAGGACAGTGAATTGAGAAGAACACTGCAGTCTCTGGCTTGTGGTAAAGCCCGTGTTCTGATTAAAAGTCCTAAAGATAAGGAGGTAGAAGACAGAGACAAATTCATTTTTAATGGAGAATTCAAGTACAAGTTATTCAGAATAAAGATCAATCAAATTCAGATGAAGGAAACCATTGAGGAACAAGTTAACACTACAGAGAGAGTGTTTCAGGACAGACAATACCAGATCGATGCTGCAATTGTCAGAATGATGAAAATGAGAAAGACATAACCTTCTCATCTCTGCACTATATAATCAGCTGAAATTCCCAGTAAAGCCTGGAGATTTGAAAAAGAGAATCGAATCACTTTATAAACAGAGACTATATGGGGCGAGACAAAGACAGTCGAAATCAGTACCACTATGTGGCGTGATGTACCAGCGGATTGCCTCTCCCATGAAGCATTTAAACACTAGAATGTGGGAAACAGCAATGGTGTCCACGTGCCGTGTCCAGGACCCCCAAGACTGAATCAGCTGTGGATACTTGGACACCCAGGAGAGATGCTGTTGGTTCACTCTTCCCAAGCAAGGCTCGAGGCTGTCCAGATGACACATGTCTGTCCCCTCCACTTCCTCCTCTAGCTCTTTTAGGCATTTAAATTGTTTCTGTTGCTCTGTGCAAAGTCACTTTGAAGCTGGACAGAAAAATGTTAGCGAGGAGTTCCTCCTTCACAGGTCTTGGTCTTAGGGCAGAAAGTGCAGGCGTGGTTTGTACAGTTGTGGAATTGTGTGCACAGTGAAAGACCCTACATGCTGCATATTGCCCTACAGTACCAGTGCTGGCAGCCAGAGCATCTGCAGTGGAAACTGGAGCCCTGAGTTTGTCATCGCTGGACAGTCAATATCCTATCTGCCTCCCCCTCCCCGAGCCCTGACCTCTGGGCTCCATGTCCCTCCAGACAGTTTTAAATTCTGATGCCCGGCTCCTTAGAAACCAAGTTTCAGAGTGATGCCCTTGATTGCCAAGAGGACGCTGTGTCTGATGTGTGTGAGCAGTGCCCATCACCACCGCCAGTGCAGTGCAGTTGCAGGCCTTGGGATTCGTGTGTTGCTGTTTTCATTCTAACACTGAGTCTAGCAGTCCCTTGTTTTTGCATTGGGGTGACTGCTCTTTGATTTTTTTTTTTTTTAGGTTACAGTATTTGTGTGGTTGCCATAATAAAGTTTGGTTTGGTTTGACAGTCGTGCCCAGGAAGCCGTCCTTGTTCTCTGCCCCCTGTAGAGAGAGCCTCACAAGAGACCCAGGCCTTGACATTGGGATGCAGAGGTCATTTGTGGGGAGGCTAGAGGATGTTTCTGGCTCCTGGCCACTTGTTGTGCACACAGACAATGTTGAGCAGGGGCAGGAAGGCTCACTAGTGATATTAGTATGGCAACTGACAAAATACTTTTGTGATAACACTTAAAAAGTACTTTATATTTTACAAAATAGCATGTTTCATTCTGATTAAAAGCTACCAAAGGACTTTTGATCATGGTATAAGTGTTTAAAGCAATATTTTCTGGAATTATACCAAGTTTATATAATTTGATTTTATGCTAAATTATTAAGGAATTTTCCCCTTTTGAAACATGCTTGTTTAAAATAAGACATCTTTTGGGTTCTGATATTAAAATCCGTATTCTTTAAGTATCATCTTTTCTATATTTGTAAATTTCCATTTGAGTTCTATGACACCTTGGCCTCTGAAAGACCAGATAAATTTCTATTTCTCTTCCATTTTAAGTTCATTGTGTCTAGAGATTGTTAATATGTAATTTAACGTACTTTGAATAAAACTAGTTTAATTGGCCTTAAAATTACATTAATAAAACATTTTGGTTTGCAAAACTAAAAAAAAAACTACAAAAAGTCAGAATTACTACACTATGTTCTCAATTCTTTAAGTAAAATAAAGACTAACGGATTGCGTATAAAAACGAGAGTTGGGCTGGGATTGTGTCTTAGAGATAGAGTGCTAGCCCAGCATATATGAGACCTTGGATCCAATTCCTTGGTACCATATAAACAAAACATTTAAAAAATTAAAAAACAAAACAAAACAAGAGTCAACTGTTTGTTGCTTACAAAACTGCATAGAAGGGGCAAAGATACAGTTTTAAAGTGAAAAGATAGGAGGTTGTCTGAGGAAATGATACCAAAAGCAAGAAGTAGTTCTACTCATATGTAACCAAGCCGATCGCAAACCAAAATGGTCACGTGAGGTAAGACAGTCTTTCATGTTGCCAAAGGAAAAGTCCATCAAGAAGGTAGAATGATATTCAACCTATATGCATCAAATGCTGAAGAGGAGGCATAAAAAGAGTGGACATTGCCAGGAACTGGTGGGTCACATTTGTAATCCTAGTTACTCAGGAGGATGAGATCTGAAGATCATGGTTCAAAGCCAGCCCAAGAAAAAAAGGCTATGCGACTCTTATTGCCAATGAACCCTCAGAAAACTGGAAGTGACTCTGTGACTCAAAGTGGTAGAGTGCTAGCTTTGAGCAAAAGACTCAGGGACAGTGCCTAGGACCTGAGTTTAAGCCTCACAACTGACAAAAAACTCCACTATATATAATTATACATTGTATTAAAATATTTAACAATGAATATATATTTATATTAAATACAAATATATAGTATGGCTATATATCTATATTTTATATAATTACCTATATTATGAATATATAAATATTATAAGATAATTATATATGGGCATATGATGAAACCCTTACAATGTATAATTAGTAAATATAACAAAACTATTAAACAAATATTTTTTCATAAATGCTATTTATTTTATGAACTAAATTTCATAAAACAAATGGTACTGAACATAAAAGCACAGATAGACCACAATATCCTGCTCTCACCAATAGATACGCCATGCAGACCAAAACAATTATGTGTCCAGAATTCAATGATACCATAAAACAAATGAATTTAACGGGCATCTACAGAATATTCTACCCCAACACTCACAAAGTATACATTATTCTCAGGAGCCCACAAAGTTTCTTCAAAATAGATTATATTTCAGACATAAAGCAAGTCTTAATAAGTAGAAGAAAATTAAATTACCCTCTTGCATTTCAGCAGACCACAGTCAACTTTATTTCAGCACATATGCACTGGTTTGTGTGCGCGCGCGCGCGCGCACACACACACACACACACACACACACACAGTACAATGAGATTCTACCTTATCCCAATTGGAATTGAAATCATTAAGAAAACATGCAAATAACAGATGCTGGTGAATATGCTTAGAAAGGAATTTTAGGGCTAGAGTCGGCCTAGTGGTAGAGTGCTTGCCTAGCATGCTCGAAGCCCAGGTTTGATTCCTTGGTACCACATACATAGAAAAAAGCCGGAAGTGGTGCTGAGGCTCAAGTGGTAGAGTTCTAGCCTTGAGAAAGTCCAAGGACAGGGCTCAGGCCCTGAGCTCAAGCCCAGGACTGGCAAAAGAAAGAAGGAATGAAGGAAGGAAGGATGGAAGGGAGGGAGGGAGGGAAGGAGGAAGGGGAAAGGAAGGAAGGAAGAAATTAAAAATATTACTCCTCTATGACCCAGTCATAGTTTACTCCCAAAGCAATCAGTCCATTTATTATAGATATATCTATATATCCATGTTTAGCCTGGATAATAAAATTGTAGAACTAGTCTCGGTGCCTCTCAATGGATGAACAACGAAACAATGAAAATGTCATATAAATACACTTTGATGGTTTTGTTTTGTTTTGTGCTGATTTTCCTAGGCTTGACCTCAGGACTTGGGTGCTGTCCCTGAGGGGTTTTGCTCAATAGCCTTCTACCACTTCGGCCACAGCTCTCCGTCTGGTTTTCCGTGTTCTTGTCAGGGCTTGCTTTTTTTTTTAAACTGTGACTATTGTATCTCAACCTCCCGAGTAGCTGGGGTTGCCCTCTTGAGCCATTGGTATCTAGCTTCCCACTGGGATTTTTACACAGTCACTGAGAAGAGTGAAATTCTGTTATATGCTGGGAAAGAATGGAACCGGAGATCACCCTGTTAAATATGTTTGTACCATGACAAGCATGTTTTCTTTCCTTTGTGGAGACTTGAAGCAAAGAAAACAAAACAAAAGGACAGAAAACAAAATGACTGAGGTCATGACAGCAAAATGGAGGTGGGAGTGAAAAGGAAGAGTGAGATGGAATAGAGGGATTAAAAGCATAAGGGGGTAAATATGATGATAATACATTATATATGTAGGCAAATATGATGAAAATGTTACTACGTACAATCTAATAATTGGTATGTGTATCATTTATTTTAAATTCATATGTATTAGAGTGTTGAAACTAAGTAAATTGGCAAATACTATGACAGTTAATCCTATGACTAGAGATCCAGTTATTAAAATTTATACAGAACTAGCATTCCGGGGTTGGAGGCATAGCTCAGTTGATAGGGCACCAAAAACAACCATCCTGCCTTCCTCATGAATTGTATTCTACAAATGAGCATCTTCTTAGCAGAAGGAAAATAACAAATAAGTCAAGCAATTCTTCCAGAATAATTGGGAAAATCTTATCTAGTGATTTATTTTCAAGAAAATGAACTAAATACAGTCACAAATAGGAAAAGATTTGACAAGCCTGAAATAAAAATGGTTTGCCATTAGTCACACTTATTTGGAGAAAGCAGCAAATTAAAATAGAATGTTTTCAAACATTCTGACAATTCAAGGGTCCATATTTGAATTAATTTTCTTTCTTTCTTTTTTTTTTGCCAGTCCTGGGCTTGAGCTCAGGGCCTGAGCACTGTCCTTGGACTTTCTCAAGGCTAGAGCTCTACCACTTGAGCCTCAGCACCACTTCTGGCTTTTTTCTATGTATGTATGTACCCGGGTCTTCATGCTTGCTGGGCAAGCACTTTAACCACTAGGCCAAACTCCCGGTCCTTGAATTAATTTTCTATAATGAAGATTAAGATTATGAGTCATAGTAGTCATAAAATGAATAGACATTATAATGGATTACCATGTTGAGCATGGTAATACTTTGTTGAAAAGATTTATACCTTACTCTGTCTTGAAGCAAAGTAAGCAACTTAGGTTTCTTGCTTTTTCCATTTGCACAAAATAAGGCTTCATTTTGTATGGTTGCGTCAGTACTCTCTAATGTAAAAACAAAATAGGAAGCAATTATAAAATTGTTTATCTCATCAATAGGCAATTTCTTTTTTTCATATATTTTTTATTGTAATTAATAGAAGGGTTACATTATATTCACCAGATAGAAGGTGCATTACTTCACAAACATTGATACCCTTTCTCATGTCTTGGTCCCCATTTCCCTCCCCCCCACCCCCACCCCTCATTTATTTTCCCCCTTCCCTATCCAATTTCAAATAACCAAATACAAATATATCTACTATATCAGATAACAAAGTGAGATACTGTAACAATATGAGATAACCAAGGGACAGCAAAAGAGTTGAGAGATAACATAGTGTATTAAGGAGAACAATCACTCATTATATGGCTTTTGTTTCTATATTCTAGAGGTCCTTTCATTTAGTGTCATTCTATATGGCCTTATGTATTTAGGTTTTGCTTTATTGCAAATCTCTGCTAGGAGAGCCCAAGGTTTCTACTGATTATGACAAATGAGGGAAACCATTGAGCCTATGTTCCTTTGAGTCTGGTGGCCTACTTCACTTAATATGATTTTTTCTGGTCTTTCCATTTCCTAACAAATGGAGCAATGTCATTCTTTCTGACAGCAGCATAGAATTCCATTGTGTACAAATACCACATCTTGTTGATCCACTCATCAACTGAGGGACATCTGGGTTGCTTCCATATCTTTGCTATGGTAAATAGTGCTTAGGCAATTTCTTTTTGTGAAACTTTTTTTTGTTGGTCTTGGGGTACTCAGGCTTTGTTCATGAGCCTCTGTGCTCAAGCCATTTGAGCCACAGCACTTCTGGCTTTTTCTGAGTACTCTCATAGACTTTCCTGCCTGTATTGGCTTCAAACTGTGATCCTCAGATCTCAGCCTTCTGAGTACCTAGGATTATAGGCATGATCCGCCAGCGTCCAGCTTTTTTGAAACTCATTGACTTTACTAAAACGAACAGGGGCTGGGAATGTGGCTTATAGTGGCAGTGTGCTTGCCTAGAATGCATGAAGTCCTGGGTTCCATTCCTCACTATCACATATACAGAAAAGGATGGAAGTGGAGCTATGTGGAGTGTGAGGCTTGAGCAAAAGCAGCTCAGAGACAGTGCCCAAGCCATGAGTTCAGGCCCCAGACTGGTGATAAACAGAATCCCTCTATTATTTCATGGATTGTGTTCATTGAGGGTATTATTTATAAATAGTATAATTCTGCAAGGAAAAAATGGTGCCAACAATAGGCAGAGAGGTTATCTGGACAACTGGTCAGAGTGTGAACCTGTGTCTACATCTGGAGTGGGCAGGGAATCCTGGAGGTGGTGTGGGGCGGTGGGGGGAGGGAATCTTCAGCACAAAAGATTTAGGACAAATGGCATATTGTATAAGCCGCAGGAGGAAAGCAATCAAGAGGTGAAGGACAATGAGGCTGCAATTATGTAAGTCTAAGCTTAGCCTAAAGGAAGGGATTAGAGGATTTCCACACCCAGGTTCTGTATCTATGCCCTCATGCACCTGCATGCCAGGCTGCTTGGGGCACTTTCCTTCTTCCTCCCTTCACAGTTCATCTCTCTATCAGGCACCTTCAAGGGAGACACATCAGCCAAGAAATCCCAGCAGTTGAGCAGGAAGTCTGCCGTGGCTAGGACCCATGGAGTAGCGTTCGGTCCCTGAGCATTCCCAGCCAGGAGCCCCTCCAGACGCAGTGGTTTTTAAGCAAGAATTTCTCATAGTGAGTTGATTCCCAGCCTGTCCAGTGTGCCAGGTTGAGTAGAAACCCTCCCAGCAGCCTTGTTCCAAGTGATCTCATTTGGATCCATTGCTAGATAGTAGCTAGGAGTGTATGGAAGATGCAGTGAACACGTCTCCACGCTGTTTGAGCCTGTGTTTCTCCTGTTTGTCTTGTTCTGGAGGTGGGTGTGTACCTGCGCTCCTAACTCCTGGACCATCTTTGTCTTCTAGTTCCTCAGGGTTGTATAATGGATGACCAGAACAAGGAGTTGGAAAAATACTCCAGAAAAAGTTACATATCATACTGTTTTATTGGTTCCTTTTTCTTGAAACAGGGAAATTTTCTTTTGTAGTCACTTGCTGAATGGATAAAATAGATAATAGATGTACTTGTGATTTATCATGCTATCATCAATTTATCTGAAACTTTATTTTTTATTTATTTTTTGCCAGTCCTGGGCTTGAGCTCAGGGCCTGAGCACTGTCCTTGGACTTTCTCAAGGCTAGAGCTCTACCACTTGAGCCTCAGCACCACTTCCGGCTTTTTTCTATGTATGTGGTACCGAGGAATCGAACCCGGGTCTTCGTTCATGCTAGGCAAGCACCTTAACCACTAGGCCAAACTCCCAGCCCCACCATTTTTTTTTTAAATTTTTATTTTCATAGTGTTTCCTTAGGCAAGATCTTACTCTATGCCTGTTGCTGCTCTGGAACTCAACCAGCTCCAACCTCCGCCTGCTGAGTATTGACATAAACGCACACGACGGTGCATGCTATGGATTATGCTCTAAGACAAATGGATCTAAAACATTCAAATGCAAGTTTCAACCTCCTTCTACAAGTAAAATAAAAGTTACCTATGGATGGAACTTTTGGGTGCTTTTTTTTTTTAAGAAATCATAATACTAAGTGAAGGAAACAAATTATATTATGCTTGTCTAAATGATTGTTCATTTAATTAATATGCATGATCACTATGCAAAATATGGAAATATTTATAATACTGAAAGCAGGAATTTATGGAAAACTGTTAATGTACTTGCAAGTGAAGCAAGAAACATAAGTATACTTAAGGTGTATCTGTTTGTTCTTGGCAGATTCTTATTAATCTAATTCCATTGGATTTGTTGTTCTTGTAGTTCTTTTGAATGAAGCCATAGGCCCTTAGGAGTGCTGGAGTTCTACTTAAAGTGAGTGGTTACATAATATGTCTCCATGGCAAGAATTAACATCAGCTTTCTCCTAGAATTTTCTTGTCTGTGTTCTTTTTATTTTTGGTGCTGGTGCTAGGGCTTAAACTCAGGGTCTCTTTTTGCTCAAGGATTGTGTTCTACCACTTGAGCCACAGCCCCATATCTGTCCTTTTATGAGTAGTTAGCAAGAGATAAAAGTCTCGTGAACTTTCCTGCCCTCACTGGCTTCAGACCTTGATCCTCAGAGCTTAATCTCTTGAGTAGTTAAGATTACAGGCGTGGCCGGGAGTTTGGCCTAGTGGTTAAAGTGCTTGCCTAGCATGCATGAAGACCCAGGTTCGATTCCTTGGTACCACATATAGAAGAAAGCCGGAAGTGGTGCTGAGGCTCAAATGGTAGAGCTCTAGCCTTGAGAAAGCCCAAGGACAGTGCTCAGGCCCTGAGCTCAAGCACAGGACTGGCAAAAAAAAAAAAAAAAAGATTACAGGCGTGAGCTACCAGCAATTTCCTGGTTTGTTTTGCTATTTTTAAAGTAAACTTTAGAACATTTTAGAGAGATTAAAAAATATATAGAAATGAAGCAAACATAGCCAAGCATCAGGGGCTCACGCCTGTAATTCTAGCAACTCAGGAGGCTGAGACATGGAGGATTATGGTTCAAAGCCAGCCAATCTAGACAAGTTCATGAGACGCCAGCTCCAACTACCAAAGTCCTGGACTGGTCGAGTTCCAACCTGGCAAGTAAAATGCTCGACAATCAGAGGGTCTGAGTGCAAACCCCACGAAAATGAGGAAAGCATGATGAAATGGATGGAAAAGTTAATGGTCATGATGCACAGATCATTTCCCAGTTTGCTCACGATGGGCACAGCATTCTTTCCTAAAGCAGAACTCTTTCTGTGATGACTCTCAGCCAGAGTGACTTTCACTCCAGCCCTGGCTTCCTTTTCAAGGACTTTTCCCAGTTTCTCCAGGTCAGGTCATCCATGCCATTTAGCTCAAAGGGATTGTTGAGCTATAGTCCAATTCTTCCTGACAAGCAGAAGGCAATCAATTTCATCTCCTCAAACTGGATTTGATTTTTACCTTGCCACCGTATCCTGCCATGATGATAATGTCCTTCAGAAAAACTCATGATAGTAAGTGGTATAACCTTAGTTACAATATAAAAGTGTTAAATATAAACACAGAATATTTAGAAAAGTACAGAAAATGAGCCCAATGTTTTTCTTAAAGAAGCTTCACAATTACATTCCGTAACTGATAATTACTCGCAACTTGTTTGTGGGCTCAGATCTTAATCTGGCTTTGATGTCTTTGATCCAACAGAACAGTCTTGGCCCTAATATTGTAAGGAACTGAATCTTCTACCACTAACAAGGGAAAATCTTGAGGAACCTTACCAGTTTAGGAAAATATCTCTCTTCTCAACTGTCTGTTTTGAAGGGAATGGGTAACAGTCACAGCAGATTGTAGCTTGCTTTTTAGTGCACATTTCAATTTCCTTTTTCATGCTATCTAGAATGTCTTAGCCTTGCAGTCTTCGGTCCTGTCTAGAACAAACTGATACTATTGCTTCATCACCTCCTGATCATAGCATCTTCATGAGACCCCTGGCCCATGCCCAGCCTCTACCCTGTTATCCTGGTTCACACTGGCAGGGACATCTCTGAGCAGGTGAGGTTCCTGGCCCAGGGGAGTCGCAGCTCAGCCAGTGGTTATCTCAGCACTACTGCCCTCACTTGTGTGGTGTCCTTTGCCTCTAGTTCTGTGGGGTTGCTTAGAGGGAAGCTAGAACAGGGGTTAGTGCAATGCAGTGTTGTTCCCAGAAAGAATTTTCGGAGATATAGCCCTCCTTGGTGATTTCTGGAGACAGGACAGGGGACTGGATTCCATGGTGATTCAACACTGGCAGCCTGGCAGGAGGGAAGAAGAGGGTTGCACAGTCTGTGGCCCTGCCGCAAAAAAGTGGGCCAGGCGCCTCCAGGCACGTGTAGAGCTGTGTCTAAAATAGTAGCATCTCTGACCAATATTCCCCATGCTGAAGGAATTGTTTTTTCTGCCAGTCCTGGGGCTAGAACTCAAGGCCTGCGTGTTGACCTTTAGTTTTGCTCAAGTCTAGCCCTCTACCATTTGAGCCATAATCCACTTTGATTATTTTCACTAGTTTATTGGAGGTTAGAGTCTAACAGATTTCTGTGCCTGGACTGGATCCTCAGATCTGAGCCTCATGAGTAGCCAGGGGGGCTCAAACTCCTGTCATGGTTGTGTGTGTGTGTGTGTGTGTGTGTGTGTGTGTGTGTGTGTGCCTGCACTGGATCCTCAGATCTGAGCCTCCTGAGTAGCCAGGGGGGCTCAAACTCCTGTCATGGTTGTGTGTGTGTGTGTGTGTGTGTGTGTGTGTGTGTGTGTGTGTGTGTGTGTGTGTGCCTGCACTGGATCCTCAGATCTGAGCCTCCTGAGTAGCCAGGGGGGCTCAAACTCCTGTCATGGTTGTGTGTGTGTGTGTGTGTGTTTGTGTGTGTGCCTGCACTGGATCCTCAGATCTGAGCCTCCTGAGTAGCCAGGGGGGCTCAAACTCCTGTCATGGTGTATGTGTGTGTGTGTGTGTGTGTGTGTGTGTGTGTGTTGCACCAAGGAGTTTCACCCTGGTATTTCATACTTGTCTATGCTATATTTTGCTCAGAAATAACCCTCTCCATTGATCTCCCCCATTATTGAGATTCTTTGTCATCTTCATACATAGTTGCAATGTCTTTCAAAATTATTCCTCTATTTCCAACCTATTCTGCTTCACTTGTGGGAAGCTAAACTTAAAACACATATGTATTCATGGATGTGTGCATATATATACACCTATATACAGAAATTATATATGCAATATATTGTCATATATAGTATGTTATATAGTATATATATAGTATATTGTCATATATAGTATATTAAGTATAACAGATATAAACATTTTATTCTCATGCCTAGTATTTCTATAATTAATGTATGTTTCTTATACTTTCATTTTTATATCTTCCTGATCAACTAACCCTTTTGTCACTATAAAACTTATGTGTCTGTAGAATCTTTTAAGGTTTGTTTTGTGAAGTATGAGGATGTTGACTGTGGGTCTCTTCTGAGTACTGCTGGCCAGCAGGGGATTGCAGGGGGGAGAGAACTTTCCTCACGCATCTTTCTCCATCTATTTGTATCTTTTTTTTTTTTTTTTGGGCCAGTCTTGGGGCTTGAACTCAGGGCCTAACTACTGTCCTTGGGCCTTTTCCTCAGGCTTGCACTCTGCCACTTGAACCATAGCACCATCTCTGGCTTTTTCTATACATGTGGTTCTGAGGAATTCAACCCGGGTCTTCGTGCATGCTAGGCCAGCACTCTACCACTAGGCCAAACTCCTGGCCCTCTATTTGTATCTTTAAATCCAGTGTCTTTCTTGTGGAGAAAATATAGTTTTTTATTAGCACACATGAATTGTACAGAGGTGAGAGGCTTCATTGTGACATTTCCACACATATAAAGAGAAGTTCCTTAGGGGCAGTGTGGTTGCCTAGTGTGCATGAAGCCCTGGGTTCGATTTCTCAGTACCACATACACAGAAAAAGTAGAAGTGGTCCTGTGTGTGGCTCAAGTGGTGGAGTGCTAGCCTTGAGGAAAAGCTCAGGGACAGTGCCCAGGCCCTGAGTTCAAGGAGATGGGGGAGGGGAGATGCCATTATTTGGTCTGTGTAGCTCAGGTTTGCCTCTATCTCACCGTTTTCCTGCTTCAACCCTGTTTTGAGTAGTTTATAGGAGTGCACTACCTGTCTTGGTAGTATTTTAAGAATGATTGTTGTAGTCATAATGATGCCCCCATAGAAGTTGCAAGACAGAAAATTAGGATAGGATAATTACTCGGGGAAAGTCTTTTGGAGAAGCTACATTAGATGATATTTCTCGTCACTTGTCACACTGTTGGGGCTGGCTATGCACTAAGACCAGCTTCCAATGACTCTGAACCTCTTGCAGGGAGAAAGCAGTTTAGTGCAGTCAACCGTATTGTACCACTTTTCTGTAACGGTTCTGTAGATTTTACGTCTTCATTCTGGGTCTGGTGCTTCTTTTCAGATTTAAATGTTGCTGTCAACACAGAGATTACTAGTCACCTGTGCAGCTAAAACCTGCAGTGTCTGTGTGAAACTTTTCTCTCAGGTATACAAGACCAGGCCATCATCTCAAATGCTTGAGTGTAGAGACCAGCGGTCCTTGGGTGTTTAGGGCTGATAACCTGGTCAGGGACATGGCTAAAGCTTTTTTTTTTTGCAGCTTTGTGGGGAGAAGATGTTCATTTTTTCACTGCACTAATATCCCATTGTCTGGGTATACCAGATTCATTAATTCACTTTACGAATACAGGACAATCCCGTGTTAAAATCTCACATTTGGGAGTCTAAAGCATGTAAAATGTTAAGTATAAAGTATAAAATTGTGAACCAGCTGTCAGAGTATTTAATGTAAATATATGCTCAAGTTATTCTATAAAATGTGTAATGGGCTAGGAGTTTGACCTAGTGGTAGAGTGCTTGCCTAGCATTCACAAAGACTTGGGTTCAATTCCCCGGTACCACATACATAGACAAAGCAGGAAGTGGTGCTGAGGCTCAAGTGGTAGAGCTCTAGCCTTGAGAAAAGTCCAAGAACAGTGCTCAGGCCCTGTGCTCAAGCCCAGGACTGACAAAAAAAAAAAAAAAAATGTGTCAGAGAATTACATGCTTAAGAACGGAAAAATCTCAGAGGTGGGGGGAGGGAAAGTGAGAGAAAAACATAGGAAGGGATAGGTATCAATGTTCACAGAGTAACGTACCCACTACCTAACCAATGTAACTGTAACCCCTCTATACATCACCCCAATATAAGAGTCTCACAAGTGTATCTGAAAACAAATGAAACAATATCTCCACAGAAAGCCACAGTGCCTGTCTCTATCTGTAAACATCTTGTAAGATCTTCCTTCCATATTGTGTGAATAGCACAGGTTTGAGAAACATAATGCATTTCCTAGGAAGGCCAGCTCTGCTTTGTCTTTACAGGAGCTGGCAACAGTTTGTACAGAATTAAATGGGTATGTATTCTGGGGGCTAAATTTAAAAGTAAAAAACAAAACAAAACAAAACAAAACATAAACCTCAGCTTCCAAGGTAAAAATCAACATTTTAAAATTTTGGCCTGCAGGGTCAGGAAGTAGCTATAGTCCAGGAGAGGGGTATCAGCTTCACTCAAAACGAAAATACACAGGAAATCTCCAGGGTTCTACTATTACTGAAACTTTAACATGCCAGACAACAGTATTAAATGTAATTGTTTTTACCTATCAATTTTGGTACTTAACTGAAAGGGTTTTTTTGGTGCCAGTCCAGGGCTTGAACTCAGGCCCTGGGCATTATCCTTGGGCTTTCTCAAGGCTAGGGTTTTAACAACGGAGCACCTCTTCTGGCTTTTTCTGTGCATGTGGTACCAAGGAATTGAACATAGGGCTTCGTGCATGCTAGGCAAGCACTCTACCAGTAGGCCACACTCCCAGCCCAGAAGCTGAGTTTTAATACTTAACTGAAATTATAAGAAAATCATTTAGCTTTGTAAATAGTTTTTACTTTTCATTATTATTACACACATTTAAAGATAATAAAACTGTCTTAAGATTTCAAGTTTGGAAATTTGTGGCAAGTTGTAAAAAGTGCATTTTAAATATACATTCAATCTTATCATTCGTCTTCATTATTTCCCATCCCCCACTCCCCTAAAATAAGACATTTACTGGGTGACTCTGCTACCCTCTTCCCCCCTCCCCCAGGGTGGGGGGAAACTATTTCATAGCTTGTATAATTTTGGTTGTCACAGCAGAAGGGGGCTGAACAGTACTTCTGAGTGTAGCACTCCTTTTCAACATTGTTCAATGCACAGGATTGACCCCACACAGTGGACTACCCAGAGTGGACAGTGATAGTGCCAAGGAATTAATTCTAATAAAAGGACTTGCTTCCTTCTTTGTGAGTAGCCTCTGTTTTCCACTATAATTCTGAAACAGACTTTGCCAGCGGACACATACTATTTAAAACATTTAACAATAGCATTATCAAAACTAACAGCTGACCTTAGGTAGCAAAATAATAAAATCACAAATATTAACTCAAACTATAGAACTTAAGCTATACACTTGGTTCTTCATATCTGAGTTATTCATCCAAAGATTTAACCAATTGTAAATTGAAAATACTTGAAAAACACTGCATCTATACTATGTATAGACATTTCCTGCCACTATCTGCTATATAACACAACCATTATTTATGCTGTATTAGGTATTATGAATGATGTAAAAATGATTTAAAGTATACATGAGAATGTACAAATACTATGTCATTTCATAGAAGACGTGAATATTTACATATTTTGGTAGGAAGGTCCTGAAAGAATGACTGTGTATCATTTGATTTCCTACTCTGGCAGTGGTTTTATTTATTTTTTCTTTGTAGTTCTGGGGATCTATTTCATGGCTTCCTGCTGCTAGGCCACCAAATGACCACTCAGCAGACTCCCCGTCTTTCCCCGACTGCATGATCTGTTGTTTAGAATGAAAGCAGCAAAGCAATATCCTTGGCTTGTTCTTCTAGAACATAATAAAAATTTAACAGTATGTTAAATGGCAAATGAGAGCTCTGAGATGTTTGTGGAGTATAAAAATGAAGAGTTCTACTTACCTCTTCAAATGTGTCTTACCCATGTATTTGGACGGGTTAAATTAAGTTTTCTTTGCTTTCCTTTTTTACAATAATCTCTCATAAGTGTCTTTTGTAAATATCAGTGCATATATTTGGGTATATATTATATTTAAAAAACTAAGTCAGTAGTTATTTTCCATGCAAATTTTGGTTATAAAGTACCCATGAAAGCCAGAATTGGTAGCTCATGCCTGTAATTCTACCTACTCAGGGGGCTGAGCTCTGAGGATCCTGGTGGTTCAAAGCCACCCTGGGCACTAAATGTGAGATTCTTATCTCCAGTAAAATTCTAGAAAATGGGAAGTGGTGCTGTGGGAAGTGTAGGGTTAAACTTTGAGCTGAAAAGCTCAGAGACAGTACCCAGGCCCAGAGTTCAAGCCCCATGACTGACCAAAAAAAAAACCAACAAAAACCCAAAAAAACCAACAGTACCCATGAGTTTTCTGAAAAGGAAACCCAACTTAAATTAACAACAGAAACCCCCAAAGTTTACTAGGTAAGGAAAAATTTTCATCATCATTTATCTGCACATTTACATTCTATATATTTTCTCATGGTCAACAAACTGGTTCAAGTGATTTAAATTATCCCACCATTTAAAGAGAAAAGTCTCTACAATAATTTTAAACCATGGTGTTATCTTAATTTCACCACTGGCTGCTTTCTTCATAAGTTCTTCTAGTTCTTTCTTTGATACATAACAGTAGCTTTTAATCTCATTGGGATCTGGCTTCAAAGTTACGTTTTTCCTCAAAAACAGAATGTAATCAATTTCATGTTCACCCCAGATACCATCAGATTGTGCTTTGTAGTGAATTCTTGTTAGATAATTAATTTCTTCTGGACGAACCTAGGATATACAAAGAAAAATTAGTAAGAACATCAACAAAAAATAGCCTAAAATCAATTCACCACATTTCTACAATAACTTGAATGATAGCATTATAGTATGAGAATCAGAAGTTAAAAAAAAAAATTATTGTAGCTGGGTGCAGTGGCTCATGCCTGTAATCCTAGCTACTCAGAAGGCTGAGATCTGAGGACACTAAAGAACCTGAGACTCTTATCTCCAATTAATCACTAGAAAATGGGGAGTGGGGCTGTGGCTCAAGGGACAGGGCAGTAGCCTTAAGCTGAAGAGCTCAGGGATAGCACCCAGGCGCAGTGTTCAAGCCCCATGATCCACACACAAAAAAAATTACTACAGGGCTAGGAGTGTCGCCTAGCGGTGAAGTGATCGTGCAGCATGCATGAAGTCCTGGGTTCAATTCATCACATACACAGAAAAAGCTAGAAGTGACGCTGTGTCTTAAGAGGTAGAGTGCTAGTCTTGAGCACAGAAAGGCTCAGGGACAGTGCACAGCCCCTGAATTCAAGCCCCAGGGCTGCTCCCCAGAAACAAAAAACGCCCCAAAACAAAACAACACAACAAAAAAACTTGTGCTGGGAGTCATGATTACACAGGTACAAGCCCCAGATCTGATTTCAGGCCAGCATGGGTTACACAGTGACTCTTTAAGGTCAGCCTGAGCTACAGAATATGGGTCATTTAATTTTTTGAGACACTGTCTTAAAAACCAGCGATCTGTGTTCTGTACTCCGAGTACTTTCTGGGGATAATTCCTAACACAAGAGGTTCCAAAGCAGAGGGCCAGGAGTTTGGCCTAGTGGTAGAGTGCTTGCCTAGAATGCACGAAGACCTGAGTTTGATTCCTTGGTGCTACATACATAGAAAAAGCCAGAAGTGGTGCTGTGGCTCAAGTGGTACAGCTTTAGCCTTGAGAAAGCCTAAGGAGAGTGTTCAGGCTCTGAGTTCAAGCCCTAGGACTGGCAAAAAAAAAAAAAAAAAAAAAGAGAGGTTCCAAAGCAGAACCCCTACAATGGAATTTAAAAATACTAGAGCTGAGGGCCAGGAGTTTGGCCTAGTGGTAGAGTGCTTGCCTAGCATGCACGAAGACCTGGGTTCAATTCCTCGGCACCACATACACAGAAAAAAGCCAGAAGTGGTGCTGCAGCTCAAGTGGTAGAGTTCTAGCCTTGAGAAAATCCAAGGACAGTGCTCAAGCCCTGAGCTTAAAGCCCAGGACTGGCAAAAAATAAAAAACAAAACCAAACCAAACTCTAGAGCTGGGTGCAAAGGAGCATGGCTGGCATCCCAGCATGTAGAGGCAGGGGGATGATGAGTTCAAGATCAGCCTGGGCTAATCTGATCTAGTACGACTCTGTCTTCCAATCTATATGTCAGCCTAGCTAGCGGACGGCCCTGGCTCACCCAGTCATCACTAAGAATGACCATTTTATTAAAACACTGTGTGAAGATATGTTTAGATCTCTGCTTGTTTGGCTGTCCAGTAAACCTCGTTACCTCTTCTAAGGGAATTCCTAATTCAGCTTTTAGACGCCTCTGGGCTGCTCGTCTCACACCAATCGCATCATTTTCTTCAAGTTCACTGGGATTACTTAACGGATGACTACAACAGCTATTGGTAAAGCAACCTGGAAGATATTAATAGAAAAAGTGTTATAAATGAGAAAAGACCCAAGCAATCTTTTAGGCATTTTATGTTGTGTCCCTCCCCTCCCCCCGGCCTTTGGTGGTACTGCGATCTAAACTCAGCCCATGAACTAGCAGGGTAAGCATCAACTCACTTGAGCAATGCATCCAGTTCTTTTCAGACTCTTAAAGCAGTTATGACAGGTTAACAGTATTTATTTTGTGAAAGGTATTTCTCAGTTTTTTATGAATGCCTCCTTCACCAAAAACATCAAAATGCAGGGGCCGGGAGTTTGGCCTAGTGGTTAAAGTGCTTGCCTAGCATGCATGAAGACCCAGGTTCGATTCCTTGGTACCACATACATAGACAAAAGCTGGAAATGGTGCTGAGGCTCAAGTGGTAGAGTGCTAGCCTTGAGAAAGTCCAAGGACAGGGCTCAGGCCCTGAGCTCAAGTCCAGGACTGGCAAAAAATAAAAAAAAAAGAAAAAGATCAAAATGCATATAATTCAGATCTTTTCAATGAATTTTCATGTATAAATGTATCTGTCTCTATCCTTATTGCTGTTTCATTAGGCTACATTCACTGCTTAAGGTTATTTTACACAGAATATGACACTATGCCACATTCACAGGATTTTCCTTTATGACTTTGGGTTCAAGAAAGACAGTGTGATAGAAAGACAAATTAAATATATAAGCAAACATAAATGTACTCATGCAGCTATAAACAAATCTCAAATAAATGTATCCTAGACATAAACTTACTGACCTGGAAAGGTAATTTTAGCATCTGATCTTTGCTGTAGCAGTAGCTTATTTTCAGTGTTAAATAAGAAGACACTGAAAGCTCGATGCAAAAATCCTGAAAACAAAGAAAATAGTATTAGCCAGAAAGTATCAGTTATCTTCCTACTTCTCCTCCTGTAGCTTAGACTATGACTCGTAACTTGTTGGCGTGTTTACTTCTTTATCTGGATATCTGCATGGCTGTGACAGACAAAGAGTTCTGGCATACTAGATCAGCCACCAAGTGAGAATATGATGATTTTTGCCAGACCAGGCACTCTTTCAGAGACACTGCTCAGGCCATTCTAACATTCCCCCAAGGGAGCTGTAAAGGTACCTGCTCCCCCTCTTCCTCATTAGAAGCAAAGACAAAGGGGAAATGGAGGAGTGGTTTAAGTGGTGGAGCATCAGCCTTGATTCAGTGGGAGGCCCTGAGTTTAACGGTAATATGGACCCTAAACAAACAAACAAACAACTTCGTTAGGAATAGTCTACCCTTCTTTATGAAACCACAGGAACCACAGAAGCTTAGTAGAAGACATGAACATTTTCCTGTTTTCAAACAGGGAACTAGCAAGGTAGAATTTACCATAGCATTTAACCGATACCAAAGACACTATACATATCACTAAGAAGTGCATCTCTTTTTCCAGACTGTTTCTTAGCTAACCTGAAATGCCTAGACAAGTCATTTTTATCAAAAAGAGTATTATAAAGCAGTACCTTTCTCAATATTTTCATTCAGGTGGCAATTCTTCTTAGTGTCAGCCCCAATTTTCTTGTCGTTTTCATCGATAAGAATACACATTTCTGCCAGGAGCTGAGCCTGCTGCTCATCAAGATGGTTGGTATTTATTTCAGGCATTATTGCAAAATGTCTGCAGTGTCCTAGAACACTAACAGAGAATCACAGGTCATTGTGTCATACGTCCAGAGTAGAGATGAGAAGGGCGATCTGAGTGCAGTAACTAGTTCAGCTCTTTGAGAAGTTCTGGATTATGCCTTCAGCAGTCTCATTATTCTGTCTTCTCTGATGCTCCACAGAATCATGACTGGTCTTTTCCATCACTTCCTGTTTGGAAGCATGCCTAGACTGCTGTGACTCACCTGTTTGAGGCTTCCCATAGGTGCTGTGATGACAGACCTTATGCTCTCCGACCCTGCCCTGGCTGGCCTGGAACCAGTCTTCTAATCTCAGCCACCCATACAACTAGGACAGGCATGAGCCATTTAGTACTTAGCCTAGAAAAAAGGTTTGGGTGACACTTTTGTCAGTTCTCCCCAAAGCAGTAAGGGACAAGTATGAGAAAAGTTGCTATATTCAAGAGCTGGGCGATTTTGTTTATAATATGCAGACAGTATCGACTCTGCCCTTTTGAAATAGTTCAAGATTGAGGCAATGCTTAAATGGGACAATGTGAACTCTACACACAGCTGGTTCCAATCAGTATTCATTTAAGGACACTGAAATCTGAATTCTGCTAAATTTTTTGTCACAAAAGTATCCTTTTTTTCTCCCAAATAGTCAATGTTTAGAACAGATAGTTAGGCCAGGTCTTGGCCCCTTAACCACAGGCCATCTATTCTTTAGTACATATAGGTTAATTTTTCTGAACTTTAATTTCTTAGGAATGTTTTAAATACAGAGCAAGCCAGTTGTTTTTTTTTTTTTTTTGCCATTCCTGGGGCTTGAACTCAGGGCCTGAGCACTGTCCTTGGGCTTTTCTCCCTTCTCATGGCTAGTGGTCTGCCACTTGAGTCACCACGCCACTTGCAAGGAATCAACCCTGGTTTTTGTGTATGCTAGGCATGCACTGTGCCACTAAGCCAAACTCCCCGCCCAGTTCTTAGGTTTGTATTCTGATTAGAGCACTTCATAAACAAGTGCGATATCACTGAGCCATTGCCTGCAGTCATTTCTTGCATTAGTTAATTTTCAGGTAGGGTATTGCATTTTTTGCATAGGTGCCGTCTCAGCTTTTGACCCTTCTACCCCTGGCTTCACAGGTAGCTGGGATGACAGGTACATATTACTACAACTAGCTTATTTGTTGGGAAAGAGTCTAACTTTCTTGCTCCAGCAAACCCTGAACTGGCATCTTCCAGATCTTCAACTTCAAGTAGCTGGGACTGCATCGCGTCCTATGTTTCTTTTCAAATACACAGACTGCTGAAATACATGCAACCAAGTTCAAGCATACTACAGAATGTACATGAGTTTAAATACAAGGGTAAAGCAATGTATACTTCACACAACTTCCTGAACCTACAGTGGGCCATGGGTGTAAGAAGGAGGAAGAAGTGGATGACAATGACACCCCAAAATAATGTCTATTATCAAAAAAAAAAGCCCCACTGGAACGTCTAGATCAAAGGAGGAGATCGCAGACGAGCAGCACGGGAAGGAGGACGCACTCCAAGTTTCCCGGGCTGCTTTCGGGTAGAGGGAATTCGCCTCAGGCAGATTTCACTAGTGGATCTGCTGACCTGTCGCCGCGGCCCCCCCCAGGTGTGACGAGTGGGCACCGGGCACACCAGCGACCAAATGTCCAGTGAATCCTCGTGTCAAGACCGAGAGATCCCGACATCGTGAGGCGTCCCTGGCCTCCTCGCCTCCCGCTCAACTCTACGGGCGCGTCCACGTCTGTACGCGTCCCACGTCTCCACCGGCGTTCCATGGAGGGAAGTATTCACACTCAGATGCCCAGACATTGCGCTTTTTCCTAAAAGAACTCCCCAGTCTACAGTGCGGGGCTCTGAAAACAGTGCTCCTTCCCGGACAGCCCTGCGCGCACACCTGGATCAGACACTCGAAGGCGACCCCGACCCCCGCGCCCCCGCCCCGGCCCTCCCCGCCCCGCGGCCCCGGCGCCCCCCGCGCCCGAGCCCCTACCTCCGGCCGACGACGCTGGCGAGCCGGGACGCGCGCCCCATTTGAGCGGCGGCCTTCGCGCGCGCCGCCCCCCGGGCCCGCCCCCCGGCGGCGCGGCCAACGGCCCGCGCCAGCGCCCGCCCGCGCCACATGCTCCCGGCCAATCGCCGCCCGCGCGCGCCCGACGTCACGACCGCGCCAGGCTGTCGCGTGGTGGCACCACTGCCCCGGACCGCGGCTCGGGAGCCCCCACGAGAGCCCGCGGGCAGCGGCGGGGACCCCGCGCCGCGAGCCTGGCACCCCCGGGCCCCGGGAGCGACGCGGCGGGTCGGCGCTGTCTCCCGCGGAAGGAGCGCCGCGAGCCGGGGAGGTGCCTGCGGGGGGGGCGTGGCTCCACGCTCAGCGCCGGGAGAGCCAATCGCCTGGGGCAGCGGGGCCGGGGCGGGGCCGAGGCGCGGCCGGCCGCGTGCGGGCTGACGTCACGCGCCGCCGCTCGCCGGGGTGGGCGGGGCCGGCGCGGCGGGGCGGGGCCGGCGGTCGATAGGCCGAAGGAGCCGCCGTATGTCCTCGCCGGGACCCCACGCGGGGTCATTGGTGACCCTCACACACACACACAGACTTGTCAGCCAGGCACGCGGGGTGCCGCGGGGCTCCGCACACTTTTTTTTTTTTGGCCAGTCCTGTGTCTCGAATGGGCTTTCTCAAGTGCTTTACCACTTGAGCCACGGCACCACTTCCACCTTTTTCCTGATTCCGTGGGACTGAGGAATCGAACCCAGGGCATCGCGAATGCTAGGCAAGCACCCAGCACTAAGCCACATTCCCAGCTTTCTGCACACTTGGGCACTTGGAACTTATTGTAGATTAAATCACCCCTTTCCTTCATCCCTCCTTTCCCCTTCCCATCCCCACTCACAAATTACATAGGTCATTTTCAACTAGTATCTTGGACCACTCCCAACCTTTTTTTTTTAATTCAAGAGGATATAATAAGTGAGCACCCCATTATCCTCTAAAGAGTTGATGTCATACTATATCCTAAGTGGAAAATTCTACTGTACATGCTGTCATTCTTCTGAGAGAATGAGAGTGAAAAGGACAATGCAGTCTCTCTTTATTGTGGTATTAGCTGTAACTTCACAGAGCTTCTGACAGCTTATGAAGGACACTCAGAAATGCTTGGTTCACATATTGAGAACTGCAAATATGGCAGAAAGACCTTAGTTGTGTACTTTTGATCATTATCATTAGTAGAGTTGGTCACATGACTAGAACATAGAAAGTGATAGCAGTGTTAGAGGTGGAAGCCCCAAGAAGGCAGCTTAAGATTTTAGTTGTCAAGGCAGAAAGGGACAGGAACAAACATTGTAGATCATGAGAGAGGAGATGGGAATACATCTAGTAAGAGTTTACAAAGCAATGGCTGAAAAAGAAACAAACCTGGAAATGCTGAAAAGAGCCAGAGAAGAGATAACCAGGAAGTTACACAGCCTTAAGAACCAAGGGTTTCAGATACTCTAGGCCCTAGAATAACAACACCTGATCCACTGCCAATCTGAGAGCTGCAGCACTAGTAGGCATTGTCTGCCGGAAGCCAAAGATTACAGTGGTTTCTAAGTGTTTGGTCCAGGTGATTTAAAGCCCAGGGACCTAAGTCTCCACCCTGAGCATCTAGAATAATAGGCCCTTAACACTCTGGGCTTGAAGCCTCTAAGTTTTCAGTTCTGTAAACCTAGCCCGTAGGCATGGGACAGCCCAGGCCAACAAGAGCCAGCACTGGAGAAGCTTCTGACATTTGCCTACTCACTGAAAGTGATCTTTTGGCATACAAAGCCATGCCCACCAAATATCCTGTGCAGTATTTGTTGCTTGTTACTTGAATAAGAAAACCTCCATCTCTCTTTTGTGCCGGTCCCAAGGCTTTAAGTCTGGGCTTGGGAGCTATCCCTAACCCTCTTTTGCTCAAGACTAGTGTTCTACTACTACCACTTGAATCACAGCACCACTTCCGTTTTTTTTTTTCTGAGTTTTTTTGGAGATATTAGAGTCTTAAGATGTTTCCTGCCTGAGCTGGCTTCGAACTGTCACCCTCAGATCTTGGTCTCCTCAATAGCTAGGATTACAGATATGAGCCACTGGTGCCGGTTTCAAATATTTCCTCAGCTCATCTTATTTCCAGCAATAAGCTTTAGTGATTATTCTCAATGCAGAAGTGACTTCATATTTTATTGTATACTTATTTATATCTTCAAATCTGTTCAATTTGCTTCTTGCACAACATATCATTGCTTCTAGAATCCGACTTGTGTTAGGATGGCCCAGAAAGAAAAAATGCTTTCATGCTTTCGGTTTTCTCTAGACGAGCTTTAAGGGCCTACTTAAAGAGTTGTTTGTCAAGCTGAGAAGAGGCTGTTTATGTAATGGCTTCGGTCATGTAGCTTCCCTAACCTAAAAAGACAAAAAAAAAAAAAAGGCAGTTGGAAGTCCCACCTTCCTTAGCACAACAGCTGATTCTGTTTTCTCTTCCTCAGCCAATGGTGACCAGATATTTCAGAGGAAACTAGGTGAGTCATCTGCTGCAGATAAGCTGAAATATTAATAGTTCAGTCTCCACCAGGCTCTTCTGCAGCCCCACCGCAAGGCTGCAGGCGCAGCCCGGCCTGACAGGCCCGGCGTCCTCAGCCCTGGCTGAGTTCTGGGGACGGATGGACTCAAACCCCGCCTGACCGCGGACCCCCGCCCCTCCCCCGGAGCTCCTGCGGCGGGGTGAGTAGACGGCGTCCCCCAGAGGCCGCCAGGCCTCTCGCGTCCCCGCGTCGCACAGTGCGGGCCCGGGGGGGGGGGGGGGGTGTCCGGCGGCGCCCGCGGTAGTGTGTGTGGGTGCGGACCGGGGCCTCCGTCGGGCTCCACGTCCCCTCCGCAGCCGCGGGGGAACTGAACCCCGGCTCTCCGTGCGTCCAGCCCCAGCCGGGACCCCCAAGGTATGACGAGCGGGAGCGGCGACGGGAACCACGAGCGCACCGGCGCCTCCGGGACCGCCCACCGGAAGCCGGGGGCAACTTCCGGAGTGGCTGGGTGTGGGCGGGACTTCCGCCGGGGCCGGGCGTGGAGCGCCGGGCGGGGCGGGACTTCCGGTGGTGCCGGAAGTGCGGGCGCGCCAGCCTCGGTCACCGGGTTGTGTGTGTGTGTGTGTGCGTGTGAGTCTCTGCGTGTGTGGAGGCCACCGGTGCTGTGCGCGCCCGTCCTTCTGTCCCGGCCGCTGCGTCGTGGGCGTCTCTGGGCTGACCCCGGGCGGGGCAGAGCCTGTTGCGGTGACAGGTGAGAGCCGCCATCTTCCCAGACCTGGGGTGCTCCCTGTCCTTCCCGGGGTGGAGGAGACAGGGTCGCGGTGGCGGGGTGCTGGGGACGCACCTGAGGACCCGGCGGGCCAGCGTCGGGGGCAGGAGGGGTCGGCGAGGAGTGGAGGTGGCGGGCCGGGGTCAGGGAGGGGCGGGGCGGGGGGCGAGGCAGGCCCGGGGTCAGGGAGGGGAGGACTCGGGGTGGAGCGAGGCCGCGGGCCGGGGTCCGGAGGGAGGAGGGGGGCCTGGGGCCGAGGACTCAGGGGGCGTCGGGGCCGGGGCTGCGAGGCTCGGGAAGCGGCCCTCCGGTTCCTGCCGGGTCTGGAGGGAAGCGGGCTGAGGCCTCGGGGCGTCGGTCGCCCACCACCCGCCCAGCCTCCCCTTCCCTCGGTAGGGGTCCAGCAGCAGCACCGGACCGGGCCGCCCGGAGACGCGTCTGCGGCCGGGAGCAGACCCGTCCGAGGGGTCAGGCAGCTCACTGGGCCGCCTGGCCCCTTGCCGCTGGCCGGTGTGGCCTGGCTGACGCCGCTTCTGCAGGGCGGCCCACGACGAGCGCTCCCAGAGCATCCGGGGATTGACTTCCAAGCCGGTTAGCACAGGGTAATTCCGATGTGCCTCCTGTGTGTGTCTGGGGGGGGGGGGGTGTGGACCTGCGCCACATGTAGTAACTGCAGGACGACCTTGGCCAAGAACTTCCTCAGTGTCCGCCCGCCTCCTGCCCTACCGTTCCCAGTTCTGCCACTGGGAACTCTTTGTGCAAGCATTCCTACTAAGTGCTGAGCGCAGGGGCCTTTGGTAGGTTTCCCTTTTCTTCTCACTCCCTTTTAGTACTTCTTTTGGGATATTTCATCCTAGATTTTAGTTCCTCCTTTTAGGTGTTGGGATCTTTTTGACAAATCTTGGGGATCCTCTATCCGTTGTAACTGGCAGACTTGATAAACTGTGTCCTGTGCTCCTGCGTCATTTATGACAAAATATTTTAAACAGTTTAATATTGATGACAAGTTTCTAGGTCACATGTAGAGACCATTGTTGAGTTGTCTCTGATTTTACCTAAAAGTCTTTTTGTTATTGTTGTTGTTGTTGTTGGTCGTGGGGCTTGAACTCTGGGCCTGGGTGCTGTTCCTGAACTCTTCAGCTCAAGCTACCATCCTACTCCTTGAGCTACAGTGCCCCTTCCAGTTTTCTGGTGGTTAGTTGGAGATAAGAGTGATGGACTTGAGTGCCGGTGCTGGCTTTGAACCAAGATCCTCAGATGTCAGTGCCCTGGGTAGCTAGGATTATAGGTGTGACTTCACCTAAAATTCATATCACAATAAAATACTAATAAAAGCTATGTTGAGCTTCTGGAAAAGTGTGTATATATATATGTATATGTATATACGTATATATGCATAATATATGCACTACATGCAAATTATATATTTTTAAACAATTGTCTAATATAGACAACAGTTGTCTACTACTGAAGAAATTAACCACCTAAGGATTGTTTTTCTTTTATTATACAGAATACAAAATAGGAAGTCATATTTTACATTTTTGTTCAAATAAAGCATAGGTTATTTTGTTGCTTTATTTTTGAAAACTGTTTTGGTTATTTGTTTTTCGAAAAATTTTTTTTTCCTTTGGTCTGTCATGGGGCTTGAACTCTGGGCCTAGGTATTGTCCCTGACCTGAGCTCTTCAGCTCAAGACTAGCACTCTACCACTTCACCCATAACATTGTTTCTGGTTTTCTGGTGGTTAAGTGGAGATTAGACTCTCACAGACTTTATCGCCCAGGCTGGCTTTGAATAGATCTTAGATCTCAGCCTCCTGGGTAGCTAGGATTACAGGCGTGAGCTACCAGCATCCGGCCTCAAATTTTTTAAAATTTAATTTATTTTTCATAGTCCTAGGACTTGAGCTCAGGGCCTGAGCACTGTCCTTGGGCTTTCTCAAGGCTAGAGCTCTACTACTTGAGCCATAGCACCACTTCTGGCTTTTTCTATGTATGTGGTACCAAGGAATTGAACCTGAGTCTTCATGCTTGCTAAGTAAGCAGTCTACCACTAGGCCAAACTCCTGGCCCTGACCTAAATTTTTTACATGTACTTAAGATAATTTACTTGATACTGAACATAGTAAAAAGATCCTTTTGAGAAGGACAGAAGGCTTAAGTGTTCATTAAAGATATTTGATATTACAGATTTGAGAAAGTGGAGGAGTTCTGCTTGCTAACATAGTAAGTTTATAGGTTTCATAAATTTGTTACGCATTTAAGTTCATGCCTGCTGTGGGCATGCAGAGCATGCTTCTGTAGCAAAGATGCGTATAAATTGTTCCGTGTTCCCAGTAAGTGTGTGTGTGGATAATGTGTCCGTGGTATCATTACTGTTTGGCAGACAGTAAATATGCTATCAAAGCTTATTTACGTAAGTTTGTTGAATGTGGTGATCTTTCCTTTATGAATATTTTGAAGGAAAATACTTTCACAGATTGGTTTCCTTTATTTTGTACTTAGATGGAATAGTGTATACTAAAGAACTTAATGTAATGGAAGGTTAGTGGCTCATGCTTGTCATCATCTCAGGATTTCAGTTTGAGGCCAGCTTTGGCAGAAAAGTTTAATAGACTAAGTTTCCAAAATAACCAGCAAAATATAGGGCAAGAAGCATGGCTCAAATGGTAGAGTGCCAGCTTAGCAAGTTCAGGGCTCTGAATTCAAACCCCCGTACTGCAAAGAAAAAAAAAAGCACCCTTTCATGCTAGGTAAGTTGTCTTCCATTGAGCCATACCATTAGCCCCAACTTTTTTTTTTTTTTTTTAAATTAAACATTTTCTTTTTGTAGTTCTGTGATTGACTTAAGTGTTTAATCTGTTTTATCAGACTGTTAATTGTGTTTGGAAATTGTATTTGAAAATGATGCTGTAAGGATTACTTATAAGCCTTAAGAAACCCCTGTAGATTTTTAACCTCAGATAGATTTACCAACCATTGACTCTACCTTGGATTTCATGGTATATCACGTGTGTGTGTGTGTGTGTGTGTGTGTATTTTTTTTTTTTTTGGCCAGTCCTGGGCACTGTCCTTGGACACTTTTTGTTCAAGGCAACTCTCTGCTACTTGAGCCATAGCATCACTTCCGGACTTCTTTTATTTTTCTATGTATGTGGTACCCAGGAATTGAACCTGGGTTTTCATGCATGCTTGGCAAACACTCTACCAATAGGCCTAACTCTTGGGCCCTTAATATTCTTTTTACAAATACCTGCAACCTCAATGATCTTCTTTCTATGATGCTAATCTAAGAAGCATAAACTTGTTACCAAACCAAATATGTACTTTTTTTTTTTTGGCTAATACTGTCACAGGAGCTGAAATGAAGACAATAGTGCCTTTAGGATACCCTGGTTGTTTGCCAAGGCCTTATCTCTTTGGGAGATCTGGTGGGAAAGGAAGGAAATGTTGATAGGACCAGTGTAGACTGCTGGGAAAAAGGTGGAGGATATGAATACAGGACAGAAGTAAAGTTAGAAAAAAGTGGCAGTAAAAATTTACAAAGTGAAAGCTTAACAACAGAAAAAGAGAACAAAGTGGTTAACAAAACAGGAGAAGATTGCAGAACTAATTTTGGAAGAATATTGCTAAGTAGACAAAAGCTGAGAAAATTATAGGAAGATGGAGAACTTAATGATAAGCAGACAGTGTGTAGAATAGACATGCGGCCCATGTTCGAGATTCAGCTTCATGGAGTTTAGAAAGCTATTCAAGAATAAAATCACCCTACTTGTGAAAAGTCTCCATTTGGTGCTAGGTTTTCAGGGCGTTATTGAAATGCATATATACTATTGGAAATAAGTCAGTAGACAAACATTGCTCTTGTGAAGTGACAAAATTCATAGAATCTTGGGTGGTTAATGGGGGTGGGGTAAGGGGTTTAAAGGCCTGATGCAAATTTCTTAGGGAAAACGCAGGGGTTGGAAAAACAGTACTTCAGATAAAATAAGTGATACAAACCCCACAACCAATGTGCGATGAGGGTTGATATTGAAGATTTCTGCAGTTTTTGCAAGCAGTTTGTAGAATCTTCAAGATGCCTTAACCACCCAATTTATGCTGGTCACATGTTTCTACTAATGAAAAGTAATTTCATTACTTTTTTATTGCTGGTTTGGTGTGGAACTGAGATTTGAACTTAGAGCCTTGTGCTATCTATCACTCAAATTTTTTCACTAAGAGTTCATGTTCTTCCACTTGAGTTATGTGCCAAATTTTTACTGATGAAATTTGTAGAAAGGAAGCCCCGTATGATTTTTTTTTTCCAGTCCTGGAGCTTGAACTCAGGGACTGGGCACTGTCTTTGGATACTCAAGATTAGTGCTCTGCCGCTTGAGCCACAGCACCACTTTCAGCTCTTTCTGTGCATGTGGTACTGAGGAATGGAACCCAGGGCTTCATGCATGCTAGGTGAGCACTCTACTACTAGGCCACACTCCTGGCCCCCTTTATCATTTTTACTTGCTTAACTTAAATACCTGGAGATATTTTTGTCAAAGGTCATCTTAGGACAGCTTTATATGCTTTTGATAGTTTTTGTTTTTCTTGATAAAATTTAGGTCTTAAGTTCATCAGCTTTCTGCCTTCTGAGTGCTGGGATTACAGGCATGCATATGTGGCTTTAAAATATACTTTATAAACTTCAAGGTAACTGAATGTTTTATGTGTGGTAAAGCCAGACTTTCTGCAGCTATTTTAAAATGAGGCCTGCATATGTGCCGTTTGTGAAAGAGTTGATTTTTAGTTTTATACCTATAGAAAAATAGTCATATAGAAGTAGGCTACCTATTCTTCCCATTAAATATAGCTAAAATTAATGGACATTATATATAAAACTGAAAGGAGGCAAAAGAGATTGCTTAAGTAATTTGGACCTGAGAAATGACACAGAGCTTACTTAGTTCTGGAGTTTTCTTCTTGTATCATATGTCTGTGATGTGTAGCTAGAGAAGCATACAAACAGGGGACCTCAAATAGCCCAGACCAGAAAACAGCTCCAAAAGATCTAGCCGAGAGATTAAGACCATCAAGGGATGGTCTGCAAGATAGGAGTTGTTTACACAAGAGCCTTAAGCCAGCCAAGTCCAGAAACAGTATTCAAAAGAAGTGTAAGTGGCCAATAAGTAAATGACAAAAGTTCAACATCTGTAACCACTGGGAAAATGCAATCCAAAACCATGCTGAGATTTTACCTCACTCTACTCAGCATCAAGAAAACAAAACAGCAGTGACAGCTGGTGAGGATGCAAGGAAAAGGAACACTGCTGGTGGGGACTTAATTAGTTCAGCACAGTGGAAAGTAGTGTAGAGGCTCCTCAAACAGAAACCTAGCTTCTCTGTGATCCAGGTGTCAAAATGCATCACAAACATTTACCAAAAAACAAAGCAGTCACAGGAAGAGAATGTAGGAGATAACATAGAAAATTTACAAGTGAACAGTGCAGTAAATGAAATCCAGCAGAATGGAGAAGACAAAATAATCAGTGGTCTAGAGACAGAACGGTAGAATTGACTCTTTATTAACAATGTAGAGAACATAGACTAGAAATAGCAATGAGCAAGATTTTTAGATGAAGTTGGCTGTGGTGGCTTCCGCCTGTAATCCTAGCTACTCAGGAGGCTGAGATCTGAGGATCACGGTTCAAAGCCAGCCTAGGCACTAAAGTTGGTGAGACTTTTTATCTCCAGTTAACCACCAGAAAACCAGAAGTGGCTCTGTGGCTCAGGGGTAGGGTGGTAGCCTTGAACTAAAGAGCCCAGGCCAGAGTTCAAGTCCCATGATCCACTCAGAAAAACAAGAAAAGAAAAGAAAAAGAGCAAACAGCAGAACCTCACACCACTACAATATAAGCATATCAGAAATACTATGTAAAATAAATTCACATAATTTACTATAAAATTTTTAGAAAATTAAAAATTATGCATCTTGTCTACTGTTTCACTATAGAATTTACTGTAGAATGTAAAATTAAAATTGGTCTCTGGGGATGGGTTGAGCCTGGGGAGACTGAGGTAAGGGATGATCTTTTTTTTTTTTTTTAAATCAAAAACGCTTTGCTATTAGGTTAAAAAAAGAGTTGACGAAGTTTGATGTAAAAACTACCTGTTATAAAGGAGGTTTCTAAATTATATATAAATGTTAACTCAGTGTAGGAAGCTTGTAAGGAGAAGAAACACCTTGTTCTTGCTTTGCTGTGTGGGAAGTAAAGTCCTTGTTTTCTTGCTGCTCTTAGCTTGCAGGAGAGGCCAGGACACTACTTGAAGAAGTAATGCCCACAGAAAGCGGAAGTTGCTCAACTGCTCGCCAAGCAAAGCAAAAACGCAAATCTCACAGCCTTTCCATACGGAGAACCAACAGCTCAGAACAAGAGAGAAGTGGACTCCCAAGAGACATGTTAGAAGGACAGGTAAGTTCATCATCATCACCAGTACCTCACATGTCTGAAATGTCACCCCAGCCAGCCAAGCCAGGTGCTGGTGGCTCACTCCTGTAATCCCAGCTACTCAGGACTCTGAGATCTGAGGATGTCCGTTTGGAGTCAGCTCGGGCAGGAAAGTCTGTGAGACTCTTGTCTTCAGTTAATCAGCAAAAAACTGAAAATAGATGTAGCCCAAGTGGTAGAGTGCTAACCTGAGCTAAGCAAGAACACTGGGCCTTGAATCAGATCATGATACTGGCTCAGATCCGTAAAAAAGAAAAAATAGCCCAATACTATTAGGCTTGCAAGTAGAAGAAAGTTTTGGGTTACCAATCTTTTATCTTTTTTTTGGTCCAAGACCAGAATTTGAACTTGGTACCTGATGCTTTTACTCATTGACTAGTGCTCTATCATTTGATAATATACACAGACTGAATTAGATTTTTGGGTTAGCATTCATAATATTGAAATCTTCAAAATATTGAAAAGACTTGTGCAACAACATGGATTTGCTTTATTTGCACAAGTTAATTGGCAGCATAGTTTTGTGTTTTCTACCTAATAGTCTCAGACAAATATTGTACAATTTTACTGATTTTTTTTTTTCTCTAAAGAGCTTTGCAATTCAGTCTTTTAGTAACTACTTGGTATTTTGTTTTTGGGAATATCATGTCTTTTTTAATTAAAATTTGATAGATGTTGAAATGTTAGAATTTTTGAAGAATATTAATGTGATGCCTAAACAAAACCATATATTAAGACAATCTATAGATACATTTGCTATGGGCTTACATAAACATGTATATATTATATATAACATATATATGTACCTAATATGCACACATAATTTCTAGGCAAGTGCTCTTTACTCCTTGAGCAATGCCTCTATCTCTGCATCAGTACAGAATTTAGATATAGAGATACTCAACTGTGCCTTGTTCTATTTTCTATGAAAAATGATTACATTTTCCTTTAACATTGGAAATAAAAGTGCTGTCTTAAAGCACCATGAACTGTGGCTTTAACATTGGAGATTTCTTTTCTAACAGTTCTCATGGCTGAAATGGAATTAAGAGATTGAGAGTGTTGGGTTTCTTGTGAGGCCTCTCCCTTGGCTTGTGTTGTCTCCTCTGTATGTCTTTTCTTTTGAGGACACTAATCATAGTAGATTAGCGCTTCCCTCTGTCACTGCCTTTTACCTTAATACCTCTGTAAAACTAACTGCATAGAGAAGCATTCTGAGGGGTTGGAGTTTTCACACACGGGTTTTTGGAGATAACTCTTTTCAGCCTCTAAGCAGTAAATTGTAGTCTTGTAGTGTCTTCTGTGGTATGCTAGTGTCTAATGGAGCTATTAGTTGTAGTTTAGGACCTGAATTCAAGCCTAAAAAAATTAAGTTCTTTTACATTGAAACTTAAAGCCATATGTAACTGCTGGCTACTAAACTGGACAATACAGTGAACAGCCAGAGATAGTGTCTAGAGAGTGTTTGATGTACTCACACTTGGTGCCTCTCTTGCTGGTGTTTTCTAGGGTGGCCTTCCGGATGCGGTGAGCCTGTTCTTCTCTTGGCATGTGTGCACTTGTCCTACATTGTGATGTCACACATGGCGACACACAGTCACCCATAGAATGAAATTCGGAATTTTCTCAGGTGAACAAGTAGCCTAGTCCTGGACCACTACTATAGTGGTCCTTTGTGTCTCCTACATTCCTTTGAGGACACTTTTTCAGGGAGTGTGGTTATTTGGAGTGGGACCAGCCAGCATATTCTGTGAGTGGCCAGTGTAAGGTGCTCTGCCTTTGTTCAGCAGCAGGAGGGAAGAGCAATGAGTATTCAGTGCAGGCATTGGCATGGTAGGTACGAGTGCAATGATGTGAGAATGTCGAATTTGCCAATAGATTGGGAATACAGTAATCACTTTCAGTTGTTGGGAAATTGTATCAAAAAAATAAAAGGTGAAGATTGGGCTGGGAGCTTGGCCTAGTGGTAGAAGACTTGCCTAGCATGCATGCAGATCCAGGTTCCACATACATAGAAAGGCTCAAGTGGTAGAGCTCTAGCCTTGAGAAAGTCCAAGGACAGTGCTCAGGTCCTGAGCTCAAGCCCAGGACTGGGGGAAAAAAAAGTGAAGATTAGCTTGCAAGACATTGCATAAGTTTAACTTTTTCATGTTAGATTCATTTTGTGAAGTAGCGTAGAAAGTAGTGGTTAGTTCAGGGGCAAGGCACCTATGGTCACCGAATACTGCTAAGTCTAACAATGTGTGTGTATATGTACAAGAAAGGAATGGAAGAATATAACTCAAGCCCTGAAAGACTCGTGTACTCAGGCTAATCCTTCATAATAGAGGGAGAAAAAAGCTAAAGAGATTCACAACTATGAATCCACCACTACACAGAAGTTTCTTACACTTAAAAGTCTGTGTTGAGAAGTCTGTCTGTTTTGTAACTTTAAGTCTGTATTGTGTTTTTACTATAAGACTTCCAAGGAGTTTCTTCTCTGCTCTTGCCTGGTTAGTGTTAGCTAGCCCTCCTTTACATGGAACCTCTCCTCATGAAGTTGAGGAAGTTTTCTACTATTATTGTATTGAATAGTTTCTTAGTACCTTTAGTTTGTATTTCTTTTCTTTCTATACTCCTGATTACTTTTCCTTTTTTTCTTCTTTTTTTGGTGTCAATCTAGGCACCAAACTCAGGGCCTGGGCCTTTCCTGAGTAGCTGGCTTTGCCTGCGGCTGTTGTTGGCGGGTCATCTGATTGTATTTTAGTCTTTGGTTTCAAACCCCTGTCAGGGAAACCCAAGGCTGCCTCAGAACTTCTCATGGTCTGTTTCCTGCCGGGATAGTTTCTCTGTGGTTCTCTGCTTCCCCATCATCTCTTATCAATCTCCTTCATGATTTATAGCTCCCTTCCTCTCTTCCCCTCTTCTGAATTTAGTGTTTTTAGACACAAGATTGTTCTCATTCATGGAATAAGATTTCTTGTGCTGCTCCTCCTATAGCATTTTATGTGTAGGAAACATAAAGTAAAATGGTATGAAAGATTAAGGTACAAGGTAGTTTACCTTGAAAAAAGTTTATTGGTATCTGCCAATGAAATTTCTTACTCATTTTAAACAAAATCTTCGTTTACAGGATTCTAAACTTCCCTCCTCAGTCCGCAGTACACTTCTGGAATTATTTGGCCAAATAGAGAGAGAATTTGAAAATCTCTATATTGAAAATATAGAATGTGAGTATGCACTCTTAAAATGCTTTTTATCTCTATAGAAATCTTAGTAAAAACTAGAGGTACTTACTTATGATTATATTAAATCCCTCTTCTGCTGTAACACACTCAGTGTCTTAGCATACACTAATTCTGGTCATATTGTGCTGTAGGCCCAGCATAATTCTCACTAGACTCTAGTCGGGGGTACTGGCAGAGCTGTGCTCCTGTCTGCGGTTGTAGGGCCAGCAACTCCTGCTTATTTCCCCTTTGATGGGGTCCAGTTTCTTGTGATGGTTTTTCGGGTTGCCTCTTTGGTCCACTTAAAGAATACAGATTGACAGGCATTTCCCGCACCCCACCCCCTCGGGGTAATTGAGCGATGCTCTCCACCAGAGGAACTCCTGTTAAATGGTAAGGTAACTCTGGACCCCAGAACCTTGGAGGGGGCTATTCTGCCTCTGGTACCTACAGACCACATTATGATTTAAAACCTGAACATGATTTATTTTTCCTCCACCAAAATATACTATGAACTACTTTGATTCTTGTTTTTCTTTATAATCTACCATCATTTGCAAAGTCCCTAAGGGTAAGCATTGTCTGATTTAGTAAAGGTAAATAAATATTTTTGAGTTAGTTTGGCTGTAGGTTTTTTTTTTTTTTTGACCAGTCCTGGGGCTTGAATTCAGGGTTTGGCACTGTCCTTAGACTTTTTGCTCAAGTCTAGCACTCTGCCTCTGGAGCCACAGCCCCACTTCCAGTTTTTTCCTGTGTATGTGGTACCGAGGAATTGAATCTGGGCTTGTGTGTGCTAGGTGTGAGCACTCTACCACTAGGCTATGCTCCTGGCCTTGGCTATAGTTTTTTGTTTTGTATTTTGGAAGTAACGCCTGCATGTGCTTAAAAAATATCAAATAGTATGAAAAGAAAGGATTATACCTATCACTATTGTTTAACTCCACTATTCAGAGGAAGATATTTTCTGCCTTTTTGTACATTTGGCTCTTGTGGTTATTTCTGTAAGTAATTTACTGCCAGTCTTAGGTCTGCTTACCTTAGGCTATATACGTTAATGCTTTTCAGTAGTGTTCATGTCCTTTATCCCTTCTCTTGCTCCATTATTTGTCTGTTTTAATTTTAGGTTTATAAAGTTTGTATCACGCTGATTTTTTTTTTCTTTTTTCTCAGTTGCATTACCCTTTAGGGGACTCTAACTAGTACACTGAATTTGAGACTTTCAGAATGTTCTTAGGTATACAGAATCTACACAAAGGAAACTTGCAGAAGTATGTTGACGTGTGGTCCTTTTACTTTCCATTGTCACAGGGTTTCCAGAGCCTGTGAGCTTTTTATTTTTAGAATGCTGTCTGGAATGAGGGCTTAAGTTTTTGGAAACTATACATTGTGGTCTTGTTTTTCAGAATATTTGTTTTGTCTTCATTTTTTTTTTTTTGCCAGTCCTGGGCTTGAGCTCAGGGCCTGAGTATTGTCCTTGGATTTTCTCAAGGCTAGAGCTCTACCACTTGAGCCTCAGCACCACTTCTGGCTTTTTGCTATGTATGTGGTACCGAGGAATCGAACCCGGGTCTTTGTGCATGCCAGGCAAGCACTTTAACCACTAGGCCAAACTCCCGGCCTTGTCTTCATTTTGATGATCACATTTTTATGTGTGTGTGCATCTTTTGGAAGGGGTGAGAATGTTTAAACATACTAATATTTTACATTTTTGAAAATTCCTTTTAAATTCTCAGTGCGTAGAGAAATCGATACTCTTAATGAGCGCCTGGCTGCTGAAGGACAAGCGATCGATGGGGCAGAACTGAGTAAGGGTCAGCTCAAAACAAAAGGTACGATGAGTACTTGTAAGAGCATTTCCTACCGATTGTTTATTGAGGATGTTTGGCGTGTAGTGAGGGACATTGCTAACTTCCTTTGCTTTTGCCCGTCAACAAGACACCTAATTTGGATGTGGGTCTCGATGAAAAAGGAGCCAGGGAGTTATGTTTTTGTTTAGCATTGCTATTGCTTCCAAACAAACCCACCTGGGTTTCATTCTGTGTACGACAAAGATGCACTTTGTGATGCTGTGGTTCTGTAGCTGGGTGGTATTTGACTATTGATTCTCTGTCTCTGCAGCCAGCCACAGCACCAGTCAGCTTTCTCAGAAACTAAAGACCACTTACAAGGCTTCTACTAGCAAGGTATGCAGGGCACTGGCTCTCGAACCAGTCATGTGGTGTTTAACATGTGCAGATGTATACTTCAAATTGCATATTTTCCAATTAGATACATGTAATAGAAAAAGAAAAAATGTCTGCTTTCTAGGAAAGTTTAACTTTTAAAAAAGAATATTGTATGTATATTTAGCTTCTGACTTGCCCTAATACGTATTAGTATATTGTCTTTAGAGAAAAAAATATGTGAGAAAAAACACGTCATTACTAATCAGTTTTGATTATTTCTGAATTTGGAGAAAGTTTATAGGTAAGAGTAGGCAATGTGAATTATGTCCTGGTATAATGTGACATTTTGATTAATTATCTTAGCCAATTTTTCCCTGAGTAAGGAGGAAATGAATATCTTGTCTTCAAGGTGGGAAATTTTAATTTTGAAGTATCTTTTGTGGACCCTCTTAAAGTAACAAGGATGTAATAATTTGGGAAATCATTACATGATCAACATTTTGAGGTTATATTGTATGCAACTATACTTCAGAATATTTCAAGTAAAAGATAAATTATAATCTTCAAAATTGTCTTTGACTAAAACAAAAGGAAAGTTATAATTTTCAGTACTTCTACTATGATTGCACTAATAGCTTTCACTAGCATTTGCTTTTTCCAGTTTGTTCTCGTGAAGACACAGTTATTTAGAATGACAGCTAGAGTGAGATTAACTTTAATTAATAGGGCAAATTGTCTGCCTGCTATTTCTCCTTATTTGAAGGTCTTTGGCCTTTGTTATTTAGAAGAAAATGAATATTGCTGACGTTTTGTTTGCTCTAATAACATCTGGAATGCAAGTTGATAATGTATATGTTTTTTTAATCCTATAATATCCACTTCACATGGTTTCGAAAGTTTTAGTAAATTAACATTTTTTTTTTCAAAATGAGATGTAAAATTACATCCTTCCTCATGTAGTTTCTTGTTACATTATCTCAAATTATATTGGCTTTTCTGGTGCATTGTACCTATGCAATGTGTGGTCTTAGGCTTTCAAAACTTCTGACTTTTTCTGAAGTAGAGATAGAAATAAGCCTTTACAATAGGCAGTGAAAAATAAGATTTGGACAAAGTCAAGGCTATGTCATTAGTACTTTGACTTAAAGTTACTAATATATTAACTATTTAAGGGTCCGAGTCATTTTAGGGTTAAAAGATTTAGAAGAAACATGCCAGTTGCTGGTTGCTCACACCTACTACTGAGATTTGAGGATTACAGTTTGACACCAGCCTGGGCAAGACAAGTCTGTGAGACCCTAACCTTAATAACCTACCCCGAACTGTCAGAGACAGAGCTGTGGCTCAGGTGGTAGGATGTTACTCCTGAGCAAAAGGAACCTTGGAAGAGTGCCCAGGCCTTGACTGGCCCACAAAAAAGAGAGCGATAGTACTAATTACCTTTATATCACTTTGCATATCATGTTTAATCATCCTAAAAGTAATAATGAAAATACCAGATATGTGAAGATGAAGAATAATTTGTTAACAGTACAGACTAATTTGTACTTAGCAGCATGGATTCTGGGTATTAAAACTTAACATGCATGCAATAGGCACAGTACTTCAGTCTAGCTTTATTTGCTGCTCCCCTGACCCAGCCATGAAAGGCAAGTGGCATATTTGTTAAGAGAGTGGGAAACAGTGTGTTAAGTAACCTGTCCCCTGTGTTCAGTGGATGACATTCTCAGAAGGGAGTATCTAGCCTGTAAACTGCTTTTAAGAAACTTGTGAAGATGCTTGTATGCATCTTCCATTGTGGAAAAAGCCCTCCATGATATTTTCCAGAAGTACTATAGGTTGTATGCCAGGTGAAATGATTTAGAATGGCAGGTGTTAGATTCACTTAGTTGCTTCATTCTGCTGCTTTTTTTTCCCCCCTGCATGCACATTTCTTCTACTTGTGACTAAGTAAGTATGCATTAGGAACAAAAACCTAGTTACAGATACATGAAGAGTGTAATGGGCATTTCTGAAGCAACACACTGAAGACAGTGCATTTCAGTGTTCATAATTGTCTTCTGCTTCTAAAATAGCACCAGAATTCTCATAGGCCTGCCATTCTTACTCTATGAAAGGGGCAGGTGAGAAACGTAGTTTCTAGTATTGATATTTCTTATCAGAAATGGAGACTTGAAAATGAAACTACAACTTCCTCTGGGACGTTTTACATGGTCTATATATAACTTCATTCTCTCATAAAGTGTACTATCATTTGACATCTGAACGACACTTTCTGTAAGCATGTTTGTCATGTTGTGGAGGAAATAATACTGCTGGATAAATGAGAAATGAAAGAAGTACTGAGTTTCAGATTGAAAAGTCCTTTGCATTTTCTATTAAATTTAAGCAAGGCAAATAGAATATACTACTTGTAACAATGCTCTCTTCATCAAGCTTTTGTATTACTTATTACTCTTTCACTGTATTGGGAGATCATTTGAATGCACCACTTAATTTGTGTAACAGTGAATTGTGCATTATGATGTTTATGTAATTCGCCTATGTTTTTCAGGGCTTTTCCAAATCAGTGTTTCAGACATGTTGTAATATACCACCCGTGTTTATTTTCACTTGAATTTTATGGTTTCATTATTCCTAACGATCTATTTTGTGTTTATTTTCTTCCTCACTCTTCTTATTTTCTTACAAGCAAATGAGTATTGTTTACTGTGTATATCATTATATGGGATAGCAGCTCACTATGTATGTATCTTGCTGTCTGTATTGTTCTCCTGTCTGTTTCTATTAGAATGTGAACTTCCAAAGGCAAGGAGCCTGTGTATCACCTCGTTCTATTACCCTCCTGGCCCTCAGCCCACCCCTTCCTCCATCTAGCACAGTGTGTGACTTTGAGCAAGTGCTCAATAAACAATCTTGAACAAACCTGCTCATCTGTTATAAGTGTGTTCTTTTGAGTCTTCGGTCAAAAACACCACCAGCTGTTTTCTTTCAGATATTATGTGTTCGGTGTAAACATGAAAATGAGAAGAAAAGGAAAATCTCTCAGCAAACACAGTATTTAGTGTTAATGCTTTCAGGTTTCAGGCATTATTTTCCTTTTTATATCTGTCAGTTAGCTACTTTTTTTTTTTTTTTTAAGCATTTGAACATTTTGATAACTTGGATTTGGGGAAGAGTGACCTGAAATGTACCTGAAATGTCTGCCTACATCTTCTTTTGTAAAGAATACATTATTTCCTCAATTCTTGTCAAACTGAACTGGGGGACATCTTGTGAAGCCCCTGGAAGGACTTTGTTTACCTAGCAATATTGCAGTTCTGTTCATGCTCATGGTATAGTGCTTTAGTGCTTTCACTGATTATATATTTAATGGCAGGCATTTTTCAAGGTCTTTTGATATTACACCCTTCTTAGAGTAGTTCACTTTGGTAAATACTTAAAAAAGTGTATCTTCCTTTGATTGTAGATTGTGTCCAGCTTTAAGACCACCACATCCAGGGCCGTCTGCCAGCTTGTGAAGGAGTACATTGGCCACAGGGATGGCATCTGGGATGTCAGTGTTGCGAGGACTCAGCCAGTGGTGCTGGGGACTGCATCAGCTGGTGAGTCAGGCGTGGGTCCAGCAGGCTATTGAGGCATGGCATTGCTAGGATGACGGCTGATGGAAGGGGACATTAAGTGGACAGTAGCTCCTGGAGCAAGTGTGACATGAAGTCATTAGAACTCATGTAATTGCCTTGATGTGAGAGTCCATGCTTCTTCCCAGGGTCATGGCCCTGCAGTAGAAAGGAGTTGTTCTGGAAAGCTGTGAAACTTCAATACAATGATGGAGCTGTGACCATCTGTGACCTCTGTATGAAGTTTTAAGCCCAATAATGTTAGTGTAAGAGTAAACTAAGATGTTGAGTTCTTTTTGCCAAACTGCTAATCTCGGAAACATTTCTTAGATCAGTCAAAATTTAGAGTAGTAGAATTCAAGTCGTAAGGAATACTGGTAGTACAGCTTCTTATTTCTAGGGTATCTTTCATTAGAGAGACTCAAATCAGTGATGGCTAAATTATGACTTCTTCAATCTTATAGATCACACGGCCTTGCTATGGAGCATAGAGACTGGAAAATCCCTTGTTAAATATACAGGCCACGTTGGTTCAGGTGAGCTTTTACCTAAGTGTACACTGTAGTCATAATTATTTACTTGGATTGGTTTTTAATGATAAAGTCAACTATTTTGATAGAAAGTTCCATACTTAATAAAAGATGTTACTGTTTTGGTTAGCTGGGAGCAGAGGTATATATATTCAAGACCAGGATAAATTGTGTTTCTTTAGCTTAACTAAACATTATACAAATTATTAGTCTACATCTTACTGGGTATTGTGTAGGAAGCTTCATAACTGCAATGTACCTATCATATGAAACATAATAGAGATTTACTTGATAACTGGGATTTTTACAAGTAAATGAAACATACACAATCTGATTTTGCTTTTTTATCTACAGTTAATAGTATCTGTGGCAGCTTTTCTCTGCCTTTTCAACTATACCCATATGTGTAACACTATCTTGATCAAATTTTATTTTTCACTTTTCTCCCATGCATCCTGTGAGCTTCCTTCTCCCTAGAATGTCTGTGTCAGAGGCTTCCTACCACTTACTAGCCTTCTCTGCCAGTCTTCATTGCCCCTTTAGTTTTGCTGGATTCATAGTCACCATCACCTTTGGATTCTACGGTACTGGGTGAATCTTTGTCCTGTTGTACCTTCCTGCTCATCTCAGTGGCTTTGTCCAAGACCAGGGCTCTGAGTGAGCTGCAGACCAGACCTCTATCTCATGGCTTTTTTTGGCACCTCTTTTCCTTCAACTGTTCTGTGTCTGCCTTGCCATTTGCTCTTCCTTGTTGATATATAAGCTTGTACCTTCTCATATTAAACATCCTCTCTCCATACTACTTCTTTATTTGTCCGTGTTAATTCTCACAAACTGCCTGTGTTACATTGCTTGGAATTTTCTAACAGTGCTTGGAATGTAAATAAACAAATAAATAAAGTAAATAGGTGCTCAGAAACAAGATTTGTTAAAAGGGTGAATGGTGCATTCTATTTTTATACTTTTCGTTAAACTTTATTTTTTAAATAAAATTTATTTTTAGCATTATATTAAGTTTACTACTTGAAAGTGTGGACAGTTTTTTTTTTTTTTTTTACCAGTTTTTCAAAATAGTTAACTGTATTTTTTTTCATGAGACTCATATCCCATTTTATTTTTTTTCCAATAACATTAAAAAAATTTTTTTTTATTGTAATTAGTAAAAGGGTTACATGATATTTGCCAGATAGAAGGTACATTAATTCACATACATTGATACCCTTTCACATGTTAGTTAACTGTATTTTAATGTTACTAGTAAAAGAGCCTCTTCTAGGATTTTTCATTTAGTTCCTTAGAGAAATTAATTCTAATAATATACCCAACATTTCATTGAAAGAGACCAATTATTGAGGTTCAGTAGAACATCTACTGTGTATTCTTTATGAGGTGTGGAAGTGAGAACAGGCCTCCCCAGAGTCACTTGAATTCAGCTCTAGGTGGGTACATGGGTTCAGGAGCTGCTGTAGGATGTGACAGCTCCTTGACCTGGTGTTTAGCCTCAGTGTGCTTGTTTCTGGACTCATACTGTGGTCCTTTGATGATCTGTTGAGGTAGGTCATCTGCATTCACGGAGGAGAGAGGGAGGAAAGGAAGGCTTCTCTAGTAAGAAAGTGAGTGCTTCCTCACTTTCCTGATCTGGAAGAGGCAAATGAGGGAGAGAGGGGAGATACCACAACTGGTTCAAGCCAATGTGATTCATTTTTTGAGGCTGAGGAATTCGTTTTCCCCCCAGCAAGTTGGGGTTCTACAAGATGGGAAGGAGAGCAGATGGGGCGTACAGCTAGCTGGGTAGGCAACAGGTAGTGTTCTTTTTTCCATCTTGTTTAATTTTAGCTCTAAAAGACTTCAGTCTAAGCAGAGTAGATTATTAATATTTCTTTTCTCTGTGTCTTTTAATTTAGCAGTTTGGACTTCATGCCTTTTTTTAATTAAAAGCTTGATTATAGCTTACATATTTATTAATAGTTCATGGGAGTGGGAGGACCTAGTATTGAATTATTATACTTTCTTTAATGCATGCAGTAGCAATAAGTATTAATAATATAACCTTGTTATTTCTAAATCCATTTTTTTGTGATGTTTTTGTTTTTCAGTCAATTCTATAAAATTTCATCCCTCCGAGCAGTTGGCTCTCACTGGTATGTTGATTCTTTTTCTTCACTGAACAAAAATGTTTGTTAATCTTAAACTCTTTTAAAAATTATAGCATCAGATTTATGCATAGCTGTTTTGAAATTTAGATAATATTTGTTTTACATTTTTGAGTTAAATGAGAATCGAATAAAGAAATATATCAAGCTGCACTTCTTAAACACAATAGTGGACAACCAGTTAGTATACTTTGAATTTATTGTGAGATTAAAATCAATTCATATTCTTAATGAAGTCTTTTTAAAATGTTTTGCTATTGCAAAATGATTCCCAGTAGATTGCAACACTGTAATTCTTGGAAGCCCCATGGTTGTTGCTATTTCCTAATCTTGTCTACATCTGAAATAAAGAATTGAGAAAAACAATAATATAGTCCCACTTTTGTCTTTCTAGGTAACTTACGTAGGCTGTGGTTGCTAGGGTTTGTCGTATTGCGCGGCTTCAACACATCCTAGGCTTTTGGAGCATAGTTTTACTGTCCTGATGAGTTGTCCCACAAAACAGTCAGAGTACCTTTGAGCCATGTGGTATTTTGAGGACACTGGTGATAATCTTGAAGGGTCCATGTTCAGTTTTGGTAGACCCGGGGTCATCAGAATTTCTGTAAAGGATCAGTTAGTAAGCATATGGTTTCTCTCACAGTGACACAGTCCCCTAACATAAAAGTAGCAGAGACAAAGCATAGATGAAGGGAGTGGCTGGTTATTCAAAGACATGGAGCCTGACCTGGATTTGATTTATGGAACAGAATTTGCTGACTTTATGATAAAAATATACAAGTTGTGATGATTAGGTGCTTCATGCAGGTGAAGTTGAACTGAAGCACAAATATATTGAATGTGTGACATGTTGTAGTTACTCAGTTTGGTCTGAGGAATATGGAGGGAAAGTTATTCTGACAACTATTTTCACAGGTTTTAGACCACCATAGTTAATTTATATATTTATGCATGTTTGAGGAGGAGAATAGGTCAGGAATTTAAGTCTTATTACATTGGTGGCTTTTTGTGTGATTGGGTAAAACGAAGGAGATAAGGAGACCACTGACAGATATGTCTAGATGTAAACAGAAAGGCTAGGTGAAACTAAGAGAACTTTAAAGAGTAGAACTGATGGGAACTTTGAAATAGATAAAGTAATAGAGACAAAAAGGAGTTAGCATGAAATTGCTATGTTTGTTGATTTTTGGCAAGTCAGGGTAATTGTTCTTTACTATGAGAAATAACACTATTGTCAACACATAGCAGCAGTGGAGAAGAAATGCAAGCCAGACTGCTTTGGTGAGGGGTGGGTGAGACATGACCAGCGTGACTTATCTGAGAGCCTGATCTGTGCTCTGCAGTGCTGTACTTTTTTATTTGGCCACTCCTGAGGCTTGAGCTCAGGGCCTGGGCACTGTCCTTGGGCTTTCTCAAGGCCAGCTCTCTACCTCTTGAGCCATAGCACCACTTGTGGCTTTTTCTGTGTATGTGGTAGTAAGGTATGGAATCCAGGGCTTCATGCATGCTAGGCAAAGCACTCTACCCCTAGGCCACACTCCTGGCTGAGGGCTGTACTTTTTAACTGCCTAAATTTTAGAGCATTTCCTTATCCACTTTGGGTCATGAACAGAAAGCAACAGGGAAGTGGCACAGTCAATACTTCTAACAGGAGCCTGGCCATCAAGTCTGTCAGTGTTGAGTGGATGAAAATGATGATTATTAGAGTATCATAGAATTTTCATTTGGTAGATGAAAAATAAGATCTACTGTTTTAGATCTTAAAACTCCACATGAAAAGGAGAAATAGCCCTAAGATAGCTTATTAAGTAAAGTACGTTCATTTTATGAACTGATCACTAAACTACAAAGATCTGACTAGTGTTGCTTGTCAGAGCAAAGAGCAGATATTATGCATGGTGTGTATACTAGGTAATTTTCCCCCAATTTCTTTCTTCAGCCTCTGGAGATCAGACCGCTCATATTTGGAGATATGTGGTACAGCTGCCGACACCTCAGCCTGTTACGGACACTAGTGTAAGCCCATTTACTTACTGCAAAAGCTCAGCAACAGCTTGCCAGTGTAGTATTCTGGGGTGATTGCCAGTCATAGAACTGAGTACATAGCGTCTGCTGTAGATGCGATGTTTGTATTCCCCATTAATATATTGTAGCTCCAATTCCTATTATGACCGTGTTTAGAGATGATATGTTCAAAGAAGAGCTGAGGTTAAATGAGACCATGAGCAATCCCCCTCTAAGGGGGATTTCCCTTGCTCTGTCATGGTGTGCCCCTCTCAGAGTGAAGGACAAGCCATGTGCAAAACAGGATGAGGGTCCTCAAGTAGGAATCAAACTGCAGGAACATTCAGAATTGTGGGAAACTTAATTTCTGTAGTTAAGTCCCAGTGTGTAGTAACTGGACCTGACTCTGATAAGTTCCATACCAGAAGTGGACTGCTGACATCATAACTATCTAAAAGATGTACAAGCGGCAGTGGAACTAGTTACTGGTAAGGCTTTGCAGCATTTTGAGAATATGCTATAAAAATTCTAGATTGTTGTGGAGGGATTGTTGCCAGATGTTAAGCTGTTAAAAGTGATTGTGGTGAAAACTCAGAAAGAAAAGAGATAGAAGACTCTGCTGCTTAGAGCTGCTGTATATGCCATCCTTCCAGTTAGGTCCTAAAAGGAAGTGAGAAACAGGCTGTTGGAAACTGGAGGAAAGGTAATTCTTGTTAGCTGCATTCTAGTGTTTGTGAAAGGTAGAATTCCAGTTTCTAAGTGAAGTGAATTTCTAAGGAAAATGATAAAAGGTATGGCTTGGGGTCTTCTGACATTTAAACTATGAGAGGGTGAGACATAAATTGAAGGGATTATTAAATAAGAAAAGAACTGAGAAAGAACTTGATGATTAGGTAAGTTCTCAAGCCTGTTCATATTGTAAAAAACGAGAAAGTGTGTTCTGAAGGGAACACTAAAGGTGTGGCTAAGCATCCATTTTCGTGGGGGATTAGTATAGGTGTTGGATATAGCACCAGATACCTCAAAGAAGGTAGCAGTGAGAATGAGATGACACTAGCAGAGAAGTTGCCATCACGAAGGGAGGAGACAGGGTGAAATGAAAGAAGCACTCATCAGTGCTGGCCTTTTAAGAAAGGTCATAGGGCTTGAACTCAGGGCCTGCGTGCTGGCCCTTAGCTCTTCAGCTCAAGGCTAGTGCTTTACTACATTGAGCCACAGTTCCACTTTTAGTTTTCTGGTTGTAATTGGAGGCTAAGATCTAGAGATTGAGGTTTGAAGCCAGCCTGGGCAGGAAAGTCCACGAATAAAACCCTTAGCACCAATGAACAACCAGAAAAGCCAAAAGTGGAGCTGTGGCTCAAGTGGTAGAAAGCTGGTCTTGAGCAAAAGAGCTCAGGAATAGCACCCAGGCCCTGAGTTCAAGTCCTAGTACTGGCACTAAAATATCAGCTCTTCTAACTCTCCTTTGGCAAAGAGTAGGAGACAGCTAAGTGGTACATGTACTTGTTATGTACTAGATACTCTGCTTATATTGGTTCTAATGATGACCAAATCCTAGAATGGTCTTATGATGTAACCTGTCAGAAAAACTGGAGGTTCCAAGAAGTCTTTCTTTTCTGATGTTATCCTTAGCAACAGATATCTGGTGAAGATGAAATAGAGTGTTCCGATAAAGATGAGGCTGATATCGATGGAGATGTGTCTAGTGACTGCCCCACTATCCGGGTTCCGCTGACATCTCTCAAAAGCCACCAAGGTGTGGTCACTGCTGCTGATTGGCTGGTTGGAGGGAAGCAGACAGTGACAGCCTCGTGGGACAGAACAGCAAACCTGTATGACGTTGAGACATCTGAACTTGTTCATTCTCTTACAGGTAATTGAACTTCCCAGCCAGGCACTTGTAAGGTCAGGTCTTTCCTGAAAACTGCTTCCTGTCCAGAATTGTTTTGAGCTCTCTCGGGTCTTTGAAATTCTTTATAGTTCACGAAACATTGGTAACTAAGATTACCCTTCATAGACTGATCGTAGCATGCAAGGCTTAGTATCTAGGGTATTTGAAATGTGATTGTTTTTATTGATTTTCTATTTATTTCTCTGTGATAAATTTAGTTGCTTAAAACAAGTGGAGTTTACCATCCCACGGTTTTCTGGTCAGGATTTTTGACTCCGCTCAGAGTCTTTCAGGCTGAAGTGAAGGTGTTTTTCAGATGGGACCTGCATCAGTGGGGTTTTGGGTCCTCTTATAAGCTTGCTGGTCATTGAAAGAATCCACTTGGTTTTTGCCATGTGACTGAGGCCTTCATTTCACTGCTAGCTGTTAGCCAAGGTCTGTACTGAGCTCCTGGAGGTTGCCTGAGATCCCTGAGGTCCCTCATAAAGGCCTTCACATGGCTCTTGGCTGTCTGGTAGGCCATTAGAAGTGAGCCTCTGCCCCCTGAAGTCTTCAGCTCTGGATTCTTAGGCCTTTGAATGAGTTTTCCCTCCTGGTTGAGGTCAAGGCATTCTTTTGGTCAGTACAAAGTCAGTTGAGTCTAAGTCCATAATCACACCCATGCTCTATAGAGAAAAAAAAAAAAAATTGGGAGAGATATGTTATTACATTTACAGATTTTGTCCAGAAGAGGAAAGTATATAATACAGGGAGTGTCTTTTACTGAAGGCCTACAGTGTTATGTGTACCATCAGATACTATTCTAGAAGTGAGAATCAAGACGTAAAGTGTTACAGTGAACCAGGTAAAGTGAGTGATCTGACTCGGATAGGATCCGGAAGTGGGCTCTGCTACATCTGCTTCTTGTTTTTTTAATTGGATGACTGAAGGGACTTGTTCCCGCAGGACTGTCAGGAAGGGAGGTATCAGCAGGGAGCCCTTGAGTAGTTTAGATCTGTTCACTGATTGTGTGTCTGCAGGTGGATGATCTTGCATTTCTGTTGTATTTGGTTGTAGGGCATGACCAGGAGTTAACGCACTGTTGCACACACCCTACCCAGCGGCTTGTGGTGACCTCTTCCCGTGACACGACTTTCCGTCTCTGGGATTTCAGGGACCCTTCCATCCATTCCGTGAATGTTTTCCAAGGACACACGGAGTGAGTTGCTGTTGTTCAAAGATCTTAACTATTCATAAAGAAGTTTTGTGAGTTGTCATTAAAATGTAATTCTAGGGTCTGGGAATGTGTCTTAGTGGTATGCACGAAGTCCTGGGTTTAATTTCTCAATACCACATACATAGAAAAAGCTGAAGGTAGTGCTATGGTTCAAGTGGTACAAAAGAAGCTCAGGGACAGTGCTCAGGCCCTGAGTTAAGCCCCAGAACTAGGGGGGAAAAGGAAGAGGAATTCCTTTTTGTTGTTGCTTTTTTTTTTTTTTTTTTTTTGCCAGTCCTGGGGCTTGAACTCAGCATCTGGGCACTGTCCTTGGGCTTTCTCAAGGCTAGTGCCTTACCACGTGAGCCACAACACCACTTCTAGCTTTTTATGTGTATGTGGTACTGAGGAATGGAACCCGGGTCTTTGTGCATGCTAGGCAAGCATTCTACCACTAGGCCATATTCCTGGTCCCTGGTTTCTTCCTCATTCTGTGCAGAGGAATGTAAAGATGTCTGGTCTGCTGTGTCCTCTGGCTGCCTTCTGCAAGTAGCCTTAGGACTTGGTCAGCAGATGGAGCTATAGCCTTCTTTATCTATCTCTTTGTAAGCAGGAAGCCTTTGAAAATGTCTCGGGTTTAGAAAAACAGGAAATGAGATGTTCTACAAGGTTTTATCTGAGGAATTCCTTAGTAACTGTTGCTTATTTGTCTTTGTCATGAATTCTGAAGGCTTGAGTCCATATGAACAACACATAGGTGATAGTATCATGCCAGGTCATGCTTTGATTAAAAGCAAACATGATTTAATTCTTGCTTGAGAGTGGAAGGACGGTCAGTGCCATTCTGCTTGTGAGAGCCAGCCCTGGATGTTCTGCCTTTCCACTGTGGGCTTGACACAATGGCTTTTCTTCAGCACTTCACCTCGTCTTTGTATCATCCACGGGCCCTGTATGTTGTCTTGTTACAACCCTGAGCTTGAGTTGGTAGCCATTCAGCCTTAATGCTATTATCTAACATGGAGTCTTCCACCTCAAAAAAAAAAAAGGGGGCCGGGAGATTGGCCTAGTGGTTAAAGTGCTTGCCTAGCATGCATGAAGACCCGGGTTGGATTCCTTGGTACCACATATAGAAAAAAGCCGGAAGTGGTGCTGAGGCTCAAGTAGTAGAGCTCTAGCCTTGAGAAAGTCCAAGGACAGTGCTCAGGCCCTGAGCTCAAGCCCAGGACTGGTAAAAAAAAAAAAAAAGAAGTGAATATGGTCTCTTAGAAGTTCATTATTAGGCCCACGGTATTGTCCATCTAGCAATATAGTTACTTGGTTTTCCAGAGTAGTTATCATGAGACCTTTAACTTAATTCCTGAATATGCAAAGCAAAACTCAAGATTGACAGTCCTTAAGAACAAACAGTATTGCTGTTCTTACAGGTGTAGCCTTGAAAAATAAACTCCCCCCTTCCCGCCCCACCACCCCTCAGAGCCTCATGCTCTTGCTTAGCAAGAGCTTTTACTCAAAACTGATGCTCTACCATTTGAGCCACCCCCCCGCACTTTGTCCTATTGCTGGTTAATTGGAGATAAAAGTCTCTCACATTTGTCTGGGCTGACTTTGAATCAGGGTTCTTAGATTTCAGCTTCCTGAGGAGCTAGGATTACAGGTATGTGCCAGTGGCACATGATGAAGAGGCAGCATTTCTTAAACATACAAATGCCTTTCTCGCTATAGTAACATGATAAGGAGCTGTCTTTGAAATTTTTAATTTTAGGGCATATTTTCATTCGTGGGAACTTAGTATAAATTCTTTAGTAAAGTCGTTTTATAGGCATAGAACACAATGTCTTCTATCATGTGAGTAATCGACTCAACAGTATAGTTAATCAAATTTATGCATATTGGATTTTTTGAAGGCAAGATGTAGCTATATAGGCTTCAAGATTATTAGTTTAGATTTGTAATCTAATTTCTATAGGAGCCAGAAGAGATGTTTTTTCCCTCTTTTCAACTTGCATTTTTATGTGGCTTCCATGCCTTTTTCTGAAAAACTTTAGAGTTTAAGATAAAATGCTTCACTGTGAGATATAAATACAATGGCTAAATGGATCCCCTTGAAACCTGTACTTTGATTATCTTTGCCAGTTGGAGATGGATCGCCTTGATGTGGGCTCTGTTTAAGGCTTTTATCATACATTTTTAGAAAGGACTAATAAGCCTTTCTCTTTCTGATGTGTTTCATTTATTTTCCCTCTGTATTATGACATCTCTTCATTATAATAGGAATTCTGGCATAATAGTATTGATTTGATGTAACTGTGTGGCTGTTATTTGACTGGCTGCTAGTAGCTTAGTGTGTACCAGTTTGTATGAAAAGTAACTCTAGGTACTTTTATAATATTGTTTTACTAGTAGTAGAAAGGTGAAATTATGCTTACTGTTCTTGGAACTGTTAGACATGTTTAATTTGGAAACTGTCAGCTGTTGGCCCTTTATTTCTCATGTGTTTCGATGGTAATCACCAGGAGCAGGAACTGAAGTCCAGTGCTTTTACCTGGTTTGAGATAACTCCATCCCAGGCTTCTCACCTGGCAGCATGGTTCTTTAAGCAACCCAGGCTCATGTCTTCCTCCCGGTCTGAGTATTCTGCACTCTGGTGGAGCTGGACTCCGTGCAGAGCTTTCTGCAGGGCGAGTACATGGCTCTCACCTTAAGGAAATTGAGCCCAGATTCTCTCCATCCCTGTCCCTGGAGAGGTTCATCAGCAGAGGGCCTGGCTCTGGGCATCATGACCTTCTCTCGGAGCCTGGGGCATCCTCTTCCTCTGCTGGTGCCATTTCCTTTTTAATTGCTACTTTTTGTTTGGTTTCAGTTGCTATAAAGAGGGATTGACGGTTGAGATGTCATGGTTATTCAGCTTCCGCCATGGGTGGCCGGTGACTTCAGTTTATACCCACCTGGCAGTACTTATCTACAAGTGCCAATAAACTTTGTGGCATTGAAAAGAATCTGAAATTATCTGAATAGATCAAATATTTGAGGATGGAAAAGTTTTGTTTCTTTCCTTTTTACCATTTTTATTTATTCTGAGAATGAGCTGACACTTCTAAAGAAAGCAAAGCACATCTAATAAAACAAAAATGACAGTTTAACATTCTAATTGTTTCAAATTAGGACTTTAAAAAAAATGCCTTTATTGCCAAATAAAGTGGGGAGTTATTTGGCACCAGTTCTAAATTCTTGAATTTTTTTGTGCTGACATCATTTTAGTTTTTTTTTTTTTAGGAGGAAAGTGTTTTAGAAATGACTTTAAAAAAAAATCCAGATGATGGTCGATTTTAATTATAACACAGCACATGGGAAGTAGTGGGGTACAGGCTGTGTGTGGGGTGCGTGAGCTGGTGTGTCACGCTCTCCAGGAGTGCTGCCTTGGGGTGGAGAGTTTGGAAGACTGCACCTGGTTTCAAAATCTGCTTGGTGATTGCTCTTAAGCACTGTTCTGTGAGGAGTCAGAAGAGAAGCATATCTTCTGATCGATGCCTTCTACAGACAGCAGTTCAGCCCTAGAATGCGTCCTAAGTAGGAATGGCTGTTTGAGAAATTAAATGACCTGTAGGTTACTGCAAAATCACATCGTAGGTCTTGGATCCAAACTCCATCTCAGTTTTACATGCTCTCATATACTGCAAGATAGGATGTTCTATGTTCTTTTTAGTTAAGTGGGTCAAAAATAATTTTATTTTGAGGATATTTGTAGAGTTATATAATCTCTAGCAATAGTTTGTTGATATCTAGAGTGATTACATCTTAAGAATTAATAGGCTAACAGTATGCATTCCCAAAAATATTTCCCTATTTTCTTTTTTTTTTTTGGTGGGTCATGGAGCTTGACCCCGTCGGTCTGGGTGCTGACCTACTGCCCTACCCTTGGGCCTGGGTATTGTCCCTGAGCTCTTCAGCTCAAGGATTCCACCCTATTTTCAATTTTTCTCAACTTTGACTAAACATGCTGTCCAGATTGATTGGGAGCTACGGTTGGCACAAATGAAATGTGTCTCTTTTGTACTGGCTAGTGACTGGTGGCCATAGAAATGACCGAGAAGGTGTTAGTATGTGAGTGTTTTGTGAGTTGCTGTGTAGCGTGCGGAGCAGTCTCTCCAGTGAGGGAGCTGCTGGGCAGGCTTCCTGGGCCGCCCAGCCTGGTTCAGCAGCTGCAGGGCTCCTCATTCCTTTCTTCTGGGCTCATTGTTCTATGGTGTGATGGATAGATAGTAATTAACTGTGTTAGTTCCATTTTGATACATTTTAAAGTTCTGATTCAAGATATAGTTTTTAAAAACAAGATTTCTGCCTCTGTGTGTGTGTAAAGAAAGAAAAATATGAATGCTTTTAGGAGTCTTGTATATATTATTGTATTGCTCCCCTACATGGTATGGCCCTCAGAGTTTTGTGTGTCTGCTTCATATTTTGTGTTTGCTTTTGTTCTGACTTCTCTGGAAGTCGGTAGTTGCTTTTTGTTACTGTTAGTGTCTACTTTTGGTTCTCTAACCCCCCAACATACGCCCAAGTCTCATTTTCTCTCATTTATTGCTTCTAATATCATTAAGGTGATACAACAATAAAAGCTAACCCTGAGTGAAAGCATAGGATAGGACACCTTTTTTTTTTTTTTTTTTAAATCAGTTCTGTGGCTTGAACTCAGAGCTTGGGCACTGTCTCTTGAGCTTCTTTTGTTTAATATTAGCACTTGGTCACTTAAGCCACAGTTCTGACAGTTCCTATTTGTGTAGTATTGAGGAATTTTAACTCAGGGGTTCATTTTGTGCTAGGCAAGCATTCTACCACTAAGCCACATTCCCAGCCCTGGGACACGTTCTTACTAAAGAAAAATTGTAAGTACAGAGTAGTTAAGAGTTTCCTTCTCTGGGAAGGGTCATGTTTCAAAATAATCCAAGAACATATATTGGTTAATCATGCATATATAGGCCGTGCACATTTAGATAGCCATAAAAATGCTATTCTCAGCTGGTTGAGACCGTAAACAAGAAACAGAACAAGCCAAGAGAATGCAGACTAAGTGAGTACAGAATTCTGTACAGAGTACAGAATTGGATAAGCTTAATTTTGTAAAATTAGCTCAGTTTGATTAACAACAAAAGGTATTTTCAAAATTTTTGAGAAGGAAAGCATGGATTTTGTAGTACACACCTAAAAATCCCAGCATTCAGGAAGCAAATGTAGGAGGGTCTCAGGTTCAAGGCCAGCCTGGGAGATTTTCCCTGTATTACAGAAATAGAGAAAGAGCAGAGGGGATGCAGGGAGAGAGGGGTGCATATGCTGTGGGATGCAAGTCTTCGCTGCTTTCTTTGACAGTGTTTTTGTTTCCTGGAAGTAGGGCATGGAAGCATCCCTGGGTGAAAGAAGCAGGTTTCAGGTAGACATCTGAGGCCTTGGCCAGCATGAGTCATGTGCAGATGTGGGTGTGGGACAGGCATCGTGTGTATGAAGCTGAGTTGTTAAGTTAGGTGTGGCTTTCCCAAGCAACCACAAACAAAGCAGACCAGGCCAGAGGGCACTGGGGATGGTGTGTGTGTGTGTGTGTGTGTGTGGTGGGGGTGATTGTGATGAGGATAAATCATATGGTGGCTGTGTAATCTACTGGAATGTTAGGGGCTCTGGAACCTGTGGGTAGCTGTGAACGCCGTTACCTTCCCGTTAGACTGGGGAGAACCTTGCAGTTCTTTATGTAGTGCAGAGAATGTCAGAAGGCAGTCTCAGTCTTTGGGGGTTGATTATCCTCGGTGATCCATTAATTGTGATATCAGAACCTTAGCTTACATGGAGGGAATAACTTGATGAACCTCATAAAAAACCACTTTCCCATTATAGTCTTACAGGGTTTTACAATGGACACACACATACACACACAACCCACAGACAACCCACCCACCCTTTTCACCTGGCCCTTTGCTCTCTGTAGTTTTCTTTAAAATTACTGATGCAATTATAAATACTCTCATAGTTGAATATTCAACTATCATGTTGTTAAATGAGAGTGAAGGAGAATGACTTGATATCATTAAAAAGTCTTGATCCTTGGTAATGCAGTAAATTGTTATATATCTTAGTAATTTTAACCTTTCTGACAACTTACAATCAAGTTGTACTGAACGGCTGTCATCTTGGAGTAGTGTATGAAACAGCTCTGATTGTTGCAGTTGAGAAATAATCTCAAAAACTAAATGTGCTGCCTGGATGTGCCTGAGATTCTTTCATGAGACCCAGATGCTAAGATTCAAGTGTGCTTGCTCCAGAGTTTGCTTTTGGCTTCAGTATGGAGACCCTGGGATACCATGGTGTATTTTATTAAAAGGAGGATGTATCACCTTGAGATGGAGACCTTGCAGACAGTAGTCACACTCTGTGTTGCCTGAACTCTTATGTACAGAGGGACCTAGGCACAGGGCATGCTTTAGCAGATACTTTTAAAACAGCCAATTCTGTAATGTAGATTGGAAGTCAGTTTCTCCCTATGGGGAGGTTAAAAAATAGTGCAACCAAGTGAGAATCCCGAGGCGCTGCTGCATGGCTTTTTTTCTGAAAAAAAAAAATAGTGGAATTTCCTGAATTTTTCAGAAAAAAGAATAAAATATGATTCAAAATTTACTTTTCCTTTGGGGGTGTTTGTCATCAAAGAATTTTCAGAAATGTTTCATTTGGACAAGACTTTGTACCTGAATTCTTAGCGTGTGAGTTCTTTAGATTCTGAATAGGATAGGAAAGGCAGAAGGAGCATCTTCTTGTCAGGACCTGGGCACATTCCCAGATCCCGGTTACCAAACCAAAAGCGTTGGGATGTAACGACGCTGTTGAAAGTGTGTGGAAAACGATGGTCAGCAGTGACTGTGGCATTCTGGTGACCCTGGGCACACCCTGTTGTGTCTGGCATTACTCAGGCTCTGTGCAGGCACATCTCTGGGTTCTGGGTGGGTTGGCTCATTGGAGTACGCTGCGGGCACTAAGTCCCATCACTGGAAGAAGTGTGTTATCCAGCGCTATGCTGCTGCACTGCATGAATGGTACTTGAGCGGTTGCAGGCTAGACTCATGAAGGCCCAGTGATACCTTCCTAGTCTTTTAAAAGATGGATTCTGGGGCCGGGAGTTTGGCCTAGTGGTAGAGTGCTTGCCTAGCATGCACGAAGACCTGGGTTCGATTCCTTGGTACCACATACATAGCAAAAAGCCAGAAGTGGTGCTGTGGCTGAAGTGGTAGAGCTCTAGCCTTGAGAAAATCCAGGGACAGTGCTCAGGCCCTGAGCCCAAGCCCAGGACTGGCCAGAAAAAAAAAAAGAGATGGATTCTGTGAGCCTTGACATGTAAGCCTTTGTTCAAGGAAAGGGATTCCTTGGTGCTGCTATGGGGGGTGGGGTGGGGTGGGGGGGGTGTTTGCTGTCTGTAAGCACACACTCTTTAGATATGAAAGCATGCTTTTGTAGGAAACTGCATTTTAAAAACAAATGGAAACTCTCATTTTGGATGTGGCTTCAGAAAAGCATACTGCATTAGCATTTCATGGTCCAGCATTTTCCACATCATATATTTTTTTTCTTAGCCGTGAAATTTCGGCAGATTGTTATGCAAAACAGTTTTGTGTCTCTGTGTGACTGGGAAGACAGCTGTTAGTCCTAATGAGCAGTGCTAGCATTACAGTATTTCCGTTGATTGAGACCCACGGAGGGAGCAGAATGTTCCAGATCGGGCAGTGGTGTGTGGTGAGAAGGTACCATGCTGTCAGCTGGAAGTACATGCTCCGCTGCTCTCCACGACAAGATAAATGAGTTTTACTGGGGTTTGGCAGAGTCGGAAGCTTTTCCAGTGAGTGGTTGTAGCTCCCCAGCCTCTCTGTGGGACCTGTGGCCAAGGGTGCCTTTAAATCTACTGCCGCTTGCCAGCTTTTTTCTTTCGATGTCTTACAATACCTGTCAAGATAGTGATTTATTAAAAACCTAATGTCTTTTAGCATTTCATTAACACGGGGTTAGATGATCTTTTGTTGAGGCTTTCTCCCCCATTAATTTAGCAGAATGTTAGCTGAAATTTAACTTGGTCAAAGAGAAGTCATTGGGGCACCTTTACTTTCTGCCTTTTGAATCTCAGTAGATGAAGCTCTTATTATCTTTGCATTATAGCATTACAATACCTATTGCTAATTGATAATCACATTCTTACATTTTTTATTTTACCTCTTTCTTTCCTTCCTTTTTTTTTTTTTTAACACCAGTCCTGTGGCTTGAACTCAGGATCTGTTCTTGAGCCTTTGTGCTTAAGACTAGTGCCCTGCCATTCGAGCCACAGGTCCACTTTGAGCTTTTTTGTGCTTTTTTGGAGATAAGTCTCGTGGACTTTCCTGCCCTGGCTGACTTTGAACCACTGAACCTTGAGGTAATTCGATGTAGTCTTTTCTTTTTCATATGCCATAGTGTTATTTCAGTCCTGCTGCTTCCCTTTGAGAGAAGGAGTTACATCACAAGTGAACAGTAGCCATATGCTCACGGAAAACTCTCAGCTGGTGGACAAGTTTTCTTTGGAGATTATGATTGAGTTTCTTCAAAGATAGAGTTAGAGCAATGACAGTTGTGCCTTGTTTACATGTTAATACAGCTTCATCATTACCTACACTTAAATAGAACTGTATTTTTACACTTCAGGAGCAGAAGTTAAGCAAAGTTTTATTATGGAAATAAGTTTAAATAGCAGTAATAAATGAAACTAGTATTTTGTTTCATTTTTCTAGTATTTTTCTTCTTCAGTGTATGAGTCTTAAATTTCAAGATCTTTTTTATTCCATGAGCCTCCATCCCCAATGTATTTTTTATTTAAGTTAAAAGAAAATTATTGGGGCCACGAGCATAGCCTAATGGTAGAGTGCTCATCTAGCATGCACAAAGCCCTGGGTTTGATTCCTCAATATCACATACACAGAAAAAGCCAAAAGTTGTGCTGTGGCTTAAGTGGCAGAGCTGCTAGCCTTGAGCAAGTGTCCAAGGACAGTGCCCAGGCCTGATTTCAAGCCCCAGGACTGGAAAAAAACAAAAAAGGAAAGAAAATTATTAATTGCAGTGGATTATAGTAAACAAGTTTAAAGAGAATGGTTTTGATGTTTTCCATTCCAAGGCGTGTTTTAGGAAGTGGAGGCGGAGGCAGCTGTTGGGGTGGTACACTCTTGGAATTCTTGGGAGGCTAAGGCAGGAGGAGGATGAAATCAGGCTGGCCTGGAGCGGGCCTCCACTGACTAGATACTTGGGCAGTTGTGTGTAGTGCTGCTGTGAGCTTTGTTTGAGAATTTGGTTATTTACTCAGCCGTGGAATTGCCGGTCTTACATTAATTGTTTGATGAACTGCTGCCCTTTTCCACAGTGGCTCACCATTGTAGTTACATTACCTATTAGACAGATGCGAGGATTCTGGTTTCTCTCTTCTTTGTCAAAGGTACTTGGTCTCTGGTTGTGTTTTTGGTTGTAGCTGTCCTGATGGTGTGGTGCTTGTTATGTTTTTGATCATCATGTGTTTTTGTCTTTGGGAAAATACCTGTTGAAGTCCTTTGCCATTTTTAAATTGTTTGGTTGTCGGACGACTCCTTTCTTGAATTCTTATGCTCTGTTCAAATCAGTCATTGTGGAGTTTTTACAACTCATTCTTATCAGACACAGTATGTAGAAATGTTGGCAGGTTTTCTCTAATCCCTGTTTTTGGGGGAACTCCCATTTTTGCTCCCTTGCCTACATATGATAGATATTTTCCAACTTTTCTGAGAAAGAAATGGGCCATCCTCACTGGGACCATGTGTATGGGTCAAGTGGCCAGAGCGTGTTGCAGAGAGGCTGCTGTGGAGTCCTCTCCTTCCCCTGGGAAGCAGGACTGTGTGGCGTGCCAGCAGCATACTCACCTCTCCCCTGCGCTTGCAGCACTGTGACCTCTGCCGTGTTCACTGTGGGAGACAACGTTGTGTCCGGCAGTGATGACCGCACCGTCAAAGTGTGGGATTTAAAGAACATGCGGTCCCCCATCGCCACCATCCGCACAGACTCCGCTATCAACAGGTAAGGAGTTGCACACTGAAGCACCGTTGGTGTTCCTTCAGTGGTTCACCCATGCTGCCCTGAGGACAATGGCGTAGGCTCCCGGGGCATCCCTTGTGAATCCCCTTATTAAATTTAGTATCCCTGGAAGTCAGGTTGGTGGAGTAAGACTTAGCCATTTATGGCTCTTTTCTAGGTCGTGGGGTGTGAACTGTGGGCCTGGGGCGCTGTCCCCGAGCTCTTCAGCTCAAGGCTACCACCTACCCCGTGAGCCACAGTGCCACTTCCAGTTTTCTAGTGGTTAATTGGAGATAAGAGTCTCAAGGTCTTTCGTGCCCGGGCTGGCTTTGAACTGTGATCCTCAGATCTCTAGATTACAGGTGTGAGCCTCTGGCACCCGGCCCTGCTTTCTAATTTATTAAGTACGAGTTTGATCTGTGTGAGGGGGATCAGGGTCTGCTGTTGGCTAGGGGAGTCTGTGTGATCTGGTAGTTATGGGTAAGTGCTTCAGTCGCTAGTGCCATGCTGTGTTTTGCTAATTTAGTTTATTGTAAGACGTAAAAAGTACGAAATATTTCGCTACTTACATATTTACTAGTTGCATCTTTTTTTTTTTTTTTTCAGGATTAATGTATGTGTTGGCCAAAAAATCATAGCCCTCCCCCACGACAACCGACAAGTGCGATTGTTCGACATGTCAGGGGTGCGGCTGGCACGGCTTCCCCGGAGCAGTCGACAGGTAATGGTGGCAGCGGTGGCAGTAGTGGTACTGGTGGTAGTGAAAAATGTGACGTGGGCCACATTGTAGAACCATTTCTTACAGCTACCTTAAAAAGGAGAGGAATGACAAATGAATTGCAGTGTTATTTTTCTTCACCAAATAGACCCCAAAGAATACAGTTTCCACATATAACCCATATAAAACTATTAGGCATATTTTACATTTTTGTGCCCTAAGTTTTTGGATGCTAAATTTTCACCATGTTTCATAATGCAAAGTGGCCACCAACCCCAACTGAGCATGCTGTACCCTGCATGTTGGTGTTTAGGTTTGAGATGGGATAGGATCAAGGCCGTCCTCACCGCCTCGCCGATGGCCGCTGCGTGTATTTGCCATAGGATTTGTAGTGTAGAGGTGCATGAGTGATGGGTGCTGTGCTCAGGCGGGAGTGGTGCTGGTCACTGATGGCAACTCTGTGATGGGACCCCAGCCCCAACGTCCCGCCAGAAGGTCCCTTCCCCGACAGGAAGTTAAGGAGTGGCTCCTTGCCACCCCGTGATGTGGTGGCGGGGAGTCAGGTGGCATTCAGCCCACTGCCGTCTCCTGGCTTCGGCTCGGCCCCCCAGTCCGTGTCTGATGGCTTGCCCAGGAGCCTGTGTTCTGTGGATGAGATTGGTCAGTGGCTCTTTTTCAAACTCCTCGGGAACAGGAGTGGATGTAATAAATGAAACTCCATTACTTGTGAAGGCAGTATGTGTTCAAAGTTTCGTATTTCATTGAGCCCCTCACACAAGCACTTTCTTGTTGTCTTCCTTTAATGTTTCCTGAGTGTCCTCGCGGTGTCTGATGAATAAGCCCGCGCATCCTGTTGGTCGTGTGTTTGGTTCCCTGCTTCCTCCAGCTCCCTGGTGCCTGTGGGTGTGCGTGTGTGCTCACTGTCTTGAGCTTTGCTCTGTCCTGCACACATTCCCCACCTGCTGCTCACTGCCTTCTGGCTGCTTTCCTGTGATCTGTTGGCGATAACCACTCTCATTTCACGGTGCAAAGCCTCAGAGCACATGAGTCACAGGCCAGCTCCCCACCAGCTTGGTGCTCAAATACTGCGGGCTGTCGTGAAAGAGTGTCTGCTGTCAATACAGCCCCACCATCTCTTGGGGTGGCATGTCATTTCTGAAAAGCAGCTGTCTTTACCAGAGGAGTGTTTGAGCCATTCTTCTCTTTAATGGCTCCTACGGGCGCTGTCTGAGGTTTCTTATTGACCTTTTAATTCTTTGTGTGCAGTACATCATAGCAAAGCCATGAATTGTCTGCCCTGGGAATTTTTTAAATGTTGGGATAACTGCTAAATACCATTGGTCTGTTGAATAAGTTGTGTCTTCAGCACAGCAGAGTGTGCTAGGTGTGTGGACCAGATTTAGGAGAACTTCTATCATGTGATTACTTGAGCAACAGTTCCCCTAGAGAAGGTAAGGAAGCAGATGCGATGGCTCACGTTCCTGTAATCCTAGCCACTCAGGAGGCTGAGAACAGGAGGACCACGGTCCAAAGCCACAACAGGCTTGGTAGAGGGATATGGGACTAAGCAAGCCGAGTGTGCATGAGGACCTGAGTTCACACTCAGTACCACACATTTAAAGGATCTAAATGACATTTGTGTTCCTAATTTCATTTTAACTTGTCTTTTAACATCCATCGTAATGATGCAGTAGATTGATTGATTGATTGATTGATTTATTGCCAGTCCTGGGACTGAACTCAGGGCCTGAACACTGTCCTTCGGCTTTCCTCAAAGCTAATGCTCTACCACTGGAGCCACAGCACCACTTCTGGCTTTTCTGTATATGTGGTACCAAGGAATCGAACCTGGGTTGTCGTGCATGCTAGGCAAACACTCTACCACTAGGCCAAACTCCTGGCCCCAGTAGATTTATTTTTGTAACCATGTATAACACTTAATTTTGAACTTACAACACTTCTTTCAATGAATAAATGTAGTTTAAATGTAGTTTTCATGTCACAGAACCACATGTAGAAATCACTGGTTTATTTTGTTCTGGTCATTTTTAAAAAGAGGAAAAAAAATAAAACTTTTTTTTTTTTTTTTTTTTTTGCCAGTCCTGGGCTTGAGCTCAGGGCCTGAGCACTGTCCTTGGACTTTCTCAAGGCTAGAGCTCTACCACTTGAGCCTCAGCACCAGTTCTGGCTTTTTTTCTATGTATGTGGTACCGAGGAATCGAACCCGGGTCTTCATGCATGCTAGGCAAGCACTTTAACCACTAGGCCAAACTCCCGGCCCCATAAAACAGTTTTTATTCAATACTTGCTACGTAGCTACTCTGCTACTTGTTACCTCTTTTTCCCCTTGCATTTTATCTTTAAGTAATTCTTTCCGGAAGGCATAGTTTTATATAAACTGAGGGTTATCACTTCTTGTTTTTTTATTTTAGTGGTGTTATTAGTAACAGTGAACTTGTAGAAGATAGCTTTTTCATTGTTTGTTTTTATTATGTAGATTTTCAGTTACTATGCTTTTGCAGCTTATTACAGTTTTTACCAAATATATTAACAGCATTATTTATATATGAATGTTGTATGGAGAAAAATTTTATGCTATTTTTTCAGTAGTTTTTACAAAATCTCTGTTTTACTTAATAGTAATTCTGTTATTATATCATGTAACAGCAACATTATTAGAGATAATACTTCTTTCTTTATGTAAGTTTTTTTTCTTTTTTTCTTTCTTTTTTTTTTGTGGTTTGTTTTTGCTAGTCTGGGGCTTGAGCTCTGGGCCTGAGCACTGTCCTTTGGCTTTCTCAAGGCTAGAGCTCTAACACTTGAGACATAGCACCATTTCTGGCATTTTTCTATGCATGTGGTACCGAGGAATCGAACCTAGGTCTTCGTGCATGCTAGGCAAGCACTCTACCAGTAGACCACACTCCCGGCCCCTATTAGAGCCAATACTTCTAAGGTACTGCTCACAGGCATTTTAACTCTTTACTATATGCATATACATAATACGTCACACTGTATTTTTTTGGCCAGCCTGGGGTTTGAACTCGGGGCCTGGGCACTGTCCTTGAGCTTTCTCAAGGCTAGCTATCTACCACTTGGGCCATAGAACCACTTCTGGATTTTTCTGTGTATATGGTACCAAGGAATTGAACCCAGTGCTTCGTGTAGGCTAGGCAAGCACTGTACTACTAGGCCATATTCCGGCCCCTACACTGTAAGCTTTTTTTTTTTTTATTGTCCCAAGCATTCTGATTATTAACGTTTGTGTGTGTGTGTGTGTGTGATACTAGGTTTTGAATTGAAGGTGTCCTGTTTATTAGGCTGGCACTGTACCACTTGAGCCACACCATTACCCTTATTATTTTTTTCCCCTTCTGTAGTACTTGGACTAAATTTACCTTATCACTGGCAGTGTATAAAGGTTCCTTTCCTGGCATGCTCATCTGCATTTGTTGTTACGTTTTCTTAATGATAGAGATTATGGTTGGGGTAAGGTAGAATCTCACTGTAAGTGTGTGTGTGTGTACCTGTGCAAGTGTACACGTGAATGTGCATCTGTGTATGTACATGTGCATGTACATGCATGTCTGCATGTGCGTGTGCATGTGGGTGTCTGTGTGCTGGCCCTGGGGTTGAACAGTGGCCAGATGCTGTCCCTGAGCTGTTTTGCTCAAAACTAGTGCTCTTGCCACTTGAGCCACAGCTCCACATCCGACTTTTTGCAAGTTCATTGGTGATTAGAGTCTCAGATTGGCTTCAAACTGCAATCCTTATATTTTAGCCTCCTGATTTTTAACTTCAATTTCTGAAGATTATAGATGTATTTACTCAGAAGGTCATTTATTTTGTCTTACTGTCCACAATTCACACTCTTGGGCAACAGCGTGTATTTTTTAAGCTCCTTAATACCTGAACCAATTATTTGAAATATGATACTTGAAGTTTTAAGAGAATTCTAACTTGCTGCACAAATATTTCTTTTCTTCACCTTTCTGTCTGTCTTTCATTTTGTCGGTGATGGAGCTTGGACTTTGGGCCTGAGCATTATCCCTGAGCTCTTCAGTTCAAGGCTACTGCCCTACCCTTTGAGCCTCAGCACCACTTCTGGTTTTCTAGGGGTTAATTGGAGATAAGAGTCTCTAGGTCTCTAGTGCCTGGGTTGGCTTTGAACTGCGATCCTCAGATTTCAGCTTCCTGAGTAGCTAGGATTACAGGTGTGAACTACCATGCCCAGCTTGCACAAATATTTTCAGTTCTACTTGTTTATTTAAAGATTTCAGGGTCTGGAATGTGGCCTAGTGGTAGAGTGCTTGCTTCGCATGCATTAAGCCTTGGGTTCGATTCCTTGGTATCACATACACAGAAAAACCTGAAAATAGAACTGTGGTTCAAGTGGCTAGCCTTGAGAAAGCTCAAGGATAGTACCAAACCTTGAATTCAATCCCTAGGACTGGCAAATAAATAAATAAATAAATAAAAATATAAAAGATTTCAAATTGTTAAGGGCTAGTGGCTGTTTCTGTAATCCTAACTACTCAGGAAACAGATCTGAGGATCACAGTTCAAAGCCAGTCTGGGCAGGACTTATATCTATTAACCATCAGAAAAACTGAAGTGGTATTGTGGCGAGTCTTGAGATAAAAGAGCTCAGGGACAGTGCCCAGACTCTTGAGTTCAAGCCCCATGGTTCAAGCCCCACAACTAACCCCTTTCCCCCTGCAAAAAAACAAAAAAATCAACAAAAAGATAGACCCAAGCAAATGAATCATTTCTTTTCTTGCCAAAGGCACACCTTGGGTCATGATCCTCCTGCTCTTGTCCCCTGCCAGGTGCTCATCAGTGTGAGCCAGCTCATCCACTTCCTGGTGGAGGTGGAGGTCTCACTGACCTTCCAGACACCGGGGCTCGTGCCACGCTGCAGCTCTGTCTTTACCTTCTGAGAGCTGAGGTTTCACCTTCACACCGCCGCTGCCGCCACCACCAGCAAGGTTTACTAAAGAATCCTAAGTGCTTTTCACGATGAGTCTTCTTCATCGTTTGCCATGTGTTCTGCGGTTGCTGCTTTCTTCATGGCCATACCAGTCTAGCTCAGGGAAAGCTTGTCACCCCATGCAGCAGCTTTGGCTCACTTGTACGAATCCCCGGTGTTCGGTTGTTAGCGTGGCTGCACTAATTTTGGTGTGTCTGCTCCTCCACAGGGCCACCGGAGGATGGTGTGCTGCTCTGCGTGGAGCGAAGACCACCCGGTCTGCAACCTGTTCACATGTGGCTTTGACAGGCAAGCCATTGGTTGGAACATCAACATTCCCGCACTGTTACAAGAAAAATAAGCCCACCAGTGCTTCTTAGTTGGGTGTATGCCATGGACATTCGATTCCTGCAGGCTCTTCTGCATATTAATCAGCCATCTTTTGTGAAAGTTTGACCCTGGGAAGGGTGCTTTGTACATGTTCTTTTCACATTGTGCCCAGCTTGCATGAAATGTACAGAAAGATATGTGCTCATATTTTTTATTTCTGTCTCGTGTGTGTCTTGGCCTCCCTGGTCAGGAGAAGTAAAGCTCTGCACGTAGCAGTTGAAAAGCTGGAGCTGCGGACGCTGACTGACGGGCAGTAGGGCATTACCTTGTACGTGTTAAATGTGACCTCATTTCTTACTGTAAGGCCCCAGTGGTCTGCTGTGTTTTCTGGACTGATTGTACTTCTCTACCCTGTGCTGGGAAGATGTAGGGCTCCATTTGCCTTGGCTAGCGAGTGGCAGGAATGATCAGACTTCCATGTGTCTTAGCAAGTACTGCTGTGTAGTTGTTTCAATGAATTTCTGTTTGAATTCTGTAAAAATTACCTGGATTTGCAAATGTGTAGAAGGTTTCTTTTGAAAAGAAAGTTTCTGCTTTTTGTGGAAAAAAATCATTTCAATCTCCTGAGGTCTCATACAGGCAAACTCTAAAAGAGGATGATTCTAATCACTGATTTTAGTATTAAGCAAAATTTAAAGCACTTTAGTTTATAGCTGTGGTTATAAACAACTTTTAGAAGTTTCAAATGACTTATCCATTGAATGTGACTTGACCTTTATAAGAAGGCCTTGCTACCTGAAAACAAAATCTTATTTATTTTCTGTATCTTTGGTTTGCGTACTTTTAAGTGGGTTTGTTTCCTGGGTGGTACTGAGAGCCAACAATGCAAATAAATGAGTACTACCTCAGCGATATTTGGAAACCTTTGGAGTCTCACTGTTGCCTAGTTAAAGCACTTTTGATTTATAGCTGGAATATCGCATTCAACATAGAAGGCAAGAAAGACAATCATACCACACACGTGATGGTGAAAGGTTCTTCAGTTAGACTGGTGGTAACAGTGACAATATTATTCACAGATACCAGATGGTTTGGCTCCAGTAGCCAGCATACCTCTCAGTGCCAATCCTGCCGTGTGAGTGAGTCTTTATTCTTGCCTTCTTAGAAATTACTGTACCTCTGATCTGTAAGTTAATGTTTCCTGTTGAGTTTGGATGAAGAGACATCTCAGTTACTGCCCCTCATCTTTTTAATCCTTCACATGTAAACATGTGGAGACGCAGGAAGGTGACCCTGATAACTGTCATAAATAAACTGTCCTCGCAGCTCCACCTCCATCCTGGTGTAAGTACCTCTAAGTCTTGTCTAGTTGAGTGATACTATGGTGGACATTCAGGAGTCCTTTAGTGGACTTAACAAGAGTGACAAGCCCTTCATTATTGGCTCCTTTTTACTTGGGTCCTAAGGAACTGATTTTGGGAACCCCACTCCTGACTCACTCAGAATGATTCTGAAATTGACACAACCAGGAAGGAGTGACCCAAGAATAACCAATAATGGCTTAAGATACAATTGGGATTGTTAACTAAGAGATTTACAACAAAAGTTTCAGAGCAGTTCTGTTTTAAAAAATTTGTTGTGTTTTTGAAGTCCAATGTTTTCTGATCACAGAGAGCTGAAGTCGGGCTGTTTCTGTGATTGACTGGAATGTCAGGCTTCAGCTCCTGCTGTCCGGGTTGAATTTTGCTTAGTGGACTATTGTTTCACGATGTTTGCTGTGGCCTGATTTTACCTAACAGCAAGAGATGATTGGTGTATCTCCTCTCTGCTGTATATGCAAAGTCACAAACTCAGATGACTGCCATGAAGAGCTACACGGTGCATTCCTCGCATTTTATCTTAGAATAATAGGAGGGCTGAGGAATGTATACAAAATCCCTAAATTGAACCTAACCAGATCTCTGCCAGATAGAAACACAGTGGAAGCTTTTAAATATATATCCACCAATGGTGGCCATTTAGTTCTATGCAGACTAGTGACTTTCACTGCCAATGGCTGCTCAGCTTCTTTCTCTAACCAGGGATGGGGGGGGGGGGGGGGAATCGAGCCTCTGAGCCTGGAAGCAAGGGTCTCGCTCACTTCCAAGAGCGCAGACCATCCAAATGGTGCTCGAGCAGAGCTTTCAGGAGCAGGATCGACACACTGTTCACTGCTGCCCTCCTGTCAAGGGATCTCGTCCACTGCTGCTGTGTGGCCACAGGTAGGCCTTCTCCCAAGAGGTTGATACCCAAGGAAAGAGCGTGCGTGCACATGTGTCCGTGCATGTGCGCATGTCACGTGGCTAAGATGAAGCCATATTACCAGCTACCTGTGACTCCTTTGAAATAGTGTTTAGAAATAAGAACACTTACAATGTACTGAAGTGTCCAGAATTTCATGTAATATGGGAAGGAAAATAGGGGGTTACAAAAAAAAAAAGCGTGTTGGTAGAAAATGTCCTGAGCTTGGTTGTTGGACAGCGCAATACTTAACCACTGCACATCGGTTTCTGTAAAGTCAAAAGTTTTGTACATATTTTGGAATCTGAAGACTATGTAAATCATTTGTTACTTAAAAATCTGTGAAAACCAGCTTTCTTTGGAGGAAGAAGTATGCATTTATAAGTGTTCTGTGGATACGATGATTTTTTTTATTGTATTGGTGTAATTGTTTTTCAGTGTTCAGTGTTTGTTCCAATATGAAATTCAGTAAAACACCCATGTTCCATACTTACTGTTACAGATGTTTTATGTTATTGAAAAGCGTCTCTTTTTTTCTTTTGGCTTTTTTTAAAATTAATGTTTTGCTGTGTAAAACTTTTAGTAGTTATACAAATACCACAGTTGCCAAGAGAGAACTTGAGCAAATAATTTATAATGTCATCTGGGAAAAAAAAAAGTTAAAAACCCGATTTTACTCCTTGTCTACCTCCTAGGCCAAAATTGAATAATACACAGCTCATCTCCTGTCCACAGTCTGGTGAGAGGATTGACCGAATATGGAGCTTTATTTCTGAGATTATCTGAAAATGTTCATACTGTTCTTTTTTTAAAAATTATATTTTATTGTAGGGGTGATATATAGAGGGGTTACAGTTTCATTCATCAGGTAGTGGGTACATAACTACTTGAACATTGGTATCCCTTTCCGTGTTTTTCTCCACTTTCTCTCCCCCACCCCTCCCTCATACTGTTCGTATTGAAGCAAACTTACTTGAAAGTTAGGGGAAAAAATTACAGTTACAGAAACTGAGCACTATTCTGTGGAAGAATGCTTACCAAGACTGGCACATGACTGCTTGTACATGGATACATTATGACCCAAGTAAGTGGAGTGCCATGGTTGCCATGGAAACCTCAGAAGGTGTTAAAAGTATTGCTGGATGTTTTCTTGCTTGTTCTAGGCTGCTTCTACAGACTTGTAAGCTAGCTGGCTACATTGAGTAGGCATTGGGAGTAATATTCTGCCCCTCCACCCCTCAAAGGAGAAACTTCTGCCAGGACATCTTAATTTTCCTACTCTGTGAGTAGTCACATCTGTAGTGCTTTGAAGTCTTAAGGATTGGTGAGAAAAGACTTGTGATTTCAGTGAAATGCTACAAAACATTTCTCCATAGACATAGTTTTTTTCTTTTGTATTCCCCAATGAGGAAGAATTTTGAGAAATATTAAGGAAATTGTGAGCCAGGTGCTGATGGGCGGACACCTGTAATATTAGCTGCTCAGGAGGCTGAGATCTGAGGGTTGTGGAGTGGAGCTGTGGCTCACGTGGTACAGTAGTAGCCTTGAATACAAAAGCACAGGGCTAGCACCCAGGCCCCAAGTTCCAGCCCCAGGACCTGCAAAAATAAGTAAATAAGTCCAGCCTTGAAGCCAGAAAGCTTCAGGAATTGGAAATACTTTAATTATGTCATCCATATTTGGTGGGAAGAAGCTAAAAAATGAACACAGAAGCATAATTAGAGATTACTTTTAATTAAAGTCACTTTGTTAGCTTTTACTAAAAAAAAAGTTGATTATGCAGATCTTTGGAATTGTAAGCGGGTGGCGTGGAAGGCATGGGGGGCATTTATGAGTGAAAGGCAGAACTGTGAAGGAATGACTTGAAGGTAGTTTGTTCAAGGACAAGGACACTTTTCTAAAAAAGACATAACATTGAAAGCCTGAAGGTTGACGAATGTGTTCAGGAATTGCAGGAAGAATTCCAGGTGAGAGCTGGGTGCTGGTGGTTCACACCTGTAATCCTAGCTTCTTCAGGAGGCTGAGAACTGAGGATCACAGTTCAAAGCCAGCTCAAGCCAGTTAACCACCAGAAAACCAGAAGTGGCACTGTGGCTCAAGTGAGTGCAGGGACAGTGCCCAGGCCCAGAGTTCAAGCTCCATGACTGGGAGTTCCAGGTGAGGGCACCATGACATAGGTGGTAAGAAAGCTCGTCCTATTGCAGGTGTTGAGATAATGGTGGTGCTGAATGCATGCCATGCTGTGGGGAGGCCCTGGGGAGGAGAATGGGTTTTGGTCCATAGGCTCTGCGGTCTTGGGCCAGGCAGGAGGAAGATAGACCAAAAGGTCATCCAGGTGTGAAGCTGGAGGCCAGGCTGTGGGGTGCAGCAGGGTGGAGGGGAGATGGTTTAGTCAGATGATTCTTGCCAGCACAAAGGGTTTTTCAGGTTGCAATTCATACTGCATTGGTGAAGATTGTCTCTCACTGACCAGCCTGGTGCTGCAGGCTGTCCGTGCTGGGCTGAAAGAATGTTTGAAGCTCATGCTCCAATTTTCCCCCATAAACCATACATATGTAGTGCTAGGAAATTTCAGTCACATGAGGTATTACGTTGTATTATGTTTAACTTGCCCTTGCTAGTCTTGCCTGCTGTGTGTTCTGGAATACATTTGACAAACATGTTTGCCACCCCGAGCTGGAGGAGCAGTCTAGGCACTGAGGATTGATTTGAAAGGAGGCTTGTGCTGACCTAGGCCTTTCCCAGATTCCCCTGAAAGTCTGGGGCTGCAGACTGGGAGTGGCAGTGTCTCACCCACAAGTTTTGGGGCCCAGGAATTGTAAGTGGTCATGTTCTCCTTTCAACCGGAGTGACATGAAGTATTTCCAAGTACTAAGGGAAAAGGATTAGAATACTATACTCAGAAATGAAAACGCTACCATTCATATTTGAAGAATGAACGTGAAATATTTTGGGAGAAAAAAGTGTTTATTTGCCCATCCTGGGGCTTTGGCTTTCTCAAGGCTAGCACTCTACTGCTTGTGCCACAGCACCACTTCTGGCTTTTTCTGTGTATGTGGTAGCAAGGAGTCAAACCCAGGGCTCTGTGCATGCCAGGCAAGAAATCTACCATTAGGCCATGCTCCTGCCCCCAGAAGATGTTTTTTTTTTTTGGTGGATCATGGGGCTTGAACTCAGTCTGAGCGTTGTCCCTGAGCTCTTCAGCTCAAGGCTACCACCCTATCCTTGAGCCAAGCCTCACTTCATAGTTTTCTAGAGGTTAATTGGAGATGAGTCACAGGTCCTTTTGTGCCCCGGCTGGCTTTGAACCTTGATCCTCAGATCTCAGCTTCTTTCCTGAGTAGCTAGGATTACAGGTGTGAGCTACCACGCCTGGCTGATTGTTTTTATATTATAATTTAACCAATAAACCTTTGCTTAAGGAACTTTTCCTTATTTCTTTTGCTACTGAGGTTTCACCTTAGAACATACTAGGTAGGCACCCTACCTCTTGCAGCACAACTTTCTGACTTAGTTATTTTTCAGATTGGGTCTTGTATTCTTCCCTGGATAGCCTTCAATTTTGATCCTCCTTACCTGTGCCTCCCCATAGTTGAGACTGCAGCCAGGAGCCTCCACTCCTTTAGCTTCTTTGATAGTTTTCTACTATAATCCTATTTCCACTTGAGTTTCCCTAATGGAACTTGCTAAAGACATACTGTAACAAGTTATGAGAAATTGTTTCAAATTGGCAGAAATGACAAGACATTCATATAAAATAAAAATGTATGATTGAGTTAGTGGTTTAAATTTATTAGTTGCCTGGAAATGAAATGATTAATTTGGATTTCTACCTCACATCAGATGAAATCAGGTCCAGTATTAGCCATTCAATAAAAAAAACTAAACCATATCTACATAAAAAATAGAAATATTTTACAAGATTTAGGGTATAACAAATTATCCAAAAATAAGTAAATCATCTTAACCATGCTAGAGAAGATTGGTAAATTTAAGTGTGTTACCAATAAATGATTTCATTGGAAGATAGCAAGAGTGAGTTGAGAACAACAGATATAGCTGTAGCACAAATCCACAGAAGATAATTATCCACCATAGAAAAGAAAACAAACCTCTTCCTGGGTATGGAAGAACAAGAAATTGGGTAGCAGACAAGAATAGCTGTGGGTGGGTAATGGTGGCTCATGCCTGCAATCCTAGCTACTCAGGAGACTGAGAGCTGAGGGCCACAGTTCAAAGCTACCCCGAGAAAGTCCGTGAGACTCTCACCTCCAATTAACCACCAGAAAATGCGAAATGGAACTGTGACTCAAGTGGTAGAGCTCTAGCCTTGAGCAAAAGAGCTCAGGTACGGTGCCCAAGGTTCTGAGTTCAAACCCTATGGCTACCCCCCCCCAAAAAAAAAAAAGCTTTGTCATCTAGAAAAAAACATGACCAGCCAGGCTAACACAGAAATCAAGACAAGTGAACATTAAGGCCAGAATACTATCTCACAGCCATCCGAGGGGAATGGGAGGGGGAGTGGGGAATAAAACTTTTAGATATTGTTTGCTGGAAGCATAACTAATGTGATTACTTTGGGAAGTATTGTCTGAATGTGCAACCTTCATTCACTAACAGTTACTAGTTTTATATGCAACAGGAGCGTGCAAGTGAATTTTAGGTGTTTCTACAAAGTGAGGTATTACATAGCAGTCAAAAGGAACTACCCATCGCTGTGTGCATCTGATCACTACATGCCAGCATACCCAGTCTACAGACAGTCCCTGATCGTAAGAACGTAGTGTCAGGGAAAAACAAGCTACTGAGGACTGCACAGAGTATTCAGTATACCTACTTTATTTTTTTTATTGTAATGTATAGAGGGGTCACAGTTACATTCACCAGACAGAGGGTCCATCACTTCTCATACATTGACACCCCCTCTCATGTTTTTGTACCCATTTCCCTCCTCCTACACCCTCCTAATCATCTTGTTTTCAGTATACCTACTTTATTAGGCACAAAAACAGCAAACTCAGACCTTGTCTGTGTGTGTACGCATGCATGTACTCATGCATGCATGTATGTATGCATGTATGTATGCATGTATGTATGTATGTATGTATGTATGTATGTATGTATGTGTGTGTATGTATATATGTGTGTATGCGTATCTATTACACATTTGTCTATCTGTATCCTATATTGTAGGATATGGGAATTGAAAAAAAAATGAGGCCAGGCACAGTAGTGTACACCGTGATCCTAGCACTCAGGAGGCTGAGATAGGAGGATTAGAAGGCTTGTCTGGACTAAATCGTGAGAACTTGTCTCACAAACAACAGCCTCAAAATCTAGCATTTGTGTTTTCTGCGGTATGGGGTGCAGGGGGAGGTAGAGAGTTGTGCATAATGGGTGGTGGTCTATTTTCCATTCGGACGATGGGACCGTGAGTCATGGCATTTTTGATGTTCATACTTTCTAACAAATACCTCTTATCTCTTTAGTGTAGCTATATAGTATGGTTAGTGATGAAAGTGTGTACTGTTCCAAGATGTGGAAATGATGGCAAAATGGGAGGAACTTATAAATATATACATATTTAAAGCATATTTGAAACAATAAATACCCATATTTTATTGACTTCAGACTCTGGTTATGCTGTGATTTATAAATGTAGTCATTATATTGGGAAATATAATGGCTGTTATCAAAGTGTCCATCCCACAAGAGGAGAAGCAAAACTCATTTCTTGTTCCAAGTAATGTTCTTTCCAAAGTGGTCACTAAGGAAATTGTTTAAAAAAAAAAAAAGCTGTGTGTTACATTGTGTCCAAATGAGGCTGTTTTCAAATACATTTCAGCAATCCTAGCTTTCAGTAGGAAATGTAATAAGGATTTCATTCACCAGGTGTGATCGTAAAACTGTAAGAGTAGTTTGCTTATGTTGTTCATAAGCTGCAGATAATTTCAAGTCTAGGAAACAGTCCAAAAATTGTGAAATGTGATAGCTGCATACTGGAATAAGAACATTTTTCTTTTCTTCTCTAGGCAAAGAGATAGGAAGGTAGGTAGGTAGGTAGGTAAGTAGAAAGATAGATAGATAGATAGATAGATAGATAGATAGATAGATAGATAGATAGATAGGTTCTGGAATATTTTCCTGGTCCCTCTTTCCCTTCTTCCCTTCTTACTCCCTCCTTCCCCCTCCCTCTCTACCTCTCTCACTCTCTTTCAATCTCTATTTCCCACCCTACTCCGCTTCCTGTCATGAGGAGGAGTCAATTTGGCCCCTCGGTTCCTTTTGCCATGATCTTTGCTTCACTACAGGTCTAGAAATGCCATTGGCTGTACATGAACTGGAGTTTCTGAAATCATGAGCCCTAAGTGTTTCCTCCTGGGTGTTTGTGGCAATGATGAAGCTCTGTTTACTAAGACAACTACACAGAGAAAGGAAGATAGCCCCGCAGTGTGGTGGCACCTGAGGGTGTTGGGATTGAAATGGCCCAAGAACTTGCAGAATCCATATGCAATGAGTATATTCATGTTTGACATAGCTGTGAATATGTGTCTTTGGAAACTTTTCTAGCAGAGGTTGTACTCCATGTTTTGGGTTTTTTTTTTGCCAGTCCTGGGTTTAAGCTCAGGGCCTGAGCACTGTCTTTGGGCTTTCTCAAGGCTAGAGCTCTACCACTTGAGCCTCAGCACCATTTTCAGCTGTTTTCTATGTATGTGGTACCGAGAAATCGAACCCGGGTCTTCGTGCATGCTAGGCAAGCACTCTACCACTAGACCAAATTTCCGGCCCCATGTTTTGTTTTGTTTTTTAAAGTCGGTCATGGGGCTTGAACTCTGGGCCTGGGTGCTGTCTCTGAGCTCTTCAGCTAAAGGCTAGTGTTCTACCACTTTGATCCATAGCGCCACTTCCTGTTTTCTGGTGGCTAATTGAAGATGAGTTTCATGGGCTTTTGTGCCTGATCTGGCTTTGAACCACAACCCTCAGATCTCAGCCTCCTGAACAGCTAGGATTACAGGCATGAGCTACCGGCACCCGGCTAATGATATATATGCCACGAAAATCCACATTTCCACCACAGCCTTTCTGGTTTATACTGTACATTCTTGAGACTGGGCAGATGCTTCTTAGCATGCCCAAGGCCCTGAGTTCAACCCGGACATCAGAAACAAAGAATTCATATCAATGGGATTTTCATTTTGGGAGTATTAAATTCCTTGCAGTGTCCTGGCCACATTTCTGCCTGACTTTGGAGGTTAAGCTAATGCTGTTTAACCTCTTGGCTGCAGCCCTTGGCTCAGGGAAGCCGGTATGCGGGGACTGAGCTACTGTGGATGTTATCAGTGTTTTCAAATTGCTTCACTCAGCAGTGTCCATTTTTTAATCTGCACATTAGCCCTTTCGGCAAATCAGTGCCTGGTAGGAAAAACTGATCTATTGTTAGATGGAGGGGCTCTGGCTGCCTCTCTTTGTGGAAGAGGGAGCGATAAGAGCGGAGGAAATACTGTTCCACAATCTCTGCCATTCTGAAGCCCTTGATCCTAACTGACAGCAGGACATTTTAACAGGAGCCGAGAGCCGCAGGGAAGGCTGGGCCTGGAGCCTGGAGGTCAGTGCTGCTGGGAACACCCAAACTCGACTGTGGCAGCCCACTTTGTCCTCTGCTTTCTGTCGCTGCTTTCCTCCCAGGCATATCCCATGCCCTCCTAGCTTCATCTCTCTCTCTCACACACATAACGCACACTTACTACATTTACACAGGATGCCCAGATGAACATAAACTAACACACACACAGGAGTACGTACCTGTGCCTGTGTGCACGGACACATAGCCACACACACACACACACACACACACACACACACACACACACACGGGGCCAGCATGAGGTTGTGCACATGCACTTGCACACGTATTTGACACACCACAGAGGAAGGAAGGAACGAGGAGGAAGACCTGCAGCTCCCTGTTGGAGTTGGAGGTGACTGGAGAGAGGCGGATGGGGCAGCAAGGAAGGAGTTTGAGGAAGAGGATTGGAAGTTGAGGCTGGCTGGACTGTTGAAGCTGTAGATGAAGGGTGACATTCACGTTTTTTATTGTTATGAAGCTGATGTAGAGAGTGATTACAGCTACACAAGTCAGGTAATGAGTACATCTCATTTTGAAACCTTTTTTAACCTTCAGCTGGTATCGTCTGTAAAATGGGTCAGTGCCCTGAGAGTCACCACCATGTCTTGATGGTCCAGACAGGCACAGAGCCGGTGGACCTGCTGCTTTCTGACTCCAGATTTCCTCCTGTTCCAGCGAGCCCCATAGGAGACAGACCTACCCAGGAAGGCTGGGGAGAGTCAACACCCCACAGGGTTAAAGCCATCAAGCTGGGGGTGTGCAGAGAGGATTAGCATACGGTTTACCAGCACCTGCGCCTCCAGGGTGAGCAGAGCAAGTCATAAGTGTTCCAGGAAGCATGGTCACGTGACTTGCTGTCATTAGCAACCACACTCCTGTCAGTCAGGGATTTATCACATATGAATTCTACAGCCCTTGAGTGTTGACTGTGTTCTTAAGCGTGTCAACCAAGTGTCACAGTCACATTGTGAACATGCCTTCAGACTCATTTGCATGTGTGTGCGTGTCTGCACAGGCACGTGTGCGTGTTGACTTGGAGAAGGGGTTGACTGCATTCCAACACTGAGTAGCTGCAATCTTTGTGCACACCCCAATGCAGTCTGCAGACACCCTCTGAGGAGGACACCCCACCCCAGCAGTGAGTGGTAGATGTCAGAGCACCACACACACACACACACACACACACACACACACACACACACACACACACAAAATGCATACTCAGCTCCAACCCTAGCAAATATTACAAAATAAAAGTTTAGTGAGTTTACATTATCTTATTATTATCCTATAAATAGTTATGTGTGGCGTAAGTACAAGGGATTAACTGACCTAGTCTTCCCAGAGTAATTCCTTAAATGCGGAAGAAAAGTAAATTTTCTCTGAGGACTTCCCGGTGTTTGAATTGGTGTGTGGATACAATTTCTCATCTCTTCCATGGAAAGACTCTGAAGTTTCCATTGTATTTCGAATCCATAATAACTTCCTGACTTCAAGGGTAGCTGGTCAGCTCTCTTATTTGCCCCTGAAACTTGTAATTTGTCCTTGTCTTGTACTGTAATATGTTCATAAGGACTGGGAATTAGTTTTCAGACTAATTTCTGAGAGATTGGGATTTTGATTACCACAGCTGGCATACGTTTTAGCCCTTTAACTAATTTTCTTTTCCATGAACATAGTATGAACTAAATGAATAGTGTAGTGTTCGAAAGTGTCAGTGTAGTTTTAACCTCTTTTGCATGTTTATGTCTTATTAACTTACCAGGCTATGAAAAAAGAGGGAGAGTCCTTGTCTGATATTTTGTATTTTCCAGTTGCTCTCCAGGTATGTATGTATCAACTTAGATTCTGACTGTCTGTCTCTCCCCACCTCTCTCTCCCCTTCTCCTCTTCTGTCCAAACGAAGCAAAAGTTCTGAAACAGAAGCAAGTGATTCTCTGGGACTTCATATCCACATGGATTGAAAGTTTGTAAAATAGACTTGTGAATTTCCTTCCAATTTTCATACACATCAAAGTAATAAAATAAGGGCTATTGATATAAAGAAATTTTGCAATATACATGGAAAATGATCTCTCCCAATATTGAGAAATTTTACGAGATGGTTTATAATGGACATTTTTCTTTTACTGGACCATAGTTTTCAGGAACCTGGGAACCTGCAGTCCCCAGACCCTGCTTTGGCAGTGATGTCTAGAATATGACTCAGGAGGGGGACATGCCTGGAGAATTGGTGGCAGTGGCAAAGTTCCTCTCAGACAGGCTTCAAACATTAGCTGCCATGTTTGGTAATCTGACAGCCAACGAGCTGCTCTGATTACTTGTTTCCTAGTTTTCTAATTCTTCCTGAAGCATTGTACTGGTATCACCCCTCCAGAGTGTGACATTTTTGGAGTGGATCTGCTGTGAGCTGGTCTGGAAAGAGAGAAATGAAGAACCCTTCACTTGCAGTTTTTAAAATACTGCAAGGATTTTGGGAATATCACTGGGCCACCATCCATGTTCCATCTCTTCTACTCATCTTCCTGTCTTGAATGTCTTCTGGAAGCCCATCCTGATTTTGAACCACCAACTCCCCTCCCTAGGACCAAAGCACCTCTGTATTTTTTTTTTTGGTGTTTGTATGTCACCTGCTTTGATTTCCCTGAAGGTGTCTTAAATACTTAAATGTCATTTGGGACTGTTCCTGCATCTATTAGGACTACAATGAAGACAGGGGTGGGACCTTTTGCCCCTTTCATTCTGTGTCCCTTCCCCTTGGTCTGAGCTGGTCTGCTGGGTATCCAGGTACTTTCTCTCAGAGCTCACCAGGGGGCAGGACTTACTCTTAGACTACCAGAGTCCATTGGCTTTCTTAGGAGGAGGCTAAAATATGTTAGTGTATAATTTATGTGCCTGTAGGCACTGTAAGGTAATATAATTGGCCTGTCAGGGCAGTGGTGTTGTTTGCTTTGAAATATGCCTATCAACACCCTTCTCTTAAAACTGCTGGGAATGTGCTGTGACTTTTGATGCACTGATTTAAAGAAACCCCTCAGGCTTACCTGGGCCTCATTCATTAACTTCCTCCACATTGTATTGAGAAGCACAGAACAAATTTATCAGAATGTTGGCCTGGTTTTTGTTTCTGAGACCTGAAAAAGACTTTTGCTGCAGCTGCATCCAATAATTTTCTTCAATACACAGAAGATCATTTTTTAAGGCTATGATGTGCAACAAATACTTGTTTCAAGCAGGGTCATAGAGAACAGATTGTCATTCTACATGACACTAATTTGCAAAACTCACTATATACCAATATCTATATATAGACGTGTGTGTGTGTGTGTGTGTGTGTGTGTGTGTGTGTGTGTGCGCTCTGGTACTGGAGTGGAGCTCAGGACCTGGATACACTGTTTTCTTTTTGCTCAAGTCTAGCATTCTACCACTACACAGCTCTATTTCTGGCTTTTTGGTAGTGAAGTGGACATAAGCATCTTGCGGGCTTTCTTTCCTTGGGCTGGCTTTGAACCATGATCCTCATATCTAGCTAGGATTATATAGATGAGCCATGGGTTCCTGGTGAATTTCTGTTTTTTTTTTTTATAGCATTTAAAAAATTAACTCGCCTTAGTTATTCAGAAAGGAATTTCATCGTGACGCTGCTACATATTTATAACATATTCCAGTTACTACCACCTTGTCGATCACTCCCCTTTTCCTCCTTCCCTGTTTCTCAAAATAATTTCAACAGGTTTCCTTGTTCTATTTACAGATCGTAAACAATCTATTTAAACTGTATTTGTTCTCTTCCTAAACGTATTTCAAAATTATCCCCTTATATCTTAAATTAGGAATTATAAGTGTATTCATTCTGTGCTCTGTATTTCAAAGGCAATTCAGCAGACAGTAAAAAGCCCCCGTTGAAGCCTGACATTATGTTGGCTTGATAAATTCTTGCAGTTTCATTTTTCCCCAGGAATATTTGGGTTATTTGAGGACAATCACACATCAAGAGATGGACTGTGAGCCAAGCAAGGTGGCTCATGCCTATAATTCTGGCCTCTCAGGAAGCTGAGGTATGAAGTCCATGGTTCGGAGCCAGTCCAGTAGGAAATTCTCTGTGACTCTTACCTCCAAGTAACCATCAAAAAACTAGAAGTGGATCTCCAATTAATCATCAAAAATCTAAAGTGGTAGGGTGCTACTCAATAAACTTAGGGACAGTGCTCAGGCTCTGAGTTTAAGCTCTAGTACTGGAAAACCCTCCCCCCAAAGAAAAACTAGTCTTACTCTTGAGACATTTCTGTTGGATTGTGTTATAACTAACTGCTTGGCATGAGCCTAAGTTCTTTCGGTTGTTGTTATTGGTCATGGGGCTTGAGCCCTGGGCCTGGGCACTGTCCCTGAGCTCTTCAACTCAAGGCTAGCGCTCTACTGCTTTGAGTTACAGTGCACCCCCCCCCCCTTTTTTAAGCCCTTTTCAGAGACAGAATGTGTGTAAAGTGAGCTACTGGGTTGGTTCTCGCTGGCCTGCGTGTTCATCCTGTGTATTTTGTGTACCACTGACATTTTGTTCCAGAATGATTTTGCTGCTTTTGATTTTTTTGGAAAGAGAAACAGCCCCATAATTTTGATGCCTGCTCTTACACCACCCATGAAGATTTGTGCTATCCATTCCCTTCAGGTAACTGGCTAGCGTTTTTCCTTTAGCACTCTGGCCTTGTTTTCCAAGTCTAGTTCTGTTGAGGGGGCAAGGCCTTCAAATCAACTAAGCTCTGTTGAAAACCAAACCAAACCAAACCAAACATCTTCCCCCAGCAGTGGAGGCCTCCCTAGACTGGTGGAATTCTTCTTTTTAAAAAGGCTGTGGGCCCATCACTCATGGCGAGACACAGCAGTAGATGGGGCTGGCTCAGCGACAAAATGAATGTGTTACCAGGATGTCAGGGTGGATTAGCTATTCAGCGCCATTTGTATTTTAGATTCTTGCCATGGAAAGTTATAAACATATCCGGAGTAGGACAGGATCAACGCAGCTACTTCCTGGGATTTGTGTCTGTCTCCTGTTACACGGGGGTCAGATGTTTAAACCTCGGTCTAAAGGAGATTGGACTTGTGACTTGCACATCGATTCAAGGTGCTTAGATAGCATTTAGGAAATTACTGTTTTTTTTTTAAAGAATTTATTAATGTTGATTTTTACATCATATTTTAAATGACAAGTTTAACATACAAGTGTTCAAGGAGGGAATCTCTATTTACAATCACTGGGACTTAGTATTTAGAACTTAATCACAATTAGGCTAAGGGTTTGTATGTCATGGAAACATGTTAATTTATGAAATAAAACATGATGTCTATAGAGTCATAGGTTTTTATGTCTATATAGTTATGTTTATATTTCCATTACCATGTCCATAGAAATTACTGTTTTTAAAACATCCTAGTATTTAGAAGAGAAAAGTTAAACTGGGGGCTTATAGCTCTCTGGTTTTGGTTTAAACGTTTTCTAGTCTTTAAATAGTTGTACAAAGGAGTTGTCATTCAACAAAACAGTTTATGAAGTATGTCGTGACCAGTGTCACCTCGTCACGCTTTCACCCATCCCTTCCTACACTTTTCTTAATTTTGTAGGATGTGCATTGACTTTTTCACCTCTATGTAGTTTTAGAAAATTATGCTTAAGTAGTTTGTACAAAGCAGTTGCTATTTAACAAATCAATTTATGAATAGATCTTGGGCGGTGCTATCCCTTCCATAGTCTCACCACATTATCTACTAAGAACTTGACAATTGTTCAGTTAAACTTCTTTCAGAAATAAAAATGAAAAGAGCTATCTAAAGGGTCCCTTCCTTTTTTTTTGCTGATTATTTTTTGTTTATGTGGTACTGAGGAATTGAACGCAGGGCTTCATGCATGCGAGGCAAGTACTCTACCGCTAAGCCACACTCATAGCCCATCCCCCTTTGTTTTGTATTCTTGAAAAATTCATCTCATGGAGAAAGAGGGAGGAAATGAGCTTTTGGGGCCATCTGGTGATTAATTTCAACCTTCAGAATGTCCTGGCTTGCATGTTCACATCTCCCAGACTGGCCTCCCTCTGCCATTTTTATTTATTTATTTATTTATTTTGCCAGGCCTGTCAGGGAATTTCTGAAACCAGCTTGACACTTTGGTTTATTTTGAAAAATGTTTCAGTGTGGAATCAGCCGTGGAGCTAGGCCAGGTCATTTTGTGCATGGTGTGGGAAGGGCAGGGAGCAATTCGGAGGCTGGTCTCCAGGCCCTGAACCCATGATAGAGAGACAGTTGGATGAAAATCAGCCTCATTGCTCTGGGCTTGTTATGGAGACAATTCTTTCACCAGAAGCTCATAAATACTAACATCCCTTTGAGCTTCACATTGAATTCCGCCTTGTTCAGGAAGCACAAAACAAGATGCAGAGGTATTTCCAGAGGACCAGCTGTGCTGTAGACAGCTCCATTAGTGAGATTACATGGCACAGAAGTGTGCCCAGTGGGTCCCTCAGAGGACCCAGCATACCAAAAGAAACTTGTGAGGTCAACTCGTAGGGCAGCATCGTGCTGTCTTGAGAGCTTCCTTGTGCCTGAACACAGTATGGGGAACTTAACTTGTCTCTGTGAGTAACTTTTCTTTTTTTTTTTATTGTAATTAGTAAAAGGGTTACATGATATTTGCCAGATAGAAGGTGCATTAATTCACATACATTGATACCCTTTCACATGTCTTGGTACCCGTATCCCTCCCCCCTGTGAGTAACTTTTCTTATATTTATTCCCATGTGTGGACACAGGTGGACAGGCTGTTGTCCTAAGCAGTCCATTTGCCACATGGGTAAGTGTCATTATATTTCATATCAATACAATTATAGGCTGGGGGCTCTGGGGGTTCTCATATTTACAAGCCTAGCTACTCAGGAGGCTGAGATCTGAGGATCGTGGTTTGAAGTTAGCCCAGGCAGGAAGGACTATGAGACTCTTTATCTCGAGTTAGTTTCCAAAAAGCCAGATGTGGAGCTGTGGCTCAAGTGGTAGAGTATTAGACTTGAGAGAATTACAGGTGTGAGTCACCAGTGCCAGGCCAGAAATTCTTTTGATTGTGTATCTAGACACTGAACTACCGTGCTGACTGACATTCACACATTTGGCTATAATGGTAATCAGACTGGTCACACAGCATCTCTGATTCTACTTTGTGCTCTGCTATTGCCATCTTTAAGTTCTTAACATTTTCCCAAGAAGGAGGGGCCCTAGAATGTGATTTTGAATGGAATACCTTAGATAGCAGGTGTTGTGAATTATGACAAAAGAATCTTTCAAAGTGGTTAACTAATGTGCCTTCCACCAGCCATATAGGAAAGTTCTTGTTTGAGATTCTCCATCAACATGGGCTATTTTCAGATTTATTGTCCTCTCCCAATTTAATGATCTTATAATGATATTTCACTGATGTTTCAAATTTGTATTCCTCCAGTCACTGAACTATTGGAAACTCGACATCTTTGTTAACCATTTACCCTGTTGTGAATCTTCCTGTTTTTATTTTTTGTTTTGTGTGTCCTACAGAGTTTTTTCTTCCCTATCTCAGGTTCATGAAGGTTGTTTTCTATTTAATCTTGTCAAATATCCCACATTTCCCTTCAGTACAACTGTGCTAGAGTTTGCCCATGTGGCATGGAATTCGTTCCAAGGTGGCAGTGTTGGGAGGCTGGGCCTAGCGGGAGGCTTTTAGGTCATTGGAGGCGTATGTGTGAAAGGGGGTTGTTGGGATCACAGCCCCTTTATCTCTCTCATCTCTTAGCCATGCGGTGAGTGGGTTTACTCTCCTGCATACTCCTGTCACTGCTGCCTTGACACAGGCCCCACCATTAGGGCCAAAATCAATCATAATCTAAGAGTTCTAAAAATGTGAGCCACAATAAACCTTTCCTTTTTTTTCAGTCCTGGAGCTTGAACACAGGGCCTGGGTACTCAAAACTAGTGCTCCACCACTTGAGCAACAGTACCACTTCCAGCTTTTTTCTGGGTATGTGGTTCTGGAGAATTGAACCCAGGGCTTTGTGCATGCTAGGCAAGCACTCTACCACTAGGCTACGCTTCTGGCTAAACCTTTATTCTTTTTAAGCTGATTATCTCAGTCATTTGTTATAGGGATGGAAAGCTGGTTAATATAAACAGGAATTAAGTATGTGGTGAGAAGTTGGAGTCCAATATTAGTTTTCTTCTATGTAAATATTTGATTGTCCAAGCACTAATCATTTAGCTGATTCAAGCTTTGCCATTTGGCAGAGGAGCATTTGTTTTCATATATCCAGAACATGTCTGGGCTCTCCATTCTTCTCATTATCAATTGCCAGTTCTCTAGTCAATATCTTAATTAATTGAGCTCTAACATAAATCTTAGTATCAATAGGTCATATGCAGAATTTTAAAAGGAAAAGTCTGCTGGGCCTTTGACTGTTCTTCCATCCAGTCTGGAGATCAATTTGGAAACTATTGACTTTTGAAAATCATGTGCACTCCAACCTGTTCCTTGAAATAACATTCCATTTATTTAGATACCTAAATTTTATCTTTAAGTAGTTGTACAAGAGAGTTACCATTTAACAAAGTAGTTTATGAATATGTTACCTGTGAAGTTCTATCGATGACCAGTCACGGTGAGTAAAAGGAGATCATCAAGGCAATGAGTGAGGGAGAAAAAGAGTCTCCCTGGCTCTAAACAATGGTCATATCATTGTTATTGTTATTGTCTTTGTTCACTACCCTACTTATCTCATCCAGAGCTTCACTGGAGCTCACTTTAGTATGATTAAAGTGTTCAAAGCAAGTCAAGAAACTGGCTGAGGGCTATAAAGTTCATCTAGATCTTTCTAAGGTCATAATCTATGTAAAATTAGCAGCTACTCTCTGGGAATGGGTCAAGATCAGTAACAACATAAACCCCCCAGGTGTAAAACTACAGAACTGGATTGGGCATCAAGGAGGCCCACCAGATCTCAGTACAAGAATTTCCCTCCCTTTTCTCAATGAGTGTAGGTGACTGGATCTTGACGGCAGGTCAAGATCTATAAAATTGCTCCATCTACAGTGAGCATTCAGGGTAGTGCTATTTCTTTTGAAATGCAAAGTACTTCTTTTTTTTCAGGACAGGAAGTTCCAAAAGGCTTAATGGCAGTGTTATACATTCATGCAGCCAGGAATTAGACTGATTTCCTTCTGAATGCGATTTCAACCAGAAAGAAGGTACATCTCATACTTCTGGGGACAACTTGGCTAAGAAGATAGAGCTCCTAGCAAAGATGGTTGAAGGATATATCAACTTCCTGAAGTAGTTCGAGTTGGGCCTTATGAGCAACGATAAGCTTTATGTCTTGGCTCTTTTACAGACTAATTTGGGTATATTGGTATATGAAGGTATAGTATATCCTTTGGGTGCCAAGTCTTCATATTCTGAGGCAGAATGGGCCTCTTCTAGCCACGTCAGATAAATGTTTATGAATGTCTCTCAGGCCTTCTTTGTGAGAAATTGTGCAATGGGTCCTTCTGGCCACACCGTCTTGTCCTATGGAAGTGCCATTGGTCTTCCTGTGGCCCGTCCGAGGCTGGAGGTGTCCTGTGCCCCTAGACCCTGCTGAGTTCCTGCAGGAGTAACAATATTTCCTTCTGCCATGCTGTGTTTAGGCACAGGGGCAGCAAAGCCTTATCGCACACTAAATCCTTGAGTAGATGCTGTTTTGGGTCCATCCTTGGCCAAGAAAGCTTTATGGGTTCTCCTAAAAATGGATTCCTGGTAATTGTGTAACCTGCTAGGCCTGCCTCGATATGTCTGGATGTCAGTAACAGTCCGTGATTCTTGCTACACAGAGAATGGAGGGGAAGACAGAATATCAAAAGCAGAAAGAAACAGATATCCACAAAGAGAGGGGTTGAGGTGGCTCAGGGTATACTGTATGTGGAAATTGCATGGTGAAACTACCTTTATGCAACTAGTATGTGCTACTAAGTAAACAGAAGAAAAGAAAAACAACAAAAGAGAAAAGGGCTGGGAAGGAGGCTTCGGCATCAGAATGTGGGTGTAGCAAGTGCAAGACCCTGAGTTCAAACCATTGCCTCCCCCACGCACTACTTAAGAAATTGCTGCAAATAGTTCAATGAAAGATTCCTTAGGTAAAGCCATACTTTTTCATTCCGCACCTAGTTTCCAAACACCTTTCTATCTGTAGGGATTTCTCTATCTGTCCATTGATGGAAGCAGAGCTTGAGGCAAAGGCGTGTTGGTGGGATTTATAGAGAGGACACACACTCAGTAGTATAATGGCAGTGAGGCAAGCATGAAAGAGGAACAGAGCTTCAGTTTAGTTCTCCAAGGGAGTTTGGGAGCTAGAAATTATCCTTCATCAGGGAAAGAGGCTCAGTATTTTGCCTTCTGGGTCCAGTCAGCAATGAGCTGGCATCTGTTTGGCAGAGGGCAGCTGTCTGATGAGGACAACTCAGAACCCAGAACTCAGCCAACAGCAGCTGGGGGTAGTGCCTCCACCCACTGAGGAGATTCTGATTGGGCAGAAGCAGTGTGTCTGTGACCATCCACCCACACTCCCACACACCGTGTTTCTCACCCTGGATTCCCTCCACATGGGTTCTGGGCAGTCACGAGGTTCTGGAGGGGTTTTGAGAGAACCAGAGCATGCACAGTGTTGCTTAGTCCTGCAGTGGGAATGGGTCCTTGAGTTCTGTGCGAGTATTGTATGGTGAAGCTCCTGCTTGCGTTTTAGGTCCTGGGGATTGGGTGTGGCTGCTTTGAGCATGTGGGCTGTCAATGTTATGTGTGGATATACTCACACTTCATGTTTGCTATGAAGTTTCCTGGAGGGCTGAGTGTGGGGAGTCTGGCTCTTTAAGAGCAGTGGGTGTCTGAAACTTAACTTGAAAGAGCTCGGCTAAGGGAACCTGATTTAATAGCTCAAAAGTAGACAAAGATGGGATCAGTCATGCAGTTAAACACCACTGCTGGCCGCGCTGCCCTTCAACTTTATGTACCGCTATCAACATTCAAGAATCAGAGCAAAGTGCAGTTACTTTCCCTGGAAACATGCACTTATTGAAACCTTCTACCAAGATAATCTATCAAACTTCATGTTGGGTTCTTAAAAGGAAAAAAAAAACGTTAAAGAAATGAGCCTATGAGCCCATAGTCCAGCTTAAGACAGGATGAGACTTGACTCTCTTGGGAGATGATGTGGGTAGATAATGCAAAGCCATTATGTTTAAAGGGGATACCAAGAATCAGGCTGCTTGTATCAAATGAAGTGGAGTTTCCTCTAAGGGCGACAGCAGATATTGAGTCAGTTCTGGGAGACCATACTATTTCAGTTTGGAAACCTTTCTCTCCTTAGCTATAAGTGATGCGTGTCACCAGTGTTTCTTCCAGACAATCAGCTTCTTCAAGCCAGCCATGGATGGCTTGGATGAGATGATATCTAAGGCGTATCATGACTCAGATACATTGAGATGTGTCTTGCACCTCATTCATGTTTTTAGATCTCTTTTATTTTCCACTAGTAAGTCTAGATTCTAAGAACTGGTAGCTACTAGACTTACAAATTGTGACTGTCTTTAGAATACTGGTAATCAACCAAAAGAAACTCTTTCCTTTTTTTGTCCTTGTGTCTGTTATACACTCTCGCAGCTCCCCGCCTCCCCCTCCCTCCCACGACACCCCTTCCCCCCACCCATCATCTACCTGAATTGATCATGGTGGTGGCTAAAGTGATGACAGTATAGATTGAGAAATGTGTAAGAAATCTTTGCCCTGAACCAAAGGGAATGCATAGCAGAACTCTAGATACTTTGAAAGATGAGTGGAGTTTTCAAACAGGAAACCTTACTCATGATCTCCTGTATATTTGTAATATTATCCATTCCTATTTGACATTCATTTAGCCAGCCAACTTATATCTTTTTCTAGATATACTTGTATACAGATATATCCCTGGAGAGGATCAAAATGTATTATTAGGAAAAAAAAAAGCTCAGTTGGATATCTGCTTCTCTCAGAGTTAAGCAGAGTTGAGGCTATAAACATTCCCTACAGATATTTTAGGATTTTTCTCATACCTAGCATCCATCTAGATTAGACTTCTAGAGGAAAATTATCACTCTTATCTATATGTCGTTTGCTATTACAAATTTGGGCAGAGAACTCAGAATGTATTAAATATTTATAATGCTTTAATGTTTCAACACACTCTAACATTTTGATTCCATTGATTCTCCTTGGTAATCTTGTGAAACTGTGGGATAAGTTTTGTTTCTCACACTTGACAGTAAGCAGACGGAGGTGCAAAGTTGTACATGGTGTGATTCATCTCATTTTATACAGTTAGTGATATGCAAATTCAGGGCTTGAAGGCTTTCCCTGCTTCCTCGTGTGATACTTTAACTAGTTTGCTTACGGCTAGTAAAGGATATAGTGCACTAATTGATATCATTATAGTAAAAGGAAGGTGGAAGAGCTGAATCTACTGCTTTTTGGAAGGAGAGGGTGCTCATCCACCCACCTTGTCATAGAGTTTTTCAGACCTCTAGAACATGACTTAATGAAGAAAACCCAGCAATGCAGGAAAGGAAAATTTTACTTGATGTTTTTATTCACTTAACAGAAACATTCACTTATCAGATATCGCTGAACTGCAATTTACATAACTTACAGGCAAATTAACATATGAAATTCATATGTTCAGGTTTTAGATTTCTTTTTTACAAATATTACAAATGTACATCCATTGGTACAATATTGCCATTCAATCATGCTTTTTTAATGTACATACCTTCAATTAAGAATTACTATTTATTAAGTTCCTTTTGCATAAAAAATGCTGTAAATTAACTGGGCACTGCTGGGAAAGATTTTTTTTTTAAACTGATGCCTATACTGCAGAGGGATAGAAATCTAGTGCCTGTAGGAAAAGAGGCATGATAATTTTGTATGTCTTTTTAAAAGGATGCTTCCTCTCTTGGAGCATTGAGATGATAAGTTGGGAATTAAGGTACTTTGTTCTTCAGACTTTGATACAGTGTACATTTCCCAGAGGGGTTCATGTTGTGTGGCCTCAATTTCTAGAGACATTGGGCCATCTGTGTTCTATTTGGTGGGAGGTCAGATCAGATGGAAATATCCCAGGAATCCCAGAAGATGATTATAAATCCCTGTAGGCAAGCTATCACAGGAACACACCGACTTCCAAAATCGTGCTGCATAGATCATCCCAGGGCAGAAGCACGCCCGAGGCTTTATTCCTTTCACTGATCCAGGGAATCAGAACAAAGGAGGCACAGATTTAAGGACAGTGGAGAGCTGACAATATGGACAGCAGGAAAGAAGAAGAGGAGGGAGAAAATGAAACATAAGGAAGGGACCCAAAGAGGTAGAATCGCTGGGCTAATGTGAAAATGGCCGGCTGGGCAGTAGTCACCCGGCCATGTCTGGTCTCCCAGAATGGAGGGAAGGGAGAAACCAGGTGGGAACAAATCACCCTTTTCGGTGTGGCCTTTCCTCGGGCAGCATCCGTGGATTGTCTCCGAGTTTCCGGGTCCCCATCATACTTTCATACCAGATTCATAATTCACCAGGGACGTTTGACAAGAGCTGCAGAGCCAGCTGTGCTCCAGTGGGCAATGGGATGTCAGGACCACGGACAGCAGCGAGGGCGGCTGTGCCTTCCTGTCCGGCTTCCTCCCGACCGTCCCCACCAGCTCTTCACCTCCTTTAGACTCCACAGGCAGCATCAGCTTTGTGCAGGGAGGCGTAGCATAGCAAGAAGACCTCAAGGGGTGAGTTGGCCTGGCCAAAGGCTGCCTCTTGGTTACTACAGCTTTTTCTGCAGGACAAGGCTTTTAACTGCCCACTCTACCGTGAACACTGCAGAAACCCCAAAGCTGGGATCGCTTTTCTGAGTGTGCATTTCTTAATCCTGGACTAGAACTGTAGACTCTACAAACAGTTCTAGAAAAGGGCCATGGAGGAACCAGCAAAGGTACGAGCTTTGCCCAGTGCAATGGTCATTGTATTCTAATAGTCATGTGTAGAAAGAAAGCCTGTTTCTAACTTTCCTTTGGTTACTACTAGAAACTGAGATTTAATGTATTGTGGGCCAATCACATTATTTCAGTAGAATGGCTTCTTTAAAAAATAAGTATATAAGATCCCCCTAAATTAAAAATGTCTACTATATTTAAATTTCAAATTTTAAAATTTCTTTTCTTTAAAAACAAGATACTATAGACTCATCTTGAAATTTATAATCTAAAAATAGGATTTCATCAAAATATTCTAACTATTCTATTCTGGGCATTGATATACTATGCATTACTATTTATGGCTCTCCAGATATGGTAAACACTATACAAAAAAACCCCACTTAGCTTTATTGGTAAGAACACTTTTCTGTGAAAAGGAAATTTATACGGAAAAATATGAGCTATGTGTTCGTGTGAAAAATGACTCAGCTGGACATTTCTGAGGAAGAAGACATCGAATTCAGCAGTGACATGACTGGTATATACAGACTGAAAGAGAATTGCAGGAGTGACAAGGAAACCATAGTTATAGACTTACAAAGCCTTTCTCTGAAAAAAAAAAACAAAACAAAACTCAAAGAAATCCTAAGTAGAGCTCTTGTGCTTGCTGGCCCCTCCTGGAGCCCATCCCCATGTAAAGACTCCTACACAATCACACACTGACTTTTGGATGTGAGAACCAGGCAGGGAACCTTAAGCCTTACTAACAGGAGAGCACTATGTATTTTGGAGGCAAATAAGGATGCTGCTGATTTTACTTGGACTTCAGTAGGGGCTAAATAGGTATGAAAACAGAATGCAGAAAGGTTGAGTAAAGGCCAGGAGTTTGGCCTAGCGGTAGAGTGCTTGCCTAGCATGCACGAAGACCTGGGTTCAATTCCTTGGTACCACATACATAGAAAAAAGCCGAAAGTGGTGCTGAGGCTCAAGTGGTAGAGCTCTAGCCTTGAGAAAGTCCAAGGACAGTGCTCAGGCCCTGAACTCAAGCCCAGGACTGGCAAAAAAAAAAAAAGAAAGGTTGAGTAAAAGGACTCTGGGCTGTTTGTTATGTGATGTACAAAGAGATGAAGGAGTTAAATCAGATGGACAAAAAAGCAGTCAGGTGACTTAGATGCCAAGACGTTCCCTAACTTTATGCTCGATACATCTTCTTTTTGTTTGCTTGGACATTCTCTCTCTCTCTCTCTCTCTCTCTCTCTCTCTCTCTCTCTCTCTCTCTCTCTCTCTCTCTCTCCCTCTCTCTCACACACACACACACACACACACACACACACACACACACACACACGCACACGCACACACACATTCCTGGACTGGTTGCACGCTAGATCTACTCCAAAAGTACTGTTGGTGCATTCTTCCAATCACCAAAGTCATAACAGTTATCCATTATTGACCCGTTTGTCTCAGTTGCCCACATGTCCTGTCTATCTCAGGCATATCAGAATCCTGTGATTCTGTGGCCACTTCTAGTGGGGGCCAGGCTTCTAAAAGTCAGGGGCAGAGCATTACCATGTGGACACATGGGAAGTCCTGATTGAGTCTTTGTATCCAGAGAACCAGTCTGGCTGACTTCCCTGAATGTGGCAGCTCTTGGTGGTGTCTCAGAGTTCTGTCTGCTTTCACCAGACAGAGCCTATGCCTCTTCCTCCTCCTATGCTCTTTCCCTCTCTACGTTGCCAAGTATCTTCCAAGATGGTCAAATACCCTTCCCCTCCATCATGGTATGCCTCACCTTCTCAAATTTACTTTGGGAAGCAGTAAGAACAAAACTCTCCTTTTGTGATAAACAAGTGAGTCTCTGTCTCTCATGGCAATGAGTCTTCTGTTGATTTGGTGAGAATCCCAGAACTAGTGCTAAGGGGTAGAATGGCGTCAATGGATATCTTTCCTCAGGAGGAAATACTTTACTAAAATACTCATATTTTAGTAAAGTTAGGCTGGTTTCTGGAGATCCACTGCCTTAGATGAAATGAGTCATGCAACTGAGTCACATGAAGTATTCATTACAGGATTCATTACAGTGTTATTAATAACACTGAAGCACACTGATTGAAAGCGTTAGGTGTTCTCCAAGCCCTAGCTCAGTACACGAGCAATTAATTCCTCTAGATTTTTAGAGAAGGATTTAAGCTATCTGATGGCTGGGAAATAGTGCCCAAGCCACAGCTCAACTCTCCAAGTTTCTTGGTTCACTAAACTTTCTCCTAGGATAAACAAAGTTATCAGAAATGTATATGAATTTGCCTTTTGATCTCAGTTTTTACAACCAATGGAAGATTTTTTTTATCCCATCTTGTTCAACCACTTGAAGACAGTATAAGAATAAAACCTAAAAAAATTTCATTTCACTCCTTTAATGTTCACACAAGGCCATGAATTACTAAGTCATCTTCTTATCTTTTGAAACTTGAAGAAGTTATCCACTATGCACTCATTTTCTTTTCTAAAGGACTTGAGTGATGCATTTGGTCTTACACTGAATCCCAGGAATGCTTTCCATTTTCATGATAGTATTTCTACTCCCATATAGGTATGGTTCAAGTTTGTTTCATTTTCCCCTCATTTTTGTGACACCCGTAGCTTCTGCTAGATTTTATATACCTTAATGTAACACGTGCCTTCTTGGAATTCTAACCAGAATAGGAAGCTACTGTGGTGCCTTGTTATTTAGCATAATGCATTTCACCTAGGAATCTTTTTACTGGAAGTCAGAGACCAGCTAACTAGCATGGTGAATGTTAGAAATCACTTCTCAGTGGTGAAATTCAAACAACTCAAAGGACCTGGATTGATGAAAGATATGCTAGCATGGTGGCTTTTCCAGCACACAAACCCAGCGTCTCTCCTCTTGGTAATGCTGCTGTCTGTGCATGAAATGGCAAGGGGTCCGGTGACCAGCGGTCAGCTCTCTATGATGCTGTTCTACAGGTGGTGACACCTTATTGCTTACATTTTAGCAATTACCCTAAATTAATTGCTGTTTTCTTTCTTCCAGTCCTATGAGATGACGGTGGAAAACGTTAAAGAATAGTGAGCTGGAAACTCATAAGTCTTAACTAAAGAATTGTTTTGATGGTGCGTGTGTGTGTGTGTGTGTGTGTGTGTGTGTGTGTGTGTGTGTGAGAGAGAGAGAGAGAGAGAGAGAGAGAGAGAGAGAGAGAGAGAGAGAGGGAAAGATGAGGAAGAATGTGCATATATATATATATTTGGTTTAAAAAGTCAGAATTTGGTTTAAGACTCAGTTTCCTTCTATCTTGTATGCAAGTTTGTAGGAGAGAGCTAGGAACTCAGAGAACTCAAACTTTGATGATGAGCATTCTCTACCAAAAGAAAGGATGAGTTGTGATGGACCGATTAGGCATGGGTTGGTTGGCAATGTTTTGTCCATAGGACATCTGATAACGATTTTCTTACGTTATGGATTATAACTTTGTGGTGCCTTGGGCAATCATTCCATTGTTTTGCAAGTGTGTTTGTCATTCTTTTGTCCTGTTTTATTTGTTCTTTAGTAGTGTGCACCTCAAATCCTTTTGGAAAGGAAATGGAGAGACCAATGATGGATGATGAAAACAACAGAGCATTCCTATTAGTTTATTTATGGAGGAGAGCCCATGGCTTTTTCTTTTTACTTGTGACTTATCTTGAAACAAACTTGTGCTAGTGAGACCCCAAAATGTTGCCAGAAAGTCTCATGGCAGGGGAGGGAAGCCCAGGGGATAGTTGTAAGGCTCATTTCTAGCTAACTATGCCTCAGTACTCCCTTCTGAACCTGCATCTAAGCTCCCTGAATAGATGGTTTCCTCTTGATGCCACTAAGAAGGGGCGGGGCTAATGCAATGACTCTTAACCTCTAGATACAGTGGGTAGAATTCTTGGAATGAGTAACTAGGGGAGAAGCGGCTCATCCAAACACGGATTGCTTTGGAGTCAACTCTAGTTGCCCATCCAAACATGGACACACATGTGCTTTTGGATGGAGGAATGAAAGTAAATGCTCAGAGTAGATGAAGAGACACACCACATCGTTCCACACACATGGCCACGTCCTCTCCCGGTGTTTCTCTTCTGTCCAGTAGCTAAGGAGTCCAGTGACTTAGAGAGTTAGTAGAAACTGTTCTTGCTCTGGTGGTTTTCTTACCCAGGTGCCCAGCCCAGATTTCTGAAAAGCCTTAAACAGCTGCTGTTTCACCGACTGGTAGGTGTAGGCCCCTCGCTTGGCCTCACAGTACATGGATGGTGTGTCTCCATGGCCTGGGAACCGAGTGTGCAGCTGTGGACAGGAAGAGGAAAGAGCAGATCAACCAACTGCAGGCACAGGTGCTTCCACAGAGGAATTCTATCAGCAAAACACCAGCTCTTAGTCTCAGCCATTTTGCTTTACTTTCTCTCTTCCTTAAAACAAAAGGCAATATGATACAGCCCAATGGTAGCGCCAGTTACCTGAGTTCTGTCAGGCAATTCTGTGGACATCCAGTGTGGAGGAACATTTTTTTTTTAAATCAAGAGTATAAATAATTAACAAACACATACAACATGGCATATATCTAAGCTGCTGTGATAAAAAACGAAGCAGTTGTTTTTGAATTTCAGGAGGAAGGTGAGGAGGGGCTCAGAAAGAAGGGAAGCAGGAAAGAAGAAAGGCTTTGCGAGATGTTTTTATTTGACCAGGAGTAAAAGTAAAATTAAAATGTGCTCCATCAGACTCCGCTGTCAGCCCCATGAGGCTTCTGAGCTGTAAAACTCTGGAGCCAATGCAAGGCAGGAATCAAATACAGCTTCACATCCCCGACAGTGGAGGATGTTGGAAGGTGGAGAGCAGGCCAGTGGTGGGGACACTCTGTGTCTCACAGCACTGCAGGGTGTTTGGGGTTTGTAGATCATCACCTCCACACACTAGCCAATGGCCCCTTCAGCAAGTGCTAAAGCAGAGGCTTTGTTTGTGTAGTAAGACAAATCAACACCTTCCTGACCTTCTAAAGAGTTTGGAGGAAGTGAGACGTGGGGAATTGCCCAGAGCAGTCAGGGATGGAGGCTAAGCTCTCTGGTCAGAGCTATAGAATGGCCAGCCAGGTCACAGACCCGTGTCTGCTGTGGTTGTGAGAGGGGCAGAAGTGTCTGCCAGGCTCAGAGGAACACGTGCAATTTCCACTGTTCGTAAGTTGACCAGATGTTAGGTGTGAGTAGGCATGTTTTATAAGTCTCCAAAAACCACAATGCAATTCCTGCTATTTAGAATCATTTCCTGAAATACAATAAAATGTACAGAAACACAAATATGTATTTTTTATTTGTCAGCTTGCTATTTTTTTGAGGTGGAGGAAACATAAATCCCTATTGCTGAAGAGAAATCAGGTTCTGAATTATTGGTGGAAGTCAGTAGGCTTTGGGATTGGGAAGACCTTCCGATCGACACTCGCTACCTGTGAAATCTGGAAGATATTACCAAGCTTTTCTGAGTACTAATGCCCTTCTATCTGACCTGGGAATAACAGAGAAGTCAAGAAGTTTCCATGTGATTGAGTTAGGATATCTGGGATAAAGTGCTTGGCTTAGTGCCGGGCCATACTACAGCTTGCTGTTGGCATCCAGCCTCTTTCTCATTCCCCTGGGCTTGAACCTGAGTCCAGCTGCAACCAGCTGTCCCTCAGAAAGGACAGGTGCGACCTACCCTACCATACAGCCGTGCCCACCGGGCAGAGAACACGTGCTTGCAGAGCCGGGATGAGCCCCCACAGCTCCTCTTGCCGGTCGTGGCGTTGATAATCTCCAGGTCCGCATGGCCCACGACCCAGTTCATGCTGAAATGGGGAGGTTTTCCTGGCTGCAGTGCTTCGCCATGACTCACTCCTGTCCAAAGAGAGATGGGGGACAATCAAGCATGCATATTCCTGGCCCCAAACAGGGCTCCCTCCAGAGCAGATAATAGGGAACCAAGCCTGCTTCTGGTCTGATCTAGAGGAGGATGAGATATTCAGGTGCATACTAGTCTGCCTTTCATCTCTAAAGATGGGTCACGTAGAAGACAGCATTTTACTTGTAAAGATGATGGTTGAAAAATCAGGTGCCACCCTGCGGCCGGCCTCCTGCTGAAAGGCATTGTCAGGGCCGATTTTTAATTGAAAGAATTTTTATGGGCTGTTTGTTAATAAAGTCCAGCCCAGATTTCCCAGTCTATACACATTTGATGAATGAATGAAAGAAAAAAACACAACTCTGTAAAAACAAATTTAAGACTATGTGTTGTCGGTCACCTAGAGCATACCCATGTTAGGTTCAAGGCAAAGCATAGTGGTGGTAAGCAATCCAACATGGATTCTTAGATTTATAGTTTATTTAATGTGAAAAAACAAAGTATATATATGTACATATATATATATATATTAATGTGATCTAGAAACAACCCTACCAAATTTGGAAGACTTAATGCCAAATGGAAATGTGAGGTATTTTTGTTATAAAGTTATTACAAAGTTCAAGATGACAACTGAGTATGAAATGAAGAATCCTTTTCAGCTCAGATCCTTGTGTGACTTGAAGGATTTTATGTCCCTGAAGCTGGCTCTTCCCAGAATATAAAATATATCTAGAATTTGGAGGGAAGTCCTTGTTTCCGAATGTATCAGTTTCCCCTTGCCAAGTTGTGTGCTCTGATTTTTAATGTCCATATTCATGCCAACAGAGCTTGGGAGAGAGAAGCATTCCCCAGCCCTGTGGTGGTGGTGGGGTTATGCTTTGTTGCCAAGGGGCTAGCTATACTTTAGCTTCTGATTTTCTGTCTCAGCCTCCAGTCCTGCAAAGCCATCTCCCAACATTGCTCTTCCTGCCTAGAACTTCCTGGAAATGCTGGGCTAAGGTGGTGGATTTCCTGCTGTCAGCACCTGTGGGAATCTCCCCATCATGTGACCTCTGCCTGAGGATTCGTAAGCAAGACTCGGGCACCAGTTTGCCTTATGGTTTGCTGTGCCCTCCTTCTCCACTTCCCTTCTTGAAGGTTATGCTGTTCAACTCTGGAGTCCACCCTGGAAATCCTTGGCATGATACAACCTGTGGGGGTCCTAGAGAATATGCCACATGGATCAGAGTCTCATAAGTAAATAGAAACATCTGTGATATTCTGGAATATCAGAGACCTTCATCTCATTATTCCACTGGGAGTCTCTTATGTCTCTGAACCTCCTCTCCCCCGACAGCTCCTGTAGCCACTCCTGCATCGTCCTTTCTCTAAAGGCAGCCCAGCTCTCTCCCTTCTTGTCTAGTGCCACCTTGTAAGTGCCAGCCAGACCTCCAGCCCTGCCTGCCTCCTCCTTATGGCTTCCTGCCCTCCTGCATTCTAGCAGTTGGCAGAAGGGACAGTGGCCTGTCCACAGTCCTCTCAGGTTTGGTGAGTCTGAAGAGATTTCAGGAAGTGTGTGGCATTCAGGTCCAGGGATGGCAGTCCAGGCTCCATAGGAATGTGTCATGGGATGGATATGCTCAGGTTTCAGCAAGCACACCAGGTGCAAAGCACTGCCTGGCACAGTCCAGCCCTGGGGCCAGCGGCAGGTGCCCAGAGAAGGCCCTGTCCCTAGGTTAAGTGGCAGCATGGCACAGGAGGTCCTTTTGGAGTCAGCATGCATTGAAGTTCAAGGGAAGATCCACTAAACTCTGAATTGCACAACCACAGACCCCACAATCCCTTTTGTGTCCCCAGCTACCTCCCTCCCCCAATTTAGGGGCTCCCTGGATAGAACCAAGGCCCACTTTCTACAGAACACCCTGTCTGAGCTGTCTGTCCCCTGCACAGCCCAGGTCCCAGACACTGTGACCTTCTTGGGGTCATGAATGGGCAATGTTGGATGGTCAGGCTAATTCCATTTATGTCAGCTCTTTTTTTTTCCCCCTAGAAGTGATTCTCGGTGGCAGCTGCCCACTCCTGAGAGCTGGGCAGGGGGACAATCTGGCCCATTGGCAGCCATGGACTGTCCTACTGGGCAGGGACCATTTTGGCAGGAGGAGGCAGCTGCTGAGGTCAAGGATGACTGAGTACAAAGACGCGCATTCACCGCTCCGGATATGCATGCAGCCAGGCTCGGCATTACAGTAGTCTTCTCCTGTGCCCCCCCCCTTCCTGCTCTCCCACCCTTCTAGTCTCTTTGATGGTGAGGACTGACCATGACTACACAGAGCTGGGGCGTCCTCCAAAATCCTAGACTCTAAACTAACGGGGAAGCTCTGGAGAGCTTGATGTCACAACGTGTGAGCTGCCGGCTTCTGCATGGGGTGTCTTTCCTCCTGCTCTCTTCCCCTCACCTCTTGGCTGTGGAAAGTGTTGCCACTTTGCTGCTGGCTCTTAGTACACAGATGTCTGCCTGGGACTAGGTTCAGCTGCAGCTTGGCTTGGACTTTAGTCCTAATGCTTGACTGCCAACCTCACTGAGGCCCCAACAGAGCTGGGAGGCAGCCATGAGATGCTCATGTCAACCTGGCATGTACTCTGCTCTATGCACAGGAGGTGTGGTAAACAAATGGGGGAGAGGAGGAAGGAGCAGAGCGAGGAAGGAGAGATGCAAAGAGGGGAGGAAAGAAGGAGAGAAGGAAGGAAGGGAGGGAGAGAGGGAAGAAAGGGAGGGAGGGAGGGAGGAAGGGAAGGAAGGAAAAGAAAACCCCACTGGTGTAGCTGAGAAGTGCAGGCTGGCAAGCCTGTGAACGAGACTTAGGACTTAGGAATCCTGACTAGTTCTGGGACATTCCATTTTTTTGCTCCCTGATTCACAAAGTAATGCGAATGTCAAGGAGACAGGTGGCAGCACAGTGGAGGCATCCATTGCTAGGCTCATTGCTATTTCACCTTCAGGAGGATCTGAAGGTCAACTCTAGGTTGTATAGTGCCCTGCAAGTCACATAGATCAAAGATGCTCCCAGCTAGATTCCAGAAAATATTGCCAACTTAATTATAAATCACTCAATTACTCCAGGGAATAAGAAAGCAGCCAGCAAACAAAGATCAGGATGCCTTTTACATTATACATGTTTTCATTTATGATTTTATTCAACATGTATATTATCCCTGTTGGAGATATTATATAAACTTTGGGCCTCTATCCTTTACTCACAAGAAAAAACTTCCCCAAAGCTGGACACCAGAGGATCATTTCTGTAAATTTGTTATTCAGGAGATAGATGTTGACATGATTAGGATTCATGGCAAACTTGGGCAAAATTTTTGCAAGACTCTCATTTAAACAGAAAAGGCTGGGCATGATGGCAGTTGCTAGGCATTTCAGCTATGGAGGGAAGCATAAATAGCTTTGTCTAGTCTTGGAAAATATCTCAAAAATAACCAGAGCAAAGGTGGCTAGATGAGTGGCTTGAGTGGTAGAGTACCTGTCTTGCAAATGCAAGGTCCTGAATTCAAGTCCTAGTACTCAAAAAATAAAAAAAAGGAAAAAAAGAAAGAAAAGGAAGGAAAAAACAGAGAAAGAAAGAAAAATGAAGAAAGAAAAATTTACTGAAAAATCCCAAAGTTTCCAAAGTGACCAGGAAGAATGGTATTCTTTTCTCACACCTGATTTTTTTTCAATCTACCATGTAGAGATCACACTTGCAATGTTTACTAAATATTCATGACAGCAGAACAATTTTGACACCCCTATAATTAATGATTGACACTGATTATACCCAAGGAAATGGAGCCAGATTACTTGAATCTAAAAGGCAAATGTACAATTAAGCAGGCAATTATTTTATGGACTGTTCACATCAGCGTTGTACTGCAGTCTCCATCTCTACCCTGCATGGTGGACAAGATACAGCTGTGAGAATGTCATCTATCATCTACTGGGGGTGGTGGCAGAGTGAGAACAAGGTCTCACTATGTAGCTGAGGCTGGCTTTGATCTCACTTTGCAGCACAGGCTAGCCTTGAACCTGACATCCTGTGCTTCAGCTCTCTGATTCTCTCTTTTTGTGGGAGAGAGCTAGGCTGAGTCCCTATTGTTTCAGCACCCTCTTGCTTCCCCCTTGCTTCAGTTCTCTATTGATGAGATTACAGCTGTTGAAAGTTCTGAGAGAAATGTGTTCCTAGTTTGTTACTTGCTAATCTGCACCACATCTGTTTGCTTCTGCATTTTCCTGTTTCAGGAAAGTTCTCTCCAAGTTCTCTCTTTCCTATCTCACATCGATATATATGTATATGTGCACGTATACATATATCACATACAATCATATATAGGATTGTGCCTGACATATATATGTGTGTGTACATATATATACACATATATACATGCTTATTGTGAAATGATTAAATGAATTCTGGGATTATGTTGATAAACATGTAGCTATTAAGATAAATTAAAATATTGATAATAGAAGTATTTTCCTTGGAATAATGATAACAAGATTGATCAGCCTGCTCAAAAACAAAAATATTTTGAGACAAGGTTTCACTATGCATGTAGGCTCGTCTTTAAACTTCAGATTCTTTACTGCACACTCACATACACAGCCTTAGCCTAAGCTTGCTTTCTGAAGGTATTTGAATTATAATTGGCTAGATGACTTCCAGATCTTTTCTTTGTTTATTGGGTTCCGGGGGGGGGGACGTTTGCTTTCTAAGCAAGCTTGTTTGCACACAGACAGGATCCCATTCACTATATATTAATTTTCTAATTTGAAGTCTACTTGCCAGGTGCCATTCTGGCCTTCTTGCCTGCAGACTCATGCAGATAATTCCATAGAAGCTACTCATACACACAGGCTGCTATGTGCAGTGAGCAAGAAAGGGCCAGCTCACCATCACACACTGCTTTCTGAGCGAGGTCTTCTTCAAGGATGAGGGGGAAAACGTGTCCTTAAAAGAATCCATAATTCTCTTTGTTTTCTCCCCTTCCCTTCCCTATTTCAATGATTGGGAAGGGGTGAGGGAAGGAAAGGGGGCCAAAAGCATGTTCAAGGAATAATGCACCCACTACCTTATGAATGTAACTATAACCCCTCTATATATTACCCCAAGAAAATTAAAAAGAAGAAAATTAAAAAATCTACAATTCTCCCATGAAATAAGTTTTATTATGACCCATGTTTTTAAATATAGATGCCTTACTTTAAAGAGAGCTCCTTATTTACCTTTCATAAGAAGGCATTATAGAAGTGAGGCTATTACAGCATGTCTTTAAATAGCTGGTAAGGCCACTATATTTAAAATGTAATTCACACTCTTTCAAGTCAAATTTACCCAAGGCATTTCAGGGATGTAATTTTTACACGAAGTGAACCAAATCTATAATATGGGGGGATTATATTTAATTTTGTGGAATGAATGAAATAGCATGTTTCCAGGCATGCATAGAATCATGAACTGGCAGGAATAGAAGGGCCCTTCTGTATTTTAGATACTGCTAGATACTCTGTGGGATCTCTCTCTCTCTCTCTCTCTCTCTCTCTCTCTCTCTCTCTCTCTCTCACACACACACACACACACACACACACACACACACACAACTAAGGTAGAATCAGATAGGTAAATTTATCACGCATTTATGGATTTGTGGTAACTAACTCTTAAGTCTATATCGATGTCACTTTACTCATTATTACTAACACAAACATAATTGACCGTCACTTTATAGCTACTGTGCTGTCTTAAATAGCATATTTGATGGAGAATATGCGAAAAATACTGGAGATAGCATGGCAGGACCAAGAGTGGACGACCACTTCTGTCTGTGTTTAACTGTCCACTATGGCTTTCCTTAACCAGAAAGTATCAGTGGCAGCTGATGGCTGGCTGTGTGCAGGGGCAGGTCGTGCACACAGCCACCAGACGGCGCCATGCACGAGTGTTCTGTCTGATGGTTTATGAGTTGAAGCTGCAATGTCACCAGGACAGTGAGGCCTGCCTGGGGTCTTCTCAGGAGAGTTTGTGCCTCTGTTGACATCTAGAGACTTTGTCTCTGGAGTCAAAAAGACATCAAGATAAGTGACTGCAAGTTACTTGTCACAGTTTGAAAATGCCCAGGCTCATGACAACCTTCAAAAATTACCAAGTATTCAGGGCTGGAAAGCTGTCATGTTCTGTTGTCTTCCAACTTTGTTCTTTTTTTTTTTTTTTAACATTTATTTACTTATTTTTTAATTGTTGGGATAATGTATAGAGGGGTTACAGTTACATTCATCAGGTAGTAGGTGCATGAGTTATCACACATTGATACCCCCCTCATGTGTAATAACGCATTCTTTTAATTATTTGCCAGTCCCTGGTGCCAGAAAACCTCCCACCTGCTAAGAGGTAGAACTCAGTGGCTGAAGGTATGTTTGTTTGCCTTTTGCTCTACTTATGCCACAGCTACCTTCGTAATGCCTTGGAAGTAAGGCCTCCATGACTAGTTTTAGATCTGGAAACTGGCCTTTAACCACCATTTTCTTCAACAGGTTTATTCCAAGATGGCAGGCAGTTATAACTCTGTCGGTTTCTGGAAATTTCCTTGGGGACCTTTATTCTGCTTCTATTTCTCTCTCTCTCTCTCTCTCTCTCTCTCTCTCTCTCTCTCTCTCTCTCTCTCTCTCTCTCTCTCTCTCTCTGTCTCTCTGTCTCTGTCTCTCTCTCTGTCTCTCTGTCTCTCTCTCTCTCTCTCTCTGTCTCTTTCTCTCTCTCTCTCTCACCACCCTGTTCCTCTAGCCCCTTCCCATGCTTCTTTCTCTCCTTCCTTTAGAGTTCTGCTCACAGGTCACTGTTCTAGTAGGCCTATGCCTTGTAAGAAATCAATATGCATTTGTTGATGATTAGATAAATGCCTGGATTATGTTGATAAATTTGTTGATGGTTAAATATACTGATGATGGAAATATTTTCCTTGGACTTGTGGGAACAAGACAAAAGTAGCTGCTCACAAAAAATAGATTTCTTTGCTTTGGAGACAGGGTCCCCTTAAACATGTAGCCTCTATTGACTTCCAATTTGAGATTCTCTTGCCTCATCCTCACAGGTACTGGGATTACAGGTGTGCACGCCTGGCTTCAAAAAATGTTTAAACCTCATGTATTTTACATAAAAGATTTATGAAAAATTTGTTGGTTCAGCATTTATCTGTGTTTGCTGTGATATAAAAATGACATTTTAGGTTATGTTGTAGACATCAGAAAATATTGCCTATTGCCTCAAAGAGTTGTTTTGCAAAATACTACTCATGAGCATTAAATTTCAGAAATTTCTCCCGAATTAAGGAGGTCTTGCACTCTGCCTATGATTCTTCAGCTTGATGGGAAGGCATTTACAAAAATCTGGACTCACACAAACACAGGAATGGGAATGGCAATGGAAAGATATCTAAAATCTAGGACAATATGAATCACAAAGACAGGCCGTGGGAACTCTTCTGTATTTTATCACAGACACAGTAACGTTCCTCTCATGAACATAAACCATGTCTTAAACAACTTGTGGTTTTTAATAATTTGATTCTCTAACATGTTATATTCAATACCAAGATCTTGCTATGCACCGGCAAAATAATTGTTAGTTTTGTCCTTACTGTAGATGTAGAAATTCCACGACTGAAATATGCATAGGCTAAGCATGCAATTGCTATGAACAGTCTGTCTTATCCAAAAATTGTTCACCTTGGTTGTGATTTTATGTTATTTTTTTCATTAAAAAAATTTGAACTGGAGTAAGGCCCCCACTGCGGATGGATGTCACTGTAACCCTCTATACATTGCCCCGATAGGAAAACACAATGGAAAAAACGAACTGGGCCCCAGGGGCTCACACCTGCCCTCCCAGCTACGATCTGAGGACCATGGTCAAAAGCCAGCCTGGGCACAAAAGTCCCTGAGAGAGTCTCATCTCCAATTAGCCACTCAAAAACTGGAAGTGGGGCTGTGGCTCAAATGGTAGAGCCCTAGCCTTGAGCTGAGGAGCTCAGGGACAGCGCCCAGGCCAGACTTCAAGCCCCAGAAGCAGCCCCTTCCCAGTCTAATGCAGCAGAATTGATTAGTTGGGGGGGGGATTCCATCTTCTGCTGTGCCAGCAGGACTCGGCCAGGGCCAGGGCAGGGTTTCCTTACCACTGAGCAGCGGCCGGTTGTGTCGGTAGGAGGTGGGCAGCTGGCCAATGTCTTCCATCCTGTGGCTCATGACCCTGGAGAGGTGGCCGGTGTGGTGCAAGCTGCCCACCACGATGCTGTGGAGGTAAACAGGCTCGATGAAGTGGCAGAGGAGGGCCCCCTGCAGCCCCAGGACATTCCACCTGGAAGGAAATGCAAGGCCCGGTCAGCGGGACTGCCCTCCCTGCTGCAGGCCCAGGGCAGTCCCTCTAAGCCAGCCGGAGGAACTGGACCTGCTGTGGGATCAGTGGGTGTGCTGGGCTGGCCGAGGACTCTCAGCCCCTGCAGAGCCCTCAAGATGGCTTTGGCCGAGGGCCATGAATGGTTCTGAGCTGCTCAAACACCAGGGGTCAGAGCTCGGTAATAAACTTGCTTCCCTTTCTGGAAAATGACTTGTTAGAAAAGAGGCTGTAGGTTCTTCCTGGAACTAGAAATTAGATTCTTTTAGAAAAAGGACACCCATCTCCCCAAATGAACCTGAATTCATCCTTTATATTAGTCAGAAATCATCAGGACTTCACATTTGTTTATTTCCGTGTAGGGAGGGAAAAATCATACCTTCCACTTCTTTTTGTCCTTAGCCATCAAAAGGACTCAATTGTGTTGAAGTTAAATGACGTTAATACATAACCTTGTTTGGTCTGGGGATCATTTCTGACTTTAGAAGTGCAACTTACAGATGAATGGCAAGGTCATTTTCTTTGAAATGAATAAATCTCTGGGCAAAAAGAGTTGCTTCTTCCAGACCCAAAGGAACACAGGCTCCATGGTTTCCCTCATTTGTAATAATTAGGACACATCTATGACTCTCGTAGCAGAGGATTACAATAGCTCAAAACCTAGGTACGTAAGGTCATATAGGATGAGACTAAATGAAATGAACTCTAGGATATGGAAACAAGAGCTTTATCTTGTGTGATTGTTGTTCTTAACACACTATGTTATTTCTCTTCTCTTTTTTTCCCCCTTACAGTTAATCTCATATTGTTACTGAATCTGACTTCATTACCTGGTATATTGTATACAAGTTTATTTGTTTATTTGAAATAGGAAAGGGAAGGAGGAAAACAAGGTGATTGGGAGTGGATAGGGGAAGGGAAACAGGGACAAAAACATGAGAAGGGGTATCAATGTGTGAGAAGTAATATACCCACTGCCTGACGAATGTAACTGTCACCCCTCTATACATTATCTCAACAATATAAAAGAATTTTTGCTTCTTCAGGGAATCATGTCAGGATTCAGGAGAGATCCCCCCACCCCCATCCCTTACCACAATAATTTGAGTGCATGCATCTGTTTAAGGCAAGACTTTGTGGTTTCCATTCTAAATAATGTGCTTCAAATCCAAACTACCACTGGTGGTAAGCATTATGCAGCTAATTTCTTACATCATTGTTCTTTTCATTAATTAACATTTCTCCACTGTTGGAGCAATTATTGTGGGGCCTTCATGCTGTACATCTCTTTTCATGATTAATAAGGAGTCATTATATCTCCCTTCCTGAAGCAGTCAATTAACACAGAATTCTTTCCATTAATTACTGAATGTCTCTCTACCTGGAGAGCAATCTGCTCTGAGAACCTGTGACACCAATCACTTTAAAAAGTTCTCTTTAAATTTTATTCCGAAAACACAAGCAATTTAGCCAGCGATATTAATTTGCCTCAGAAGCATGGCAGCGAATGAGAAACATCTTTTAATCTCATGCAAGAAAAGGCAGCCATCTGGCTGGTGAGAATTTCAGGGAGCAAACCTCTCCCTCTCCCTCTGTAAATGCAGGTCATTAAAGTAATGTGTTCATCTACATAAAACTCAAATGGAATATAAAAGGTAATATTTATATACAAACAATTTAGTCCTACAGTTTAAACAGTCATTGGTTTTATGAAACATTTACTTTAGTCTATCAGATTTGCATAACTTCATTTAAAAAATATTGTGGTCATTTCTATAAATCACTTCCTGGGTTTCTCTCAGGGAGCGAGGAGAACATTCTATGGAAAGGAACTAGTTTTGAGGGAAAAGGCTGACCTGGGAAAAGCATGAGTGCTTAGGAATGGCTCGTGGGGACATTTTTACACCCTCACCTATGACTTTAATACCACAGTTCCATTCGCCGACCATAGTCTTTCTCTCTTCCCTTTTTACTGGTGATCTGCAAAATGTCTAAAATCTCAGGCAAGGAGTTTTTGTTGTGGTGGTATCTGAGCTTTTCTCTGAAGCACCACTGCTGATGATTTTGAGAATTGCCTCAGGAGGGTTGGCTCTTTTCCTGAAATCTGCAACCAGAAGACAGACTGACAGACAGGCAAGCGCACCCACATGTACAAAACTGGGGAGAAAGTCAACAAAATCTCTGTCATGTGGTGTTTTAGACTTTTCCTTTTCTTCATGTTGGATAACAGTGGGAAAAATTCCAAGAAAATATTATTATTTGTAGTAAAGTGTTCTGAGAAAGTAGGTGACAAAGGGGTTACCATTTATTACGAAGGACTCTGGGTTATAGGGAATCCAGTTGGGTGCAATTAATTGTTGGGTTCTTAGTGGAATGTAGGAATTTATAGCAGTTAAAAGCAGAGAAATATTATTTATTGTCATGGATAAAAGCACTTTATTGAGATATGGCAAATCTTAAAAAATAAAATTAATATCCCACCAACATGGTATTTCTTGAAAATCATGTAAGTATTGGCTTTGAACAAAACTTCTAGAACAGTTTTAAGTGGTTCTGACTCTATAGGATTTCTCAAAGACAAATAATTTCTAAGTCTGGTTTCCTCTTAATAACCTTTACAATAAAGAATCAACCTTCTCCTTGCCTGGCTATTGGAGTTTAAACTTACTCAGCTAACATGATCAATAAAATCAAATGTTTTTCTGAATATAAACTGGAGAATTCTGAGCACTTGGGATTGAATGGAAAAGTACCTCTCCTTTTGTTCAAATAGCCAATACTACGGCAATGTTGACAGAGGAAAAAAATCTCATGTCTAGTTTTCAATATAGATAATCCCTAAATAAATACATTTTTGTCTGTTACTCATTGAAATACCACAGATAAGTTCAGGAAAGATCCTAGAAAAATTGCCTTTAGCCAAAAGAAGTGATCTCTTGTTGAGCTCCAATTATGGCCTCTGAGGCACAACAGAAACATGGACGAGATTCTTTGTAGGCCAGGCTCTAGGTATGAGTCTTGGAGAGAAAACAGAACTGCAATGATGGTGGCATATTTTAGACCATTTGTCTTTCTGTCCATTGCTTTTACCATCTTGATGCAGCCTTGAAATTGTGGTAAAATTGGCAGCGAAGTCTCTTGTATGAAAACATCTATTCATGACCACAACGAACCACCAGGTTGGACCAAGAAAACTAGCTGTGGACATGCTGCCGGTGAATTCACACTGAGAGGCGGGAGGGACGATAAGGGCCCAGCATACACTGTCCACACAGAGACACCAGGCCCAGGGAATGAATCATCTAGAAGCTTCACAACCCTTCTGTCACCTGGAGCCTCACAACATTCTGACCTCTTGGTTAGGATTCAGTGTGAGCATTTGCTTTTTTTTTTTTTAAGGCTTCTCCTGTGGGGCCAAGGCTGAGAATGACTAAATGGGAGTAGTTAATGTTTTTCCAAAGTGAGAAATGTCAGGCGAAAGCCCAGGGTGGACACTGGTCAGCTGGCCCCTCCTGGAGCGTGTCTTGCTACTTGGAACAACAGTGTACCCTGCGGTGTTGCTACGCTAATGCCAGCACTGGTCACAGCCTTACCTGGGCACCTGAGAGGAAGGCACAGTCTCAGGCCCTACCCCAGACTTGTGGAACCAGAGGCCCTGGGGTGGCACCCAGCTGGTGTATTGCAACAAGTTCTGATGTTCCTGGAATCTGGCAGCTAGCCATTTCAGTACTGGAATGTGGTCATAATCGTACAGTTGGATTTCCAAGGCATTTGAAGTCTAGGAGCTGCTTGAATTTCTCATCTTTCTGGAGATTGATGCTAACTGCCCTCTATGTCAGACTTGCTCTTAAATTTTTTTCTCTCTCCTGCATCCACTTTTAGAAAAACAGGTAATAATGGCAAGCCAAGCATCCCTGGGCTATCTCAATTCTAGATGACTGATTTCTGTCTTTCTGTCTGTCTGTCTTTTCTAAGTAGAAGAGAAGATCATAACCTGTTGCCTCGATAATTTCACTAGGAATTAAGAATCAATAATTTCATTAGGCATTCATCCCTTGATATATCCAATAAAGAATTGGTTGAAATTACAAAGCAAATAAAATAAGACAAAATTCAAATGTATTATTATTCAAATGTATTGTCACGGTAACTCCTTTATAATGACAATTTTTTAAAAAGGGGAAAATGGAGAAAGGTAGAAAAAGTAGTAGAACTATTTGAATGCCTCTTTACTAGGGTATTGGTTAAACACATGATGCATGCTTAAAGAAAGCAGATTATGTCTCTACTTCCCGCTTATCCCAACCCTGTCCATGGTACTTCCTCCCCTGGAGACCAACTCTGCCTTCTGGTGTCTTTTTTGTGTCTTCTCTGACTTGGGTGCTGGGCTGTTCTAGCCGTCTGCCTGCCAAGTGCCTCTTCTCAGTCACAAGGACACTGGTATTTCTCTAGACCCCCCAGCCCCTGCCCCCGGTCACTGGTGTGTGTTGTCCAGGAAGCATCTGGGGAGCCATCCTGGATCCACACTTGACCCCACTCCCTTGTCCTCTTCTCCTGCTCGTGGTATCTCTTGTTCACAGAGCTAGATGGGCAGAGTTGCCCTGCAGAATCAGGTCTGCCCATTCACTGCCATCTCCTCCATAGGTTGTCCTGGAGCTGGGCGTGGGGATAACCCAGTCACTTCTGTCCACGCCCCAGGGAAGCTGAGGGCAGCAGAGCCCTTGATTCATTGTGAACTGCATTTCTGCTGGGGATGCGACGTTGAAATGGTCCCTTCCCTCACTCATTCTGAGCAATGGCACCAAGCTACTGTCATAGCTGTCATCAGAGTCACTCTGAGGCCCATGTATAACACATGTTTAAAACAGTTTGAGATGCAATGTTTATGAGTGATAGTTGTTTCTAAAGGACCTACAGTTTTGGGGACGAAATAACACGCATCTGACTTTTGTAGAGATAATAATACTTTAAAGGCAAGGAACCTACTAATAAATCAAAGAGGAAGGTGTCAGAGTCTTCCTCTGGGGGTTGGGCTGGGGGCAGAGAGGAGGAGGGCTGGCTCTGAGAGCACTGTGTGCTGTGAATCTGGGTGCTTGCCGGGAGAGCTCAGGCCCTCACTTGTCAAAGTGAGCATGTAAGTTTAGGAACCAGACAGAACCTCACTCTCCAGAGAGCAGCTATCATTGTTTCTTTTTTTTCCCCCTTTCTTTTAGCAGTTCATTTTTATGGAGAAAGTTTTAATCTGTTCATCTAAAGTCACATTGTAATCAATAATCAGGCACAGGTGCTTAAAATTAGAAACCATATAAAAAGGAGCATTAGTTCCAGAAGCTTTAGAGTTTTATAAGCTGCTCAATTTTTGTTTCTTAGGGGAAAAAATCCCTATGACTCCGGGTTTCCTCATTCTTTCGGGCAGATGGTGGTGTTTGGGTGTTGGTGAGAGTGGAATAGACGGTGTTTGAGTCACAGTAGAGCCTGTCTGCAGGGAGGTGGACGATTTCCTCTTGTGGGGCTGCGTTGGTTTGCAAAGGCTGCCACTGTGCGCGCGCGCACACACACACACACACACACACACACACACATTAGAAATATCCTATCATGGGAGTCTAGGGGTTGAAACAAAAATCAGCCGTTAGAGGGCAGGGTGCTGGCAGGGCCTGAGTCCCCTGGGGGTGGGCAAGGAGGGAAGGGTCCTTTCTTGTTTTTTTCCAGCTGTTGGCTGTGGTCCACAATCCAGCATGTGTTCCTGTTGCCACAGGCCCTTTTCCTCACCTGCTCGTGCCCAAGCTTCCTCTCCCTCACCCACCCAGGGACATGTGTGAGAGCATTTAGAGGTTGCCTGTATACTCAAATAGGCACACACGTCTGCTCTCCATCCTTCATGGAAACCTGCCACAATGGTTTGTATTCTCAGGCTCTGAGAAGAAGAAAGCTATCTATTATCTTTGGGGTAACTATTCAGCTCCTTACATCGGAGACAATTTCACCCTGTCCCGTGTTTGTGAGAGCAATTCCGTGCATTGAACCCCACTGTAACCACATTCTGAGGGGTGAGTCCTAGCAGTGAATTCTGAGATCCAGAAAAAGGCTTTTCCTGTACAGAGGTATTATTGGAAACACGTTCCCCAGCAGCGATCACTCAGAACCATCCCACACATGTGGCAGCAGGGAACTTACCCGCTAATGGATTAACTATTTGGTCTAATAGCATTGCATGCATCAGCATGTGCTCATTAGTTCTTGAAAAAAAGAGCCGTGGTTATAGTGTTAAGCAACAGCATGTAAACAAAGTACCACACATACGGAGTAAAGAACAAGGGGAAAGGAAAGGAAGTTTCAGAAAAATCAGTGAGACTATGGCATTACTTGATGACTGATTTCTTGACTGTTGAGACATGGACTAGGATTTCATTCACTTCTTTTTTTCTAATTTTTCTTTCTTGTGTTTTAATTTTTTTTTCTTGTGCCAGTCTTGGGGCTGGAACTCAGTGCCCAGGTGTTGTCCCTGAGATTTTGTGTCCAAAGCTAGCACTTTACTACTTGAACCACAGTTCCACTTCTGGCATTTTAGTGGTTAATTGGAGATAAGAGTCTCATGGACTTTCCTTTCCTGGCTGGCTTCCAACTCGGATCCTCAGACCTCAGCCTCCTGAGTAGTGAGGATGACAGGTACAAGCCACCACACCCAGCTTGTATTTTACCTTTAATGAAGGGAACCTTTAGATATGAGATACCATTGGATGTCTTCAGTAGAGTTTGAAGTTCTTCCTTGGTAATTTCTGGACTGATTTTCTCTGTTACCTGGGAACATCTTCCCTGTTTTCCTTTGTTGCGCTGGGGATCATAGTAGGAAACACTCTTTCAGAGAATTACATTCTTAACATTTATTTGTTTATTTTGAGACAAAGTCTCACTCTGTGGTCTTGGCTACTTCAAACCTGTGATCCCTCTGCTTCTGCCTCCTGAGTGCTGCGACTGGAGCTAGGTTCTACTATGCCCAGCTCTGTCTCTGTCTCTCTCTTTAAAATAGCTACAAGTAAATTTAGGATGGTCTGTGGCCCCAGTGACTTATTTTCCTCTGTTCACACACAAGGGGCCTCATTCTCCTTACCTAGAATGTTTTCATATGCACCGATACTCAGCAGGTTCTGGTGAGTTTTTGTCAACAGAAGGAAGAGACTGATTACGTTCTGACCTGCCTATGGAGACGTTGGCATTGCTGTTCTTTGGCCCTTTAGGAGGGAACAGAACATTTCCAGATGTTAGACCACCGCCTCTAACCACCTCAGGAGAGAGCTAAGGGAACAGTTTATCTTTCTGAGGTGTCCTAGAATTGCTAGAGAAACTGATCAGACTTCAGTAAGTAAAATAAGCAAGAGAGAACAGGGGCTAGACGGAAGAGAAAGGAGGAGAGGAGCGTTCTCCCTGCTCGTGTTTAAAAGGCATGAGACTTGCCCCTCTGGTGGACTTGCTGCCAGGTGCACAGCTTCTTGTTGAGAAGATGGGCAAACTAAGCCCCAGCTCCTGAACTGAGAAGGAATAGAATTGAGAAGAATCAAACCATACTGACATTGGTACTTGGTCGATGTGAAGATAGTTAAAACAGGTTAGTGGTGTAGGTGGGACTTATTTTGTGCTCATGCTATACCCGGTCCAGGGCCTGTCCGCTCTCCCATTCTGCATTCCACAGAATGCTCTCTCCTCTGAGCTCTGTGACGCTTGCTTTCATTTGAAATATTACCAGAGAGGAGGAAGTAGGAAGTCTTGCCAACATTCTCACCCTCCTTGGCTCTTATTCCGGTAAATCAGGTGCCATGTGACTCTCGTCTGCATTCTAATCTAGTCTCTCACACCCGTTCTCCGGCCCAATCTAATCTGCATCAGTGATAAGCTCTCATGGCCCCTTCTCTGGCACTGGAGAACCTTTCTCCTTTAGAACCGGCAAATAAGTCATGCAGTGCATTCCCTCCTTTGTTTCAGGACTGGTCTGGGGACCAGAAACACTTGCTGTATTTTGAAGATCCTTTATATCTCTGAGTAGTTACCCAACCCTCAGACCAAGCCCCAAAGGGGCTGTGAATTTATTCTGAGAGCCCCAGAGAGTGGCTTGAACTTGGGGCGTGGTACCGTCCCTGAGCTTTTCTGGCTAATACGTCTAATGCTAATGGTCTACCACTTTGAGCGATAGCTCCACTTCCAGTTTTCTGGTGGTTAGTTGGAGATAAAAGTCTCGTGGACTTTCTTACCTGGTTTGGCTTCAAACTGCAATCCTCAGATCTTAGTGTCCTGAGTAGTTTGGATTACAGGTATAAGACACCAGTGCCTGGCTTAATTTAACTTTGTGGTTTTTTTTTTTCTTTTTCTTTTTTTTGCCAGGCCTGGGGCTTGATCTCAGGGCCTGGGCATTGTGCTTGAGCTATCTCAGGGCTAGAGCTCTAACATCTGAATCACAGCACCACTTCTGGCTTTATATGTGGTACCCAGGAATTGAACATGGGTCTTCGTGCATGCTAGGCAAGCACTCTACCACTAGGCCATGCTCTTGACCCCCTAATTTACCTTTTTTTTTTGACAGTCAATGTATTTAACAGTGGACTTTCAAATTCCAGTAATGAGCTCTAGAGGACCTAGCTGGTTCCAGCATAGTGCTGTATGGACGCGTTGTGTCACAAGGTGCAGTTTTCAAAGCCAAGTGTGTCTCCCACTGTGTGAAAGACAGAGATTCCTATGGCTGGCTGTCCCCAAAGAGCCTTGGGTATCCCCAATTCACTGAGTTCTGTCTCATCTGTATTTGTGTACAGAAATCCTTTCTTTTGAACATTATTTAAGCCTGAGGTTGAATTTCTGTTTTGCTACAGGATAGAAAACAGATGAACACATACATTATCAGATGGTCTCTTTGTGAAGCCTTTGTGCAAATAATGCATGTTACAGATGCTTATGGTCTTGAATCATTAGCATAACATATGTTCCCGTTCAAAAATGGCAAATGTGCCTCTGTTCTAAAATAGCGCCTGCCTCAGCGTTCACCTCCTGCCTTGTGCTCGGGGTCTGATTATGGCAGAGGCACAGGAATGGTCATGCCAAAAGTTGTGTTTCGGTGCCAGTTTCTTTTTGCCTGACCCAGACAGGACCGTTCAGAGCTGGTGTATTATTATTTCTGTCATCATCATGCTCACTGTTGCCCTGTCCTCATCATCATTACCAACCAGCTACTGTTTATCAAAGGATATCATGTGCATCTCACTGTGACAGTCACCATGCAAATCAAGTGACACCAACGACCCCTTGAAGGTCAGATGCAGAAGCAAATAGTACCGGGCAAAGCATATCTGTAATTTCAGTGCAGGAGAGAGAGAGAGAGAGAGAGAGAGAGAGAGAGAGAGAGAGAGAGAGAGAGAGAGAGAGAGAGAGAGAGAGAGAGAGAGAGAGAGACAGTGAGAGACAGAGAAGAGAAAGACAGAGACAGAGAGACAGAGACAGTGAGAGACAGAGAAAGACAGAGACAGAGAGTCAGGGAGAGACAGAAAGAGGGAGCAGGAGTGATGGAGAATAAGAAAAAAAACAAAGAATGAAAAGGCAGAAAAGATAGCGAATCATAGAAACAGTAAGATGGGGAGGCGGTCTTGGAGGGAATGGAGCAGAGGTGACAACTTTCATTTATTGGTTTTGTCAGTCACCGAGTTTTTCTGTTCAAGGCTAGGGCCTGACCACTTTGAGCCACAGTGCCATTTCTCGTTTTCTTGTGGTTAATTGGAGATAGAAGTCTCATGAGAACTTTCCTTCCCTACGCTGGCTTCAAACAGTGACCCTCAGATCTTAGCTCCCTGAGTAGCTAGGGTTATAGGCATGAGACGTGGGCCCCCAGCTTGAGGTGACAACTTTAAATCCTCACAGGCCCCTCGTTCCTCTCCATTGTACCTCTTTGGCCGGGCCATTTACCTGGCCAACAGAGTAGAGGAAAAGCAAGTAAGCAAATGGAATTCCTGAGGGCTAACCTAATCGGCATGTGTGGATTAATTCCTGAGCAAATTTAGAGAGCGTTCGCATTCTCACTGACCCTATCATAGCCAAGAGCATTACAACTTCCTTAACTTTTGCTTTCTCCTTACAAAATAGTGTAGAATCTTCTTCCATGTAGAACATATTTGAGAATCCCTAGGGGGGAATGCAATGTAGACTTCTATTTTTCAAGGGGATTTTATTGAAAAGAGTAAAGCCTGACTTTAGAACATTATTATCGACAGACCTGCCAACTACAAATATAATGTAGGTTTTGTAGCCTCTGTTTAATTTACTGTCTATTGATGTTTAAGATCCCAGAGAAAACAAAATTTCATTTCTATAGCATTAATTTCCTTCATTTTTCTGGGAGTCAGAGAGTTAATTTAGAAACTCAAATGCTATCTTAGGGTACCAAGAGAATTTCTGTTAAAGTGAAAATTGCTGCCTTCCCTTCCCCCACGTAATCATTCACTCCATGAATAGATGAAAACAGCACAAAGGAGGAATACATTTTCTTCTGAAAAAAGAGGAGCCATTTGATGACACTGGGCCCACTCTCTTTGATATAGAATTTGGTGCTTTGATTTATTGTCATTAAGCCATCTCCTTGCTCAGCCAAGCCAAGAGCAATCAAAGCTAGGGATAGAAATGGTACTTTCTTTCCTGTAGCCGCTCTGTAATTTCCTGTGAGAATTTGGAATCAGGATGCTCAGGGTTTATGTTTTCTCTGCCCTGCGGCCCCTGGAAGCCTCACAGAGGTGGCTGGGAAGCCTGGGGTGTGGGGAGAAGGAGGACTTCCTAGTGGCGGATGCCTTGTTCCCTCCTGAGAGCTGACATGTTGGTTTCTTTGGTGGGCTCTGTGATTTCGGATACTGTCTGACACATCCTTGAGCCTCAAGCAGAACGCAAACCTCTTGACTCCTGGGCAATGTCCTCCCCTATCAGATGAGAGGTAACTGAGATTTTCTGGGTAAACCCACACAGTTGGTTTGCTGAGCGCATAAAACAGTCTTAGTGCCACCTGAGGCTCTCGCCGATACAAGATGCTTCCTGCCTTAGCATGCAGCCACCTGAGGTGGCAGGGCACGGCTTTTCTTTGGTCCTAAGAACTCCATTCTCCTCCTTTCTTCCCCCAGTCTCTCTCCCCTCACATTCTATCAAATCAGACTTCACATTTCCTGGCTAGTTTCAGTCATGATGGAAGCAATGCCATCAGAATTTTGGTGCGTGTATTTGCTTAGAGACACATCACATAGAACACTCTGCTTTTATTTGGTTTGTCAACTACAGATTAATACATTTGTCAAGGTTTCCAAAAGATCTTTTGATTCATCAGGTTAAGTTTTCATTCTTTCTCTGTTTCCTGCCTTCCTGCCTTCCCTCCTTTCCTTCTCTCTCTCTTCCTCCTTGCTTCTGTTTTTCCTTCTTTTTTCTTTTATTTTCAGTACTGGGGGAATGAGCTGATAATGTCAGGCTTGCTAGGCAACTGATCCACTATGTAGGTCACACCTCCACACCTTTTGCTTTTGGTTTGCCTTTTGGATAGGGTTACGTGTGAACTTTGCCTGGGCTGGCCTCACACGGAGATTCTCCTACCTCTACCTCCTGAGAAGCTAAGCCCATAGAGGTAGTCTACGGTGCCTCCCCGTTCACCTAGCTGGTCTACGACGCTCTTACTAATGGTGCTGTCGTGGGCAGCTCTGGGATGGTTTATGTTTTTTTTCTTCAGACAGACTCAAGCCTCATGACTGTTTCCAGACAGTGTGGCGGGTGACTATTTTGTAAACGTTGGTTGGAGGTGGGAGTGTGTGTGTGTGTGTGTGTGTGTGTGTGTGTGTGTGTGTGTGTATGTGTGTATGTATGTATGTATGCATGCATGCATGCATGCATGTGTATGTATGTGTATGTATGTGTATGTATGTGCGCGTGTGTATGTATGTATGTATGTATGCATGTATGTATGTGTGTGTGTATGTAGGTATGTGTATGTACGTATGCATGTGTGTATGTATGTATGTGTGTATGTATGTATGTGTGTATGTGTGTATGCATGTATGCGTGTGTGTATGTAGTATGTATGTATGTGTGTGTATGTATGCATGTGTGTGTGTGTGTGTGTGTGTGTGTGTGTGTGTGTGGTAGCTGCAAGTTGAGCTTGCGAGAATCTCGCCCTCTAAGGACACTTCTGTCCCCAGCACATGGCATGCCTGTCCTTGCTGACAGCGCTGTGCCCCTCAGCACCAGGGCACAGCCTGCTGCCCGGTCCCCCTGAGCCCGGCGCGGGTCTGGGGAGGTGGCCGGGCCCTGGACGTCCTACCTGGCGATCTTGTCTGTACAGGACATGGTGACCAGCTGTTCCCCCAGCAGGATGCCGTCCCAGGTCTGCACGGCGCTGGGCGCGCGCACGGGCACTGTCCCTTCCCCGGATTCGATCTTGGTGCGCAGGTGGCCACGAAACTTCCTGACCATGTGTCTGGTGTTGTTCACTGGAAGAGAAGGAGCGGGCAGTGAGCCTGGCAGGGGTCTGCCCTGACATGAGGGCTTCGAGGTGGGAGAGGAGGATGGGCGCATGACCATGTCTCAGGCCACACGGGCTCTGTCACCACGTGGAAGTCCAGAACAGTCTTTGGTGACATGCCAACCCACAAGGTGGGCTAGGTCCCCTGAGTCTTGACCGATGGGCACCGAAACTTAGAAACACACAGTTGGTCACACGATTTCCACACGTCATAATGCATTCAGTCCTGCATGCTTCTAGGTTTTGCATTCACGGGTTTGACTAAGCCAGGATCAGAAGTAGTTGGGGAAAAAGCTCTACCTGTACTGAACCCGCAGGGATTTCTTTTCCTTATAAGTTTTCTCTCGATGTTCTAGCACAACGGCATTTACATTGTACTTGCTATTACAGGTGCCCTAGAAATGATAAAGGGCTTACGGGAGTATGCAGGTACGTTATATACATGCAAATATAACATCATTTGATATAAAGGACTTGAGCATCCTTGCATTCTGGTATCTGCAGGGGGTCTTGGAACCAATTTCCTCTGGGTATTAAGGGATGGCTTTATTATTCTTTTTAAACTTTTTTCCCCCCCAGCTATTTAAAAATCATAAAACCATGCCTCTCTGTCAGGCCGCATAGAAACATTGCTGGGTGGAAATTGACTTCTTCTGGCCTGGAGTCTAATTCTGGACTGTAACTTTGGGAGGGTGACTTGAAAGCACCACAGCATGGCCATTTCCCCTTAAAATAAGGGTAATACAGGTGTCCAGCAGCCAGGTCATGGAGGTTAGATGAAGGAGCAAGTGAGAAGGTGCTGGTACAGGTTGGAGCACAGTTCTCTCCAAGTGTCTCTTATTACCCAGAGCCCAGAGGAGGCAGGGACCTTTCCTACCCTGAAATAAGACTCCTCTGGTCGGTTCCTTGTTTGTCCTTCGTGTGTCCTTGGTTCTCTCGCTTTCTTTCCAGAATCCGTGCAACACATATCCACTCATAGCCACCAAACCATACATTCCATACTTATTTGGGGAGTTACATTCCATACTTATTTGGAGTTATCACAAATAAGAAGATATTTGTATTTGGCTTTTTCCCCCCAGTTAAAAAAAAAAAGAATTTGGTGTATTAAATCTATAGTATATGGCATTAAAGAAATGGTTAACTACCTTGAATACAAATTATTGATGAAAGGGCACAGTGATTTCTAGATATAGGTGGTAATAGGAGTGAATATTTAATACTTTTTTTGAAACAGTTTTAGCGTTTTGGAAGCTGTATATGTAGGGTTTCCTTCTCATTTACTCGCAGTGAAGAGACAACTATTAGATCCTTGAGGTTTTTTTGGTTTTGTGGGTTTTTTTTTTGCCAGTCCTGGGCTTGAGCTCAGGGCCTGAGCACTGTCCTTGGAATTTCTCAAGGCTAGAGCTCTACCACTTGAGCCTCAGCAGCACTTCTGGCTTTTTTCTATGTATGTGGTACCAAGGAATCGAACCCGGGTCTTTGTGCGTGCTAGGCAAACATTCAACCACTAGGCCAAACTCCCGGCCCCAGATCTTTGAGTTTTTGTGGAATTTTTTTTCTTGCAGAGCCCAGAGTAATTTCTAGTGTAACTTCTTATTGTTTCAGGGAGCTGAAAAAATTTTTTTAGTACATTTTTATCATATCTAAAGGTTGTCTTTTGGAAAGAAAAGTTTTTTCATTCTGTGGTAATAGTAAATGTTTGGGGTGCTTCAGACAGCTTTTTTACTTTACAGCCAAGCAGATGTTTGAGGTGATTCAGTTTGTGTTTGTGAGTTATCTTGGAAGTTAAAAAACAAGGTGATGTTGATAAACGCAATATCATTCATATGACTAAAATACTCAATAAAACCTTGGGTTAATCTGAACTTTTGTGTCCAGATGTTTATTTTATTTTTTTCTTCGTATATTTTTTATAGTAATTGACAGAAGGGTTACATTATATTCACCTGATAGAAGGTGCATTACTTCACATACATTGATACCCTTTCTCATGTCTTGGTCCCCATTTCCCTCCCCCCGCCCTTATTTTATTTTATTTTTAAATATCAGCTTCCTGTGGAAAACCATATGTGTGTGTGTGTGTGTGTGTGTGTGTGTGAGTCCGCATCTCTCACAGATTCTGAAATGTTAATGCAGTGTTTGGGACTTTATTCTTCCATTTAGCAGTTGGTTTTGGGGGAATTATAACCGAATTTTCTTCTATTTGTGTCTCAGAGAACTTGTATTCTCCTAATGTGTCTTCTACTACAGCATCATCCACGTGTCAAAGTTGCTCACAACGCTGTAAAACCTTTCTAACTTCTGAGCCTAGGTTTACGCGAAGGACAGAAAGTCTGACTTGAATTAATAATGGTTTCTAGGAGTCAGCTCAAGCTTTTCCGATAAGATGAATTTTGCTTTAAGAGCCAGGTGTGTGAGCCACTGCCCGAGTTCTATTTTTCTGTTTTGGAGGAGTGAGGGATCGTGTTCAGTCCCACGGGGAGCTCAAGAGCGGATGAATCAACAAGAAGCGATATTCTCTGGCTCCTTCTTGGCTAATTGCGAGAGGCAGGAGGAGCTTGAAGAAGCTACTTCAAGTAGAACAAAATGAAATGGCAACTGCTGGGAACTCAACCTGAACGATCTGCCATGCGTTTACAGTGTATGTGAGATGGTGGAGATGAAGAGCTTTAAAATAACACCTACAAGAATACACGCAAGTCCAGGGAAACACTCAAGTCCCATTCTGACCCCCTAAATGATTAGCCTCTTCATTAACATGATTATTAGCCTAAAACCTTTATCTTTTGGGATTTATATTAATGCACATTAGAGTAGTAATATGCTTCAGAAAGCTGTCCAAGTAAATATTTTACTTTTAGGGGGAGAATCAAAAGAAGATATTGTTAAAAGACTAACAAATTAACCTTTGAAAAGGAATTTATCTAAATATTTATCTAAAAAGCAGTGCATGGCTGCTACAGTGTAAAAGAGAGAGAGACAGAGAAACAGAGAGAGGGAGAGAGAGAGCGCAGAGAGTTAAGAAAAATCAACCCACCGAAGTATAAGAAAGGAAGGATCTATCTTGAAACATTAAATAAACTTTACATTTTCCAATTGCTTCCACAAGTCTATCTCAGAAAGTACATGTGTGAAGCAACCCACAGTTTATTATAATACTGAAATCTGTACTATTTACCATGCGTTCATGTGGATAATCTGTGCCTTATGTGATGATGGTGCTATTGGGGATGTTGAATTGTGAGGCCATTAAAATATATTATCCTACAACGTCTGGAAATTGCCATATATTAACTGCACCTGTAACTCACGAGGAAATCTGCAGATAGAAATATACAGGCTTGCATTTTGGCTTCCCTCACTTCCTATGGGATTTGACTCTGTTTCCTGAATTGCTCATTTATGTCACAAGTGGAACTATTTTGGAAGGAATACTTACGATGGATTTCTAGCTCAATGTATGATATAACTCTGCTACTTTTCATGGCTTCTTGTGGAGAATTTATTTGTGAGATTCTTGAAAAATGACAAGAAGAACTAACTTTACCACGTTATTTTAAAGCCATGCAATAAAAGAGGGATTTGTGGTGAGGTCATTGGTGATTTGAGAGGAAGATCAAAGTCGCTTAGCCATACTGAAGTGCCCCGGGATCCTTATATTGTTCGTTTAAACTTAGGATCTTTCCAGAATAGCTGCAGTTTTATCTAACTGAGGAATCATCCACCCGTCATCCTGTGTGATGTGGACAGTTGTTCACATCTGCTGAGAGAACCTCAGGAAGATGGAGAATTCTAGTCCAGAGCTCCCTCTCATGTGGGGTGGGCTTCTTCAGTGTCCCATGAAGATCATGGCCGGAGGGGCTGAGCATATCCAGGTCCTGCAATCTCCTTGTGAGGGCCTGGCAGCCCAGTGATCTTTGTGGGATAACTGGTCCAGAGAGCACAGCTCCCAGGGCTTTATTTAGAAGCATGGATCCTGGCCTAGTGGAGGGGTGGGGCTGGCGGCCTTGCTACAGGTTCCACCTTCAAGAAGGGGGGGGTGGGGCTGGGGTTTTCCTGGGTCTCCAAGAAGTCTCCCCAGAGGGACCTGCTCTCTGCTGACTCTGCCATTTGTCTGGACTTGGCAGGAGCCATGCAGAGCAAAGGCCTGGCTGCTTTCCTTGTCTCAGCCAGGTCTTCTTAAAGGGTGGCACTGAGAAATGGTCCTGAAGTGAGCAAAGCCCTGCTCCATGCGCTTCTCCCGGGTGAGAGCTGCAAGCTCCTTGCTGCTTTTGGGTGGGGCCAGGGTGGGAGGCTGTCTCTCCATCGCTCCCTCCAGCAGAGGACAGCGGCCATTTGGGCTTTCTTATTCTTATTGGGCAAATAAAGGGAGAGTGATGCATGGCTTTTGGCTCATGTGTCTTTCGGGGAAAGGTCTGCCTCCTCTCGGCTCTCTGGGTGGGCCGAGGCAGGAAGCATCAGCTAAATCAGAGGACTAAACCTAGGCAGTAGCCCCTCACTTCTTTCTGCCTGGCAGTTCTGAAGGGAAGACTTCATTTATTTATTTACTTATTTATCTTTACTCCTACTAGCACCTGCCACTTTTCAAAGAGCACCATGAAATAAAAGACATCTGTATCTGTGAGTGCCCCTCAGGGGGTCTATGAGAATGGATCTGTTTGTTTTTCTAAGCCAATGACATTGCAAGTTGGAACTGAAGGCTGGAGAGGCCACAGTTGGTGCTTGATGTACAGAGACACAAGAAGCCAATGAGCCAGAACCAACCCCAGGGGAGACCCAGAGAGTTCATGGCTGAAGTCCTCGCAGCCCTCACTCAGCCCTTTCTTCACTCCTGCTGGGGAGCCAGGGCCAAGGAAGCTGGGGGAATTAGAGCTAGGCCCAAATGTCTCGTAAGCTTTTTCCTCCCTCAGTCTTCAGGCTTCCAGCAGGGTCTGAGTGATGCCAAACTTTCTCAGAGAAAATGGAAAGATAACTCCTCCCTGGCTCTGTACTGGGCAATGGATGGACATTTTACAAGTTTAACAGGGTAAGTTGTCGGGTGCGACGGACATAGAATCAGTTATGTGGCGCCTTCTCGTTCTCTTTCTGGAAGCTGCCCAGTAGAGAGCCGCTGCCCTGTGAAACGTCACAGGGCCGTCACAGCCAGGCCCTCCTCCCACTCAGGAGGGGGAGTGCCCTTCTCTCTCGGTGCCCAGGTCATCCAAGAGCCAGAGCCTTTAAACTTCCCTGATAGTTAATGAGTTCCTTTTCTGACTCTTCATTCGGCTTGTGTTTCTCTCGTGTGAAAATGCCCCCTAAAACTGCACTATGGAGAATGTTTACTGGCCAAGGGGGAAGTGATGGGACTGGAGGAGAGATGACAAAAAGGAATGAGTCTGCACTGGCATCCAATCCGAGAGTTGGAGAAATAGGCTAAACACAGGGAGAGTTGGAAATCACTATTTACCCTCCTGCCTCAACGTTTTTCATCTTTGGTGGGAATCCCTCACCATAAGCCTGGAACATAGCAGGCACTCTATAAATGTTCCCTTCGTCCCCTCACCTTTGATTATTAGAACACAAGAGTAGCCTTCCACTTGAGGAAAGTCAGAAGATCAAAGCCAATCTTTAATAACTGGACACTGTCCATAGTTTCTACTGGGGATTTTTCTCTGAATGCAGAATTCACTAGTTAGTATTTTAGCATCTTTATCAAGGCCAGATTCTTCAGCATATACCTGTTATCTATGTTTTATTTTTGCATAAAGCATTTCAGTATTTTATTTAGCTGGATTAAACCCACAAAACAGTCACCGAGGTTAAATCTAAATGGTGGAAATAGATGTACACATGTATATAATGACACTGTAAGATTTCCTTAGGTCTAGGCCTTTTCTTAGAAGAAGCACAGAAGTATGTATGGGAGTGTATATACATATATGCAATATGTATGCGAGCAATATGTCTTCACAGCATTAAAACAAGGACACACTGTGGCTGTCAATTGCACCAAAGGAGAAACTCACTTCTGCTTTTCACCCCTGGGACAGAGTGTCAACCCTCTGATGATGTCACCCCTCTGATGGTGGAGCAGGGATAGGACACAGGGACAAACTCTGGCTGGCAAGTCCTGTGGTTAAGCTGGATGGTGCTTTAGCAGGGCTTCCTTTGTCCCTGGCTTTGTTACACTAGCCAAACATCTTTCTCCCCAGAGTTGCAGAGAAAGACACACAGAGACTGTTGACATTTGTATCCATCCTATATCATTCTCGCTTGCCTTGTTTTCTTCCCAGCTTGGGCTAATGGGAACTGTCTGACCTATTAAAACAATGGCCAATTAAACTGCTAATTTTAGACCTCAAATGGCTTTTTTTTTAGCTCATAATCTGAGCATTTTAGCCTAAGATTTTGGAGATATGATTATTTAGTTAATTGCAGCTACAATCACCTGGACCTAGCCAGCCTGGGACAGCGTCCAGCTACCGGGGCGACCAGAGCTGGGCTGTGAGTGAAAGGCAAATGCGTTCTCTTACGGTCAGTGGTGATTTCGTAGGGGGAGTTGAGTCTGGCGTCTCCGCAGGGGGACGTGCTCACGTAGAGATGGAAGAGGATGTTGTCCCGAAGCCGGTAGCCTCCCTCCTTTAAACGCACGAATATCGACCGCTCTGAGTCCTCACGCCGCTTGCTAGGGACACAAAGACCAGAGGGGTCATTCTCTACCAACCACGCTGGAGGGCCCTCCAAGGAGGCCATGCTGGCTGTTCCCTGATTCCCGGTTCTCTTTTTTCTTCAAGTTGCTGGCACTGTGTTTGCCTGTACAAGCACGCTTAGCCTGGGGGAGGGAGAGGCAGACGGGCTGAATGCAGACACAGCCAGAGCAAGTCACCCTTACCTCTCACCCCCGAACCCCCCCAGCAGCCACACTGTATGTTTGCCTTTTACAAAGCCAGTGTCTACTGTTTAGAATGTCACAGTCCTGTGAGTTCACTGGGGTTCCTCATGGAGGAGTCTCCCCGTGTGTGAGTGTGTGTGTGTGGGTAAGGGGGTTAAAAGTGTGGCTGGGCTTGAGTACTCACACAGCTAGGTGGAAACAGAAGCAGTGAGAATCTGTATGTCTTCTGCCTCCAACCAGAGCAGATTCAAAAAGAATAAAACAACCCCCCCCCAAAGGAACAAACAAATAAAAACAAAGCCCCCCAAAATGCAACACAAAAACAAGGCTCGTAATCCTGAGGAGCCAAGGGCCTTTTGTTCCAGAGACGCCTCCTTCAGAGCCTTGGGACTCCCACAGGCGCGGGGAGACCCCTTTTCCCACAGCGAGCATTGTTTTTTGGAGTTCAGCAGTCTACTTTGTGCCAGCCTGGCGGTTTCTACACGTTCTGCCTCATCGGTGATGGATTCAGTGGGCCTGAGATCTCACAGACGGCAGTGGTAGCCATTCCGTGGTCAGGAAACAGCTAGCCTCCTTTGCCACCACCTCCCTTCCTTCCCTCAGGCCAGCCATACCCCTTGGAGTAGCTTAGAGCCCGCTCCTGAACCCAGCCAGCAGGAGGTGAGAAGCTCACTTCCTCTTGTTGGCATCTGCTGGGCAGGGATGGATGCAGTTGTGTCTGAGTCCCTCTTAGCTGGTAGCACAGCGCTGGGGCACGCAGCCAGCTCCTGGCAAAACGCTGGACCAAATGCCTTCTGCCACATGAACAGGAATGCTTGGAAATGTTTCCAGTTGAGCGGTGATAAACCAAAGAGGAATCCTTCTCGGCACTCTGTGAGATTTCCAAGTCTGCTCCCTTCCCTTCTGGCCCTCAGCAGGCCTCCTGGAACGCTTATGGCAGTATATCAGCCTGTTTATGGCAGTATATCAGCCTGTTGGGCGACACTCAGGGGCCCTGATAAAAATTAATTGAGTGCATTGAGGTATTGCTTCTATGAGAGTCAGTTTGGCACGAACGTGGGCCCTTGGTGTGGTGTCTGCACACACGAATGGGACGGAATGAGTCACTGGCTCAAATGCTCCTGAGAGCCCATGCTTAGTGGCTTTGAGAAATCTCAGGTTCCAAGATGGGAAGGGGTGGCTGGAGGATTGCGGGAAGGGAGCGTTGTGGCAGAGAGCAGCAGTGGTCATCCCGTCATGAGTACACAGCTCAGCACAGAGCAGCTCGGACAGAGTGCGCCCAGGTCCGCCTGCCTTTCTGCTGGTGTTTACTATATCAGGGAGGGATGTCAGCCCAGGTGACAGCATGCTTCATCCTGCCACCAGAGCGCCAGAAATTCCACCCCAGGAGCATGGCAGCGAGGCTCTTATTAAAAGGCATGTGGAAGAGGAGCCAGGAAGCAGTTGGAGCTCACAGCCCAGTACGGGCTTAGCTGTGGATGGATCCACAGAACGGATGATAGTTGGGAATGCGAGGGGAACTGAGGCCAGCACAGAGGGGCCTCACCTACCAGGACAAAGGTTGAGCACCACTAGTGGTTGCTGTTTGCAAGAGCTGCTCCCTGCCTGGGATCAAGGCAGGGGAAAGGGAATCTGTCATCTATGCTCAAGACCTGGGGCCAGGAAGGAAGCTGCTGATCCACTTGGGGTGGGGGCGCTGACGTTGGAGAGAGGGCCCTGGCCAATCTTGCAGAGACTCAGAGCTCTGCAAGAAGTTTCTGTGGCTGGGAAATTCCCAAAACAAGATTGACTTCTGTTGAAATGCTGAAGTGTGCTGAAGTCTAAAGTAGACACGACTTGGTGAAAACTGAGCAGAGATGTCAGCGCAACTGGGCACCCTTCCAGGTGGAGAGCGCATTGACCCGGGTAACCTTGAGGGGTCCCTGAGCACACTTCCAGTCCAGTCAATGAGATTATGGGGTCCCTTTACCTGAGATGCAGCTCCAGCTGCGCGTACAGGAAGTGGAGGAATGCTCTCCTGGCCACAATCTCGGCGTGACAGTCGTTGACGGTCAGGCCCTGGTCACTGATGTACTCGCCATTGATGCACTTGGTGCCGGAGGACAGAACGATGACCTGCGCCTGCCTGGTGTCCAAACCTGGAGGACACAGAGAGGGGTCAGAGCAGCTCAGACCACGGCCTCCCGTTCCATGACTGGGCCACCACACCAGCCCCTCTGCACACGCCACCTCCTGTGTTTACTGGCTGATGGATGTGCAAGCTTGCCACACCGTGGGATGCAGGGAGGTGATGGAAAAGGCCCTGGTAGCCTCTTCCCTTGCTCACAGTGAGGCTATTGTGCTTCACCCTGGACTGGCAGCTGTCACTCTGAGACCTCCCCTGATCTCTCCAGGTCCAGATCAGAGTGCTGACTTCCACCTCGATCGAATCAGATCGTAGGTCCCAGGCAAAGAAGGGATGTTTGAAGAAGCTCCTGACAGCCTGACTTGACTGTCTACAAGTGGACGCGCACAGAGGGACTGGATGAGCCGGAGAGAAGGTTGGGTTTGCAGGTGGGGCACAGGGTTTGAGTGCTGTACCACAAGGACTCGAGGCACACCAGCAGGAATGGTGGACTGGGGCGTGGCTGCCCAGAAAGAGAAGTGTGAGGAGTGAATTAAGAGGATCAGGGAATTAAAAATTGAGGATGGTACAAGAATATAGCAAAAACCTAGCAAAAATGAAAACTGTAAAAAAGAAATCCTGTGAAGAACAGCCAGATTTCAGGCTATCTTAATTTGAAGGAGAGGAGAGGGCAGACATTTTGTCATTATCTCTCCTCTCAAAGTTCATGGAGGGTGACTTGGTGACATTATCAGTTTTATGAGTTGGAACAGAATGTTCAATAGCGATTGAAAAATAGAAGCAAAAAAAAGTGTTTAAGAGCAAAAACTTCATTAACTAGCATTTAGATAGACAATAAGTAGACAATTAGTTTCTTAACCCTCATGCCTGGTGTGAAGATAATAACAAAGGCCCCTTATCCTGTGTGGAAATAAGAATTATTCTCCCAGTCTTGTGACTGTTAGCTCCCGTTATGAATTGAAGATATTTGGGGGCTGGTCAAAGTGGGTAGAGACAGTCTTCTTGCAGCACAGAAATTTATTATATTTTTCTTGTGATGCTTTTGTTCCCAGTGGGAAGCCATTGAGTCTTGGGGGATTGTGGGTAAGTGGCCATTTGAAAGGAGCCTCAAACAATCCAAAATGTCCTATGGAATAATAAAAGGCCCGTATAGCAAAGACAATTCTTAGCAGAAAGAACAGTGCAGGAGGAATTTCAATACCAAACTTTAGACTCTATTACAGAGCTGTAGTGACCAAAACAGCTTGGTACTGGCACAAGAACAGGCCTGAAGACCAATGGAATAGAGCTGAGGACCCAGATATTAAACCACAGACCTATGGCCACCTAATCTTTGATAAGGGAGCCAAAAAAATAGACTGGAAGAAAGACAGCCTCTTCAACAAGTTGTGCTGGCAGAACTGGTTAAGCATCTGTAGAAAACTGAAGTTGGATCCTTCTTTGTCACCCTGCACTAGAATTAACTCCAAATGGATCAAAGACCTGGAGGTAAAACCTGACACACTGAAAACTTTACAAGAAGGAATAAGAGATACACTAGGCCTCCTTGGCACAGATCAAAACTTTCTTAATAAGGACTAAGAAAAACAACAAATCAGAGAAAGTCTGGATAAGTGGGACTGCATTAGACTGCAGAGCTTCTGTATGGCAAAGGACACAGCAAATTACCTAGAAAGCCTACAGAGTGAGAGAAGATCTTCACTAACCAAACAACAGACAAAGGCCTCATATCTAAAATATATCAACAGCTCAAAAAATTGAATCACTTCAAAACTAATCTCCAAAGAAACAACCATCCCATTAAAAGATTGGCCAAAGACTTAAAGAGAGTCTTCTCTGAAGAAGAAGTAAGAATGACCTACAGACACATGAAGAAATGCTCAACATCTCTGGTCATAAAAGAAATGCAAATCAAAACAACTCTAAGATTCCACCTCACTCCAGTTAGAATGGCCAGGATCAAGAAGTCTAATAACAACAGATGCTGGCGGGGATGTGGCCAGGAGGGATCACTACTACACTGCTGGTGGGAGTCCAAACTCCTTCAACCACTATGGAAAGCAGTGTGGCAGTTCCTCAAAAGACTAAACATAGAGCTCCCCTATGACCCAGCAATTCCACTACTTGGCATTTACCCAATCGTCCAGAAGCAAGGACATACTAAATCCACTAGCACAATGATGTTCATTGCAGCACTATTTACCATAGCAAAGATATGGAACCAACCCAGATGTCCCTCAGTTGATGAGTGGATCAACAAGATGTGGTATTTATACACAGTGGAATTCTATGCTGCTGTCAGAAAGAATGACATCACCCTATTTGTAAGGAAATGCAAAGACTTAGAAAAAATCATATTAAGTGAAGTAAGCCAGACTCAAAGGAACATAGGCTCAATGGTTTCCCTCATTTGTCATAATCAGTAGAAACCTTGGGCTCTCCTAGCAGAGATTTACAATAGAACAAAACCTAGATACATAAGGCCATGTAGTATGATGCTAAATGAAAGGACCTCCAGGATATAGAAACAAAAGCCATATAATGAGTGATTGTTGTCCTTAATGTACTAAGTTATCTCTCATCTCTTTTGCTGTCTCTTGGTTATTTCATATTGTTTCAGTATTTCACCTGGTTATCTGATATATTGATATACGTTTATTTGGTTATTTGAAAATAGGATAGGGAAGGGGGGAAAACAAGATAAGGGGAGGGGATGGGGGGAGGGAAATGGGGACCAGGACATTAGAAAGGGTATCAATGTTTGTGAAGTAATGCACCTTCTATCTGGTGAATACAATGTAACCCTTCTATTAATTACAATAAAATATATGAAAAAAAAGGTTTGATGTAGAAAAAAGGAAAAAAAGGAGCTGCATAGCTGTGTGAACCTCTGAATGTTCTTAGGGATGCCAATATTGCTTTATTTGAAGTGTGTCTTAGGCCAGGCTACCAGGAAGTACAGGTCTATCTAGAGTCTTGGGAATACAGAACAGAGCAGGAGAAGCAGCCAGGTGAGGAGGAGGGGTCATTAAAATCTAGTATAAAGTTAGCTGAATAGAAAACTCTAGAAACAGAAGCACATTACCTGGCTTTCGTACTTCAAGGCAAGGGTACTGGCTTTTGTACTTAGTGTCAGTCATTAGTCTATGACTCTAGATTAAAACTTGAAAAAGTAGAATAAAGGGAATTTTTCCCCTGACTGTTACCCTCCCCCCCCCATACTTTCTACCACACTCAGAAAATTCTACCACACACAGAAAATGCCCGGGATGCCTACTCTCAGTACTATTGGGCATGTGTGAAAGCTCTTCCCCAACGAAAGAAAGAAAGAGTGGAGTTGTAATTGGAAGGGAGCACATAACTCTAACAGTGTGTGAACAAGCCATGATCACCTCCCTGGGTGCCCCAGGAGAATCGGGTTGAAATACTGTTAGAAACAATAAGAGAGTTCAATAAGGTGATAGAGCACGAAGTTAATATACAGAAATCAATAGTTTCATATACACACAGCACCCAGAGAGAAACCATAAAGGAAACCCAGCTCCATTTATAACAACAAACAAGGCACTAGGAATAAGTTAGACAAGCAATGAGCAAGAGCCGTACCGAGAACACTTGAAAACCCCACTGAAGGACACCCATGCTATTTGAGCAGGCAGAAAGACCTGCCACGTCCTCCAGCAGGAGGGTTCACAGTGGGATTCCTCTCCAGACTGACTTCGAAGGCTAGAAGCAGCAGCCCAACGTACCTGGCTCAAAGGTGGGGTTGTGGCTGGGAGAGCGGGGGGAAAGGGGTGACGTTGCCCCAGTGGAAATGTACTCTTCACCTGACTTACATAACTGGAACCCTCTGTACATCACCCTTATAATAAATAAATACAACGTAAGAAGGTGCAGTTGGTTTACTTTTTGAACGAGGAAAGCTGATTCTACAGGAAAATTGGAAGACTTCCAAGGCCTGGAGACAAACCCTGTGACAACGGAGGTGAGGTGTGTGAAGCACCACCAGAAAAAAAAGCATGAAAGAAGATACCCCAAGCTAGAGCTGCTGGTTGTTGGAACCATTGGAGGAAGGGATGGACAGAGGGAGCACAGAGGATTTTTTTTGGCAGAGAAAGTATTCTCCTTTTTGGGGGAATGTTTATTCATTTGTCCAAACCCACAGGACATACACCATGAGTTAAACCAATGTAAACTATGAATTGATTCTTTTTGAAAAAAAAAATGTATATGAGTTAGATGATCTCTTTACAAGCTTAGCAAAAGGACTCTCTAATTATGATAAATGATAATTGCAATGATCATAATTATTATCCAGGTTGTTTTTGAAAATGTTCATTTCCAGGTGAAAAGTATTTCTGCATGGAAAAACACCTTAAGGCCACTAAAAGACAATTAGGAAAATTAGCAAAGATTTTGGTTAATATTATGAACAATGTATGGCTCTCTCTAATCTGAAAAAGGACTTCTAAAAATAAAAAGAAATACCTTGGTAGAATATGAGGAAAAGTCTAAGCAAATCAATTCCAAAAAAAATAAGAAAAAAGAAAACAAAGGCTTATTGACTATGCAGGAAATATCCAACTTCATTGAGTTAAGTGAATTATTCAATGAATTATTTCAGTTAGATGGAAAATACAGTCGACAATTCTTCAGGCATCAACATGAGAACACCCCAATATTACTGATGTTTGAAGAGACCATGGGTAGTACCTGCTATACTAGATGCCAGGTGGGCATATAGGTTTGTAGAGTTCATTTGAAGGACAGCAATGTCAGAATAGTCCAATCCTGGTCAGAGCTAGGCTTACCTTCCACAGAGTGCTTTACACACGTGTGTGTGTGTGTGTGTGTGTGTGTGTGTGTGTGTGTTACCAAACCACCATTAAAGGGCAGAAGATGAGGCAGAATCTGACTCAGGCAGTATTTAGGCAGGCAAACATAAACAATGTGTCAATCATTGCTGACTTTTATCTACATGGCCAAAGCATGTCTGATTCTTTTCCTATCAAATTAACATCACGTTTCCAGATTTACTTTCTTCTTTACCTGGGACATGAGCAGACTCAGTGGTATTTCTTGACTGATTTTTCTACATTTCCCCCGAATTACTGAAAGTCAGTGCTCGGTATTATAATAATTCCATAAGTAGAGGAGACAGAGGCTCTGTGAGATACAAATAGGGGCTGTGGATGCATGCATTATCAGTTGATTTCTTAAACACCTGGCTTCAATTCCTCTTTCCTCACTTAGCTCTGTCACACAGATTGAGAAAGAGTGTTCATTCTTGTAAATCCCCACGCAAGTAGACCTAGCTGTAGGTGCCAGAGTCTGGGGGAAGTGTCCTCTTTCCTGCCATGAAGGGGGCAGGCCAGAGTCTTCCATTAACTTTGAGATGGAATAAGGAAAAAGCTAGGGACCACAGACCCTGAAGCCATCCAGCACCTGAATCAAGCCTGCTGCCCTTGTCCAGTTTGTTTGTTATGTGACCTGGAAACGACATGTGTGAGACATTGCTAATCAACCATCTCTTTCCCTAACTGCAACAACTTCAAACTGCATAGAATTCAAGATAGCACATGGCATACGTGGACAGATGTAAGGTGGCCAGACTAACTTCCAAAAAGATTTTTAGTTATTTTCCCTAGATATCAGCACTGTGCAGGATTTTGCTGGATATAAATATGATAATTTCACATTTGGTGAAACTATTTAATTCCTTCAGCCTACCTCCAGGAAAGAAGGAGAATGACAACCAACCCTTTGCAATTAATAGATTGAAAAATCTATTTCTCTCTCTTGCTTGTATTGTGTTGTGCCTGCTCCTCGCCCCATTAGTAACTTATTCTTTTATAGCAAAGGAACAAATATGAAACACCTGATTTGATCAATGAGAAGAAGATCTCACTGATGCTGAAACCAGAAATAATGAGAGCACAAGGCCGCAGCTCATAAATAATTCAGACCCCAAAGAGGCAGTATTTCCTCTATCTGTAAGCAATGACTTGATGACTCTCATATTTTGTTCTCTATTTCTAATCTCTATTTTTAAAGAAGCCAGATATGGGATTGTATTTGAAACAGTTCAAAAGGTACCTCTCATTTAGGCCCTATGAATTCTACTTCTTTTGATTTGTGCCCCTATGCCAGCCTTGTGATTCCTTGTACCCCTTCCTTCCTTCCTTCCTTCCTTCCTTCCTTCCTTCCTTCCTTCCTTCCTTCCTTCCTTCCTTCCTTCCTTCCATCTCCCTTCTCTCCCTTCCTCCCTGTTTACTTCCTTCCCTCTCTCCCTTCCTCCTTTCTTTCCTCTTTCCCCTCTCTCCTTCTCTTTTCTTCCTCCATGTGGGTCCTCTGTGATGTGCTACTTTGACACAAGTCTAAAAACAAACAGAATCAGTGGCTTATAGACTAGATATTCCAGAGATGAGAGCCGGAGCAAGCCTTTTCTCTTTTCAAAAACACGATTATCTTAGATATCCATTATCATGATGGAATGCTAACACAGTGTGTTAAATTATGAGACTTTGGATTTCCTTAGTGCGAATGACCTTGAATTCCAACACAGAGGTGTCTAGAATGGGCCTGCTTCTCCTTCATTATTTAATGCACAGCAGCCATTCGAGCCTCACCTAACGTGGATGGAAAATTCTTAGACATTTAAATATAGAGTCAACTAGTTAAGAAAAGAGTATGACCTCAAGTGCACATATTTGAAGTCCATAAGTGCTTCAAAGGGTTTCGGCTTTACCCAAGTTCACATTGGCTCACTAATTATCTCAACTCTTTAGAATATTTTTATTGTACCTCGGGCCACACAGTGGGGGATCCAGACAATGATAATTACTTCCTTCTAATAGATAATGCACAGTGGATTATCTGTAGCTTCCTCTCTCCCTCCCTTCCTCCTTTATTTCCTTCATAGACCTGGACCAGACTATCAGAACAGAGGTATATAGTTAGGATAAATGTAAGAACATTTTAGCTTGTTCAATCAGATAACATAGTTTATCATGCTTTGCCTGGCACTTAGGAAAAATGTTAGTGTCAATTCTTTTCCTTTCCTTTTTTTACCAGGAACCCTCATGTTAGTTTTCATTTAAAATAAGGATCGCAGTCTAAGAGACTAGAATAAAGACAAGATTAGCTTTATTGCCTTAAGCTATAGATTTTCTTAACTCTGTGAAGGCTCTGAGACATGTAGATTGCAGGTAAAGTTGAATGCTGTTATGAGTTAATGACCAGAAAATTGCAGAAGTGTTTGAACAGTTTCAATAAGAAGCTTCAATATAAAAAATGTAGCAAAGTTCTTTTTCTGTTTCAGGGGTAGGAAAACATGTTTCTTCCAAGGGCCATTTGGCTATTTATAACCACATTATAGAATATACAAAAATTCTCTGTCTAGGCAGCTGGGCTGTTAGGCACAGCGAGAAGCATTCTGTGTGTGCTGGTATGCCCCTTTCATGGGTCATAAGAGCAGTCTCCCATTCCTGTAGTGAATAAACTAAGGCATTTTATGAGGAGTTAGCTCACAGCTTGGACTATTGCTGCTCTTCTTAGCTAATTTAACATTATTCTAGATGGAAGTATTTATCTCTAAGTCTGAAAACTTCCTTTGATTTTTTTTTTTTGGTGCTGGTCCATGGGACTTGAACTCAGGGCATGGGCACTGTTCCTGAGCTTCTGTGCTCAAATCCAGGGCTGTACCACTTGAACCACAGCTCCATATCTGGCTTCTTTGGTGATTAATTAGAGATAAAAGTCTCATGGACTTTCCTGCCCAGGCTGGCTTTATACTATGAGTCTCAGATTTCAGCTTCCTGAGTAGCTAGGATTAGAGGCATGAGCCATGTACATCTGGCTTTTTTTCCCCTATTTTAAGTAAATGTGTCTACTGGAAATTAGTATTCAAGCTATGCAGGGGGCAGTTAAAAGGATGGTAAAGTTTATGGCTTAAACTTAATAGTTGTAGCCAAGGGTTTAGAATTGATTGTCCATGAGCCCTTCATACTGTCTGAGATGTCAGCATCTGTGAATCCTTTTTTTTTTGTCCTTTCTGGGCACTGTCCCGGACTTCTTTTACTCAAGGCTAGCACTTTACTACTTGAGACGCAGTGCGCCACTTCCAGCCTTTTCTGTTTATGTGATCCTGAGGAATCAAATCCAGGACTTCATGCATGCTAGGCAAGTACTCTACCACTAAGCCACATTCCCAGCCCTGAGCATTCTTTACTCAAGCTGGAAGCATGGCTTGGGCCTTGCAGATGGATTTCTTTACCTCATGGGGTTGCGTTTAGGTTTAGAGCAGATGTACGCAGCGAAACCTATTCTACATGTGGTAATATTTGAATGATCTTTCTAATGTTGCCTTGTTGAATTATTTTTTTCCCAACAATCCTAGTCACTTTGCCCAGAAGATTTAATATTCTTAGCTGTTATTCTGGGATGTTCACTTAAATTCCAACCTTTCTAGATAGTTTTCCAGAGATGTGGTGTGTGTGTGTGTGTGTGTGTGTGTGTTGGTAATAGGACTTGAATTCAGGGCCTTATCACTGTCCCTTAGGCTAGTGCTCTGCCATTTGAGCCACAGCTCTACTTTTGACTTTTTGCTGATTAATTGGAAATAAGAGTTTTATGGACTTATCTTCCCAGGCTGACTTCAAACTGTGATCCTTGAACTCAGGGACTGGGCACTGTGCCTGAGCCCTTTTGCTCAAAGCTAGTGCTCTACCACTTTGAATCACAGGGCCACTTCTGGTTTTCTGGTGGTTAATTGGAGATGAGTGTCAGACTTTCCTGCCTGGGCTAGCTTTGAACTACAGTTCTCAGTTTTCAGCTCCTGAGTAGGCTAGGATTTCAGTGTGAGCCATCAGTGTCAGTTGACGTCTACATGTTTTTAAGGACACTAATTTATAAGTCCAATAGATATGGGGAATGATTAAAGCTGTATATTAGATTAAAAACTGGAGAAGAGTATTTCTAAAGAAGCAGTATTTCTTTTTTTTTTTTTTTTTTTTTTTTTGCCAGTCCTGGGCTTGAGCTCAGGGCCTGAGCACTGTCCTTGGACTTTCTCAAGGCTAGAGCTCTACCACTTGAGCCTCAGCACCACTTCCGGCTTTTTTCTATGTATGTGGTACCGAGGAATCGAACCCAGGTCTTCATGCATGCTAGGCAAGCACTTTAGCCACTAGGCCAAACTCCCGGCCCCCAAGAAGCAGTATTTCTTAATATGTTTTTCAGGCCAGGCTAGGGAAAGAAAGTTTAAATATAAATTCTTGAAAATACACACTATTGAACCTCAGTTCACTCAGAGCCCTTCCTGAAGTTGGAGGGAAGGGGACACATTAGAGCTAAAGCGTGGAATAATTTAGTTCTCCTTTGTGATGCCAAGTTTCTTTAGCCATGCCAAGGTCGAGGGAAGAAAATCCATGAATTTTTATGCAAAATTATTTCTCTGTTTATTAAACCAATAACTAGGAAAAATTTGTGTTCATCAAATAATGTACATGAACATGCTAGTAGAATGCTACAGTGGTTAAGTTTTCATTTCCAATAAAAGCCACCACTATCAATAGCTCCTTCACAAATCTTTTTCCTGTGGAGACACTAGTCTTTCTTATCAGTCAGACCTGCAGTGCTTGTTAACTGATTACTGTCTAGCTTTCAGTGTACTTCACACTTTTCAGTGCAGCTTAGCACTTCTCATAATGCCTAAAACAATGGTCTGTCTCTGGAATAGACTGAACTTTCTAGGAACTACTTGATGCATGTGAGCTGGCATCTGGTCTACCAATGAAGGTGGGGCAATTGGCTCATGTTTTATTTCAAAACATTTGTTTCATTATGGTGCAATGCATACAACAACTAGAAGGAGTCACACCAGTCTCTGTTAGAGCTCCTTCACTATTTGCTTGAATGACTGAATTCGAGTTAAGATCGCATGGCACATTGGCTCTAAGTAAATGAATATTTACAAATATTCCTATTCCTTATTTTGCATATTTCTGCCTAATATCTTCTAAATCAGTGTCTGCTAAATATTCTCTTTAGAACAGGAATGCAAATTTCAGCAGTTTATTCTACAGTGTTTTTAGATGACTAATCATGAAGCTTTACCTAGTGAAATCTCACTTTCACATAATACATTTAGTTAGTATAAATGAATAAATTGCCTGCACATAAAATGGTGTATGCACTGTCAACTTAAAAGCATCATTTCTCACAAGCCATTAAAAATTTCCGTTTTCCTTGTGAAGTCTCTTGAGTAGCTTCTGGACTTTTTCAGAAAAGGGAAAAGATACTGGGACAACTAGCGCTGGAAATGTTGAGAACCAACTTGCTAAATCACACATGCTTGTGTAAACATGTTTCACGGCTCATGGCAAAACAAAAAAATGCACCAGGGGCTGGCTCTTCTCCCTCCCTCTTTCCCAACCTTCCTCCCTTCCCTCCCTTGCCCTCTCTCTCCCCTCTCCTCCTTCCTTTTTCCTCTTTCCTTCCTCATCTCTTCCTTTCCTTCATTTCTTCCTTTCTTTCTACCCTCCCTTCCTCTTTCCTTTGCTTTCCCTTCCCTCCCTTTCCTCCCCTCCCTCCCTCCTTCCCTCCCGTCCTCCCTCCTTCCCTCCCTCCCTCCTTCCTTCCTTCCTGCCTTCCCCTTCCTCTCCCCTTTTATTTACAAAGTAAGGTGCTAGTTTAAATGGAATTGTCCTGGCATTTATGACAGTTCACATTTTTAAATTTATCAGTTCTGTTTAGTTGGTGTTACAACTCTAGGTACATATAACTGTTTAGGTTTCTTTTTGTATTGGACTTAAATTGATCTTTATGAATCACCTGCCTTCAGAATATGAGATCCACAGAAATAAAAGCACGTGGTTTATTTTATTCTTCTCTGTTTCCTGGGAACCTGGTAGGGCTGGCAACCTATAAACAATGTGTGAATGCAGAGGGGAATGTCACTGAATGGATTAAAGGAGGACAGATATTAGCAGCACAGGCTGTGGATGTGGCACCACATACAATGAAGTCATTGACCAAACAGAATTGCTTTTGCCTTTGTAAAGGATGCTGTACTTATCAAGTAATTTTCACTTTTCAAAGCCCTTGGTGTACTTTATCTGATTCAACAAATGACATGGCGAGGAAGCATGATTACTCTATTTTACTAAGATGCTCAAACTGGAAAGACGAAATCATGTGCCCTCCTGCCCTGTCTCAGACAGGCCCTAAGGACTTTGTTCTTGCTCCACTAGTCTTACATGTTGGCGAGGCCTAGGGGGATAGAATGACTGAAAAAAAAATGTGGATTGATTGATTAATTTTTGCCAGTCCTGGGCTTGAGCTCAGGGCCTGAGCACTGTCCTTGGACTTTCTCAAGGCTAGAGCTCTACCACTTGAGCCTCAGCACCATTTCCAGCTTTTTTCTATGTATGTGGTACCGAGGAATCGAACCCGGGTCTTCGTACATGCTAGGCAAGCACTCAACCACTAGGCCAAATTCCCAGCCCTCATCTTTTATTTTTGCTTTTATTTTTATTTATTTTTACTAATCCTGGTGCTTGAACTCAGAGCTTATAAACTGTGGCTGAGCCATTTTTTTCCTCAAGGCTAGTGTTCTATCACTTGAGCCAGAGGTCCAATTCTGCCTTTTGTGTTGTTTTGGGGAGCATGATTAGCTGGAGATAAGAGTATAACAGACTTTCCTACCTGGGCCGGCTTCTATCTGTGATCCTCAGATCTCAGCCTCCTACGTAGCTAGGATTACAGGCGTGAACCATTGACACTCAGCTCATCTGGCTGATTTTAATTGAAATTCTTACCGTAATTACTTTTTTCTTAGCATAATTATTTTTGGACATGAGATAGATGGTCTTTTTCAGTCTTAGACTTTTCCTTTTCATGCAGAGCTATGGGTGAGTATAAAACTAATTATTCCATATTGCTTCTTATTTTTATGACGATCATTCTCTAATAGGTGATTACAGATCGATGCAAAACTTTGGAAATGAAAATAATTGAATTCAAACAACTAGCTGGTTAGTTAACACAGGCTTCAACATTGCTTAAACTCAACCATCATTGTCTCCCAACCTGATTCAAGTAGGCAGTGGCATCTGATCACAACCTCGCAGTTTCCTTTCTGCTTGGTGGCCATGTTGTGTTCTGGGTTGGACTTCTGTCTCTGGATAGAAAAGTGTGACTAGCAGTGGCGAGTTCATACCCAGCAACAAGGACTTGAGATTCTCACACGGCCACATCTGACCTGTGCCCCAGGGCCTCCTTGTGCTGTGTGTCCCTCTGTGACCTATGCTCCTTTAGTGGGACTCTAGGTCTCATTGTAATCCTTCTGTGTTCTCTTGTGGCCCCCAGCACATGCTGGGTGTCTCTCTGCTCTCTGTGTCCTCTGTCTTCTATTCTCTCATGTTCTCTTTGTGTTTCCCTTTGTCCCCTTCAGCAGCCCCCTGTGTATCTGCAGTATCCTTTTCACCATGACAGTGAATGTTTGGGGTCTTCACTGGGGCAAACCTCTAGGTGCCTTCTGGTTGCAGAGCCCAGATATGTTGACAGCCAATGTTCTTAGACATGACATGTCTACCCTGGCCTCTCTCCCCGACGCGGGCTCCATCTCTCCCACTCTGGGGCTGAAGACCAGTGGTGAGAGGCTTGTTCTCTGCACTTGATGGCAGCAGCCCTTGGTGTGCTGAGGATGACAACGAGGGAGTGACTCTCTTTATCTATCAACCTCAAGTAGCTTAGTTGGTGGTCTAGACCGGCCTCAGAGTCCAAACCTCAGCCATGTTATTTTTTTTAAAACCAGTCTTCCTGGGGCTTGAACTCAAGGCCTGAGCACTGTCCTTGGGTTTTTCTCAAGGCTAGAGCTCTACCAGTTGAGCCATAGTGCCACTTCTGGCTTTTTCCATGTGTGTGGTCCTGAGGAATCGAACCCCGGTCTTCGTGCATGCTAGGGGAGCACTCTACCACCGGGCCACACTCCCAGTCCTTTTTGGAGATGATTACCTTTGGTCATGACAATCCCAGCCAGGGATTTGTGGCGGGCATGCACGGACGTCAGGCCCACGGTGAGCTCACGGAACTTCTGTGTGACCAGCTGGAACACGGAGTCGGCAAATTCCTGAAAAACACAACAAACACAACGTCAGGGCGCTGAGGGGCTGAGAGGAAGCAGCGAGGGTCTCTCAGCCATATCGTCATGGGAAGAGTGTTCGGGCATGTCTGGCACAGAAGAGACGCCCAGTCCCCCAGGCAGGCTCCTGCTGTCTGCGTCTCTATCCACGGTACTAGGGAGGGGTTGTTGGCTATGAGGAGTGAACAAAACCCAGACCCCTGCCCCAGCAGGTGTTTATGCTGGGCCCGGGCAAGCTGCCTTTGTGAGCAATTTCTCCCTGTCTTTGTCTCCCCAAGCAGCAAGTAGATCACAAACTTCACCGGGAGATTCTTGTACGGATTGGCCGTGTCTTCCTTTATAGCCTCACAGACCAGTTCTTAAGTAGCCAGTACATGTCAGGATGTTCTCCGGGCAACCCCCCCGTATGGCTCTAGCCCCAGACTCTTCTCTCAGCCTTTCTGCAAATGTGTGCGATAGGCCTGCACGCACAAACATGTATGTGTGCACCCATAATGCCTCTGCAGTCACCACACACAACACACGCACATGCATGAAAACACAGAGGCATGCACACACCAAACTGTGCGTCAGGTCCCAGAGGCAACCCACATTTCTGTTAAAGCAGCATATGCCTAAGAGCAAAGCCAGAGTGGCCTAGAAAATGTGGGGGCTGTGGGCACCCCCTTCTTCTGCTTTTCCAGTCCTGTGCCCCAGACGATGCCTGTTCCTAAATGTGGAGGCCTATGTTTTCCACTGGGGCCCAGCTTGGCTCAGGAAGCCAGGCTGGAGTCCCAGAACTTCGGGGTCTGGAGCCTATGAACCCCAGCACATCATTCTCAACCTTCCAGCTTTGTTCTCCTCATTTACAAAGTAATCCTCTTAATTTCCACCCAACAGTATTTTTGTGAGGATTAAATTAATTAATGCTTCTTAAATACTTAACACAGTGCCCTGTACTCAATCAGTGTTCAAAAACGATGCCTTAAATGATTATTCTTTATCCTGCCATCATTATTTTTCCCAGTCACTGCAGGTGCTGACCAAATCTTTATGCAGCCACCTCAGAACCTTCAACATCTTTGTCGAGCTCATTTATTTTATGAACCGGATCTTCAGGTTTATACTGGGTACCTTTTGATACTGAGCAGGCATCACTCTAAATGTGGTCAGGTTTCTGATGTAGAACCATCTGACTTGAGTAGTAAAAAATTCACTTTATAAATGAATTCATAAAAAATTCATTAGGACACACAAGACGACAAGAACGGGGCTGTCTCCAGAAAACTAGAGCCTGCCACAAAAAATAACCCAATATCCTCTTCCTTCCTCATTCTGTGGTGATGAAGAGGTCAGCAAGAATCTCCAGGGCCCTCTTCTGCGCCCAGCCAGAGGTTCAAGGGCCGTCTCCGGGCTGCTGTTGCTCGTGCTGATAGTGCATTTGTTTCTTCTTTCCTTGTATTAAAAAAGTGAAGTTAGCTACATTCCCCCCCCCCCCCCCCACACACACATGTAGTAATTCCTATTTGTTTTGGAGGAGCCTATCTTCTGATCGGAATGAGAAGGGAGAGCAGTTGATCTGATTATTTCTTGGGGTTCCCGGATCACAGCACGGTGGCCAGGAGTGTTCACAGCGGCACACAGTAGTCTGGAGCTCTACTACTTGGTCCTCGGTGCCAAGGTGGGTGACTTTATCCCTGAGAAAAGATGGATGACAAATCCCAGCCTTTTCAGTGTGGGAGCCAATGAGGTCATCTCACACTACTGTTTCCCTTGAGAACTTCAAGCCTACCTCTGAGCTCCAGTCTGGAGCAGGTTGGCCTGTAGAGCTCCTCCAGGTAGGGGCACAGAGGACACAAAGATGACAGACAGCCCCAGGAGACCTCTGCCATCTCAAGTTTTGTCTCCCAGGGACAAGCCTAGCTGAGCAGCTCTTACCTCACAGTCTCTGAGGTAGGCCTGGCTCACTGCTTCCATATTGTCAAGGATTCTAAGAGTCCAGATTTGTTGGAGGAAGTTCTGACTTGGACCCCAGAGACACGTGGTGTTCTGCACTTTGTAAGGCTTTGTTGTGTGTGAGGTCTTGCACAAAACTGAGATGTGGAATGAGTGTCTATCTATGTTTTTAGCCCTGGGCTGGGCACATAGCCCTGCCACCTGGTAAGAGAGTCTAGGAAGGCCTGGAGGAAGGTGACACCGGAAGTGGACCAGAAGGAAGAGTGGGATTTGCTACACTCCCTTCTGCAGATTTCCTCATGTCAGGGGAGAGAAGCAATGGGGCTCGCCTCCTTCCGGGTAGCGTCATCAAGTCAACAAGGATCCTGTCCAGTCTCTGTTCCTTTGACGGAAGCATTCTGAGCTAAATATCTTGGGGAATGATGGCCCCACTCAGGCGGCTGTGATGGCACCCCGTGGCGTCATCTCTGTCAGCTCTGGATTCAGTTTCTAATTGATAAGGTTTGCTAATCTGTATTCCTCCAGACTAGTCCTGCTTCAAGGACAGAACCATTGATGGTTCTTCTAAAAATCTCTTTCGTAGTGCTGGGCATCTAAACGATGCCTTTAGCTGCTTGTTCTTCTTTCTAAAAGTTTTCCAATGACCCAGAATGATAAGAATAGCCACACAGAGAAGTCATTTAATTCCCTAAGGTCCTTGGAGCACCGCCAAGTAATTACATAGAATATACAAAAATCAACTTCATTTGAAACCTAAAGACAATCCTCCTTCCCATAGGATGGGAAAATACCCACTTAGTACAGCTATGTGAGAGGCACAGTGCTGGGTCTTGTGTATGCCTTGCCTGCTTCATTTCATCCTACAAGAAAGATACTAAGATCTAAGATCACTCCCTCCCCCCCCTTTTTTTTTTCCTGGTCCTGGGCTTAAACTCAGGGCCTTGGAACTTGTCCCTAAGCTTCTTTTGCTTAAGACTAGTGCTCTACTACTTGAGCCACAGCTCCACGTCTGGCTTTTTCTGAGTAGTGTATTGGAGATAAGTGTCTCACTGACTTTCTTGCCTGGGCTGGCCTCAAACCATGCTCCTTAGGTCTCAGCCTCCTGAATAGCCAGGGTTACAGCTGTGAGCCTCCAGCACCCAGCTAAGACCTTCCTTTTTAACCAGTGAAGGGATGTAACCAATTTACACAACCAGGTTGTGGTAGGCATGGGAACACAGACCTGACTCAGGCACTCCAGGGATATCACTGCACTGAGGAAATCACGAGGATTCATTCTGTCCCCAAGACCCGCCGCGGGCTTCCTTCCTTCTGGGTGCAGAACAAGTGATACTGTTTGTAGTGGCACATGAGCAAATGCACACCTCCAGCCTGAGATGGGCCACGCTGCACACAGATGCCTCAGGGTCCCTGGATGGTCCTCTAGGCCTGTGTCCCACGATGCTTTGCACCCATTATGAGCTAATTAGCCCTGAGCCACAGCCATTTCCTAATGGAGTCATTTGAGGAAATGCTGAAGCAGAACAAATCACATTTGGTTTGGATTTTAGAATTTTCACAGATGAAGAATTCCTTGACTTACTTGGCTGAGCAAAGCACGGGACCAATGGGATTTCAGGTTGATTGTGCGGGTTGGAGAGTGACGGGGATTTCTGGCTAGCAGAGGTGGGCTCGAACGGATCAGAGCAGCTTGGTGATATTTCTTGTGGGGAGATTTCCTTATCCAGAGGTCTCCTGGCCTGAGATAGCTGACAACTCAGTCCTACCATCACAGTTTAGTGGTAAAAACATGTCTCCAGTGTGGGGCTCCTCATTCTGCCAATGCATAGGCATACCACTGAATCCCAACCTGTGTCCTCATCTTTTATGAAATCCTCTGTCTCTGATCTCTTAAATCCTGTCCCCAATAACAAAAATACATTCCTTTCTTTTTAAATTTGATTTTTTTTTTGGTTTGTCATGGGCCTGAGAGCTGTCCCTATGGTTTTCAGTTTAAGGGTAGCACTCTACCATTTGAGCCATAGCACCATTTCCGGTTTTCTGGTGGTTAATTGGAGATGAGAGTCTCATGGATTTTCCTTCCCAGGCTGGTTTTGAACCGCGATCCTCAGATCTCCAACTCCTGAGTAGCTAGGATTACAGGCATGAACCACTGGCTCCTGGCTAAATTTGATTTTTTTTTTTATTAGCAAGCACTTACACAGAACATGCTATTTGCCAGGCAAGGGGAGGGGGGTAGATTCCCCCCCATGTTTTTGCAAATACCAAAACCATCACTTGTCTTTTGAGAATTATATGAGAATTTTGATCCATACCTAACAAAAATATCAAAATTGTTAGTCTCACATCAGTCTTAGATGTAGTAGTCATCGAGTAAATACTTTGGAAAACATAGGCAAATTGGGCCACACAACAAAAGAACATTGAAGGACAGTAAGATAAGTCCATGGCATGTTAACTGCTATCCAGCCTGGAGTAGGGAATGCAGTAAGAAAGGGAGGAAATTCCAAATTTTTCTCTGTGGTCTCAGGGTAAAAGGGTCTTTGAAGAACAGTTTTGGAAATCCAGGCATACTGGTTGAGTGAGGTGGCTAAACAAAAAAATTTTTTTTGGAATCTATTTCTCACTTCTTCTGTCTTCTGGATTTGTAAAGCCAGCAACCTCCATGAAGGAATTTATATTTTCCATTGCATGGTTTCCTAAGAGCGTCCTGTCTTTAATCCCATAATCCCAATTTAATGGTGTATTTGTGGGCTGGGAGCATGGCCTGTGTTTGTTTTACACTTCCCCACTCCATGGAAGGATTAATAGCAGCTAGATGAGACAGGACCCCTTGGGATCGAATTTGCAAATGAATGTACTTTCAATGTGTCCTTTAGTTTCAGCTAAAACCTTTTGGGGCAAAAGAAGATGAGCATGTTTAGAAGTATTCCTGTCTGTTGTCTTTATGCTGGCATGCTGAGCATGCCCACAAGCATTTCTGCCCACCATTTTAGTCTTTTGAATGTTCATGCTATGACTTTGAGTTAAACTTGTCTTGGCATGTGTCTGCCATCTTGAACTATGACCTTCAACTGAGCATGCTCAGTAATTTCCACCCTAAAGTGCCATCCTAGGCGAATACGTATACATTCTCTGAAGAAAAATTCCAGGCTTCCTTTAGTGGGAAAGGGTAACTCTTTTGGAAATAACTCCATTTCTGTCTTTCCTGGTCCAGTTATCACCCTTCCTCCATTCTTTTGTCCTCTGAAAGTGCTTATTAGCTTTGCCCTCACTAAGAGAGGAACCCATTTTGCTAAGTTACAGCATGGTGTGCAGTCTGTCATGTCACTAACAATGGTTCACATCTTACATGGGTGACGGAGTGTATGAATTACTGGAAATTCCCAGGCACGTTGCTAGGAGGATGTATAAATCGCTGTCTAAGCAGTGATCATTTTCAGAATACAGTTGATACATTTTCTTATTAGTTTCTCTTAACATTTTTCTTCATCTGTAACAAACTGCCTGCTTGGGTTATCATGGAAGGCTACAGTCTGACAGATTGTTGTTTAAACAACACACATTTATTTTCTCACAGTTCTGAAGGCTGGATGCCCCAGATCAAGATGTCTGAGGCCTTTTCTCTCAGCTGGTTGTGTTGCCATCTTGCTGTGCACTGAGTAAGAGTCAGCTCTCTGGTGGGCATTGACCTGTGGGTTTGAGACTCAACTAAGGTTTCAATATGTGATTTTTTTAATGGGGGGTATATAGTCTGCACTTTCCTGCCTTCCCATCATGTACTTCTTATATGGAAAATATGCTTATTTCATCCCAACACTGTTTACTTATTTCAGCATCAGTGTTAAAATTTGAAGTCCAAAGTCTTATCTGAATCGCGGCATGCACTGCAGCTATGGGTGAGACTCCAGATATGACTCATTCTGAGAGAAAATTCCTCTCTAGCTGTAAACGATGGGAACTAAACAAGTTCTAGGATTCCCCAAAACAACAGTAAAATAGGGGTAGGATGGGCAATTCCCATTCCAAACCAGAGAAGGAGGAAGGAAGAATGACGAAGCAAGTCCCTCCGTCAGGGGAAGGGCCTTGGATCCTCGGGTTTGAGCCAAGTCCACTTTAGCTTGATGCTTTGTCTCTCATGCCCATGGGGGTGACAATGTGAATCTTCAGTCTCACAGAGAGTGTGGCTCCTGCTTCTCTCTTGTTTTAAGGACACTGTGCTCTAGGATAAAGTCGCTCTCCTCTTGAACTCATTTATCTTTATTTCCTTACTCCAAATGTCGCTGCACTGGGGATTGGGGTCCTAGGTCATGAATTTTTGGAGGGGGACATATATGTTCATTTATAACACAAACACCCCATAATCTCCGCTCTGATGCCTTGTGATGGATGCAGGTTACGGTGTATCACTTGCTCATGACTTGCTGAAGAGATCCAGACACATGGCAGGGGGTGCAGCAGGTTGGCCTCAGTGGTCAGAGTTGGCCTCATCTGGTGTGTTCCTCTCCGTCCTTGGCAGGTGACAGCATTGCATTTCCTTGCTCTCTGGCTCTGGAGTAAACTGGGACTGTACATTTAGTCCTGGAGAATGTCGACCCATTGAAGCTAAGTCCTAAGAGGTTCTCCATGTTGGTCTCTCTGACTCTCTTCCTCCCCGCCTCCTCAAGCCTTTGCATCTCTCTTTCTTTCCTACCAGCTACCGGCAGATGGCCTCCGGGGTAGAACCCCATGAGCCAGAGCCAGTGAGTTACTCTCTTGATAGGAACTGTGTGGCCCCAATCATATTAAAAGCCATTAATTTGGGGAGCTGTAAGTTATAACAATATTGTTGCTATAAAAAGACAACATCGTTGCCTTATAAAAAGGATAAGAGGAAAGCAAAGTGAGAGCCCAAGTCTTATCACTATTATGAAGAGCCAATGGCTTCACACCATCACTATAACCCTCCTAGTTTATTTTTCTTCATCCCTTGAAACTCATATTTTGTGTTGTCAGGGATTTTTTTTTTGTCCGCAGGACTTTACACTTGCAAGGCAGGCACATTATCACTTGGACCACTACTCAGCCTGTACTGTTCAAGTTATTCATAGGATAAGATTTTCCATTTACGCCTGGCCATTTTGGACTTTAATTCTCCTACTTTACACTTTCCATGTAACCAGAACACTAGGCACACACCAACATACATAGTTACTGGTTCAGATAGGATTTTACTAACTTATTCCTGGCTTCAAACCATGAGGCTCTGCTCTCTGCCTCCCAAGCAGGTAAGACAACAGATGTGAGCCACCAAATGTAGTCTGCAACTTTTAAAAGGAGTCTATGCTAATTAAGCCATTTTTTAAAGAATGTCTTATGAAGGTAAATGTAAGAAGAAAACTCAATGAGTTTTAAGCTTTTCTTACATTGGGTGGTAAACTACATAGGGTTGAAATTTATCTTAAAAAATTCTTTTTTATTGTAATTAATAGAAGGGTTATATTATATTCACCAAATGGAAGGTGCATTACTTCACAAACATTGATACCCCTTCTCATGTTTTTGTCCTAATTTCCCTCCCGCCACCCCGTCCCCTCATCTTGTTTCCCCCCTTCCCTATCCTATCTTAAATAAACAAATGTGCATCTATACAATGTACCAGATTGTCAGGGTCCTTCTTCCCTGGTCCCTCTCGATCAGCAGGAGGGATAGGGAGGACACGCCCTGACCAGGACAAGCCAAGCCAAGAGAGGGCCCACTGACCACCTGCACCCAGCCCTCCCTCACTGCAGGACAATCAGACACGTCAGGGAGATCTGTCAAGGCAGGAACTCTAACCCCGCACCCCCCAAAACCCCCTTCTGAGGAAGTCCCTCCAGCTAATATACCCTCTCTATGGGTCTCAGCAGAGAGTGATAAAGCAATAACACATTTGTAACCAATGGTAATCAAGTCTTGTGCCCTGCCTCTTGTGCCTTGCCCTGTCTCTTGCCCCTTGCCTCTTGCTGTTGCCTTGCCTCTCAGCAGAAAGTTATTCACAATACCGATGATATAGCCCAAAGTTAGACATGGCATTGCTCGGCTCCCAGCACCAGATAACAAGGTCAGATATTGTAACAATGTGAGATAACCAAGGGGCAACAAAAGAATTGAGAAAAAACACAGTACATTAAGAACAACGATCACACATTATATGGCTCTTGTTCCATATCCTGGAGGTCTTTTCATTTAGCCTCATCCCATATTGCCTTATATATCTATTGTAAACCTCTGCTAGGAGAGTCCAAGGTTTATACTATTTATGACAAATGAGGGAAACTATTGAGCCTTTGGGTCTGGCTGACTGTTTTTTTTCCAAGTTTTTCCATGAAATTTATCTTTTTGTTATTTATCTATTGGTATTCTTTCCTATGAATGAGCCTTGCTTGTGAGTGTTTATGCCCGTGCTTGTTAAGATCCTGGCTAGTAGAAGCATCTTGCCTTGGCTAATAATCTATCCCGCCAGGAGGTACATCTCTGTTTCAGAGAAATGACATCCGAATGAGTTGAGGTGTGGTCCTACTTATTACAAAGAATTGGATTTTTACAGGATAAATTTTGTTTGTTCATTTCTGGGTATGGGGGTGGGGAGGGGGGAGTAGGGCCTTACTATGTTGCCCAGGCTGGTCTTGAACCCATGGTCTCAAGTTATCTTCCTGCTGCAGCCTCTAGAGTACTGAGCTGAAAGTGTGGGCTGCCATGCTCAGCTGTGGGGGGTGTGTGTGTGTGTGTCTTCTTAAAGGATGTTGAGAAGATGGTTTGGAAAAATCCAGAGAAATGAGTCTTTGAGTTTTGCTCTTCCAAATCCCTCCATTTTTTTTTTTTTTAAAGAAAGCCCTTCCTTGCCCGCCATCTCCCCAGCACAGCTCTTTTAAGTGATTTGTTTTTAATTAAATCACATACACGATTACAGCTGTACGTAGTCTTTTTAGGGTTGAATTTGTATATGTAAATGACATTGTTTTTGATTACATGTGGGTTAGAAGTGAGACAGAAACTTAGAATTCATACAGGGAGACCTACTTGACTAATTTAACACCAGGAATTTTTAATGTTTTAATCACATGGGACTTAATATATGCAGTCAACTTTCGTTACTTCAAATCCAACTAATCAGGCTTTGGAATAACTATTTCTCCCCCCACCCCACCTGGAATTTGGTTTCCAGAAGCAGTTAAAGTACTCAAGAAACAAGTTTATATTTGATTAAGTTGAAAAATTCAAACTCCAGGCTGTACTTACAGGATGGTAAGGAGTTCATTTAACCTCTTAGGGTTGATAAATACACCTGAATTTAGCACCCAACTCCTTAACAAGTCTGTGGGCCATTGTAGTGTGTTATTACTTTCAAGATCAATGTTTGACATCAATCATGACCTTGCAGGCACACATCGCATTGTATGTTATGAGGAATTTACGTCTTTTTTTTTTTTTCCAGTCCTGGGCTTGAGCTCAGGGCCTGAGCACTGTCCTTGGACTTTGTCAAGGCTAGAGCTCTACCACTTGAGCCTCAGCACCACTTCCAGCTTTTTTCTATGTATGTGGTACCGAGGAATCGAACCCGGGTTTTCATGCATGCTAGGCAAGCACTTTAACCACTAGGCCAAACTCCCGGCCCAGAATTTTCGTCTTTGCTTAATTACTTTGGACTCAGTAGCTCCAACCCCTATGGTACTGATCTTTCTGTCCTTTTGAGCTTTGAAATTGAAGCGTAAGACATAGATAAACGTGTTTTCTTTGAGTACAAGTTCAAAATGCCAGCTCCTTTAGAAAAGCTGTCAAAGCTTTATTGTCAAAGCCCTTATATGTGTTCATTTTCTTTTGCAAACCCATGTAACATTTCAGGTATGGTTATCTTTCCTTTTCCCATTCATATCACATGTATGCGCGTGGCTCTTTGGATAAGTAGCTACTATTTTAATGAAATCTATATTGGTTAATTGTACCTGAAGCAAATATCATTGAAAATGTATTACTGTCTAGTTGTTGAATAGTATTTAAAGGTGTTAAGTGCATTATTTTCCCTTTCAAAGTGGGTTCCCATTACCTGCTCCATGGTCAAGTCTCATTGCCAGGTGTGACCTCACTTAACTTGTCTCTAACCTCTTCATTCTTCATGGGGGGCTGTTGGGAAACCATCTCATTCTACCAACAAGTGTGCCATTAGAGTATTAGTCCCATCGTGTTGACGCAGAAAGAGAAGTTTAGAAAGGCATAGTAACCTAGATAAATTCTTCAAGCAGTCAAATAATGGTAGCAGAAATGGCATTGTCTTGTTTCAGTTCTGGGCTATGGTATCATTCTCAGTGTGCTCTCTCTGCTGCTGTTCTAAGCCCAATTCCTGAAGACCCCAGGACACAAATCTGGACATGCACAATGATGCCCTCAGAATCGAAGAGGCAATCGTGGCTCAAGCCTGTTATTCTATCTAGGTGGGAGGCTGAGATCAGGAGGACTGTGGTTCTAGGCCAGCTGGGGCAGGAAAACTCATGACTCCTTCTCAACCCACAAGTAGGCACAGAGCTGCAGACCTGGCATACCAAGAAAGGTGGGTCCCTGATAGATAAAACACTGCATCAAGCAGAATGTCTCCCCACAGAGACCACAGACACTGACACACGCCTGTGATCCCAGTCTAAGAGTAGGCAGATCATGGTTCAGACCAGTGTCCAAGCAAGGGGCCAGGTACTGTTCTAAAAATATGTACATATAACTGGTGAAAAGCTGGGCTGGGGGCATGGCTCAAAGGCATCGTGTTAGCCCACCAAGCGTGAGGCTTTGAGCACATAATCTAGCACTAGTCCTTGAGTAACTAAGAGAGGAAGGAGATCTTTCCAGGGTCAGGCCCATGTGCAGGGCTGGGGAAGAGGCCCTGAGGACAGCTGCGGGATGGCTTGGGTTGCTGTCCACCTGTGCAGTGGACAGGCGAGGTTCTGAGGAGGAGTGGAGGGGCGGCCAGAGGCGGGTGATATAGTGCTTGAAGACGCAGAAAAACTCTCCACGGGAAGCCTCTAAAATCTACTCCAAAAGGCCAAAATAATCAACAGAAGAGTCATTTGCAACATAAATTCTTTGTTAAAGATGAAAAAGAGCGGCCATCCAGCTGTACTCATTATTGTTGGTGATTTAGCAATTTGGAAGATGCTTGCTAAAGGGCCCCTTGGTGGCACAGGAGGGTTAATGTGTCTTCCACACTCATTCGTGGCCTCCCTGGACACGAGAAAGCTGGTGCGTTCCTTCCCCACAAAACCCTGTAAAGCAGCTCTGATTTCTATCAGGGATGGCAGATGTTGGTGGTTGAGGTTGGAGGGTGGGGGGTGGGAGGGGACCCTGGAGAAGCTGGAGGTGGAGCTCTTGGCTGTCTCCAGAGCCTGGGTGAGCCCAGATCTGAGATAGCCAGTGTGGAAGCTATTAATGCACAATCTGGCATTTGCACACTGGCACACACTGGACATTTGCAGTAGAAATGGTCAGGGGAGAGAGGATTTGGCTTTCTGTTAAATGGTAGTGATAATCAGGTGTTGCAGATTCTGGAGGCCAAGTGGTGAGGTCACCCCATATTTAATGAGCTGTTCATTACCCTACTTCATAGAAAAATAACACAGAATTCTACATATACCTCTGCTTTTTTTTTTGGTGCCTGTTTTTTGCCTCTTGTCCCCAATTACCATGGCAAATTACCAACATTATTCAAATCAGAAAAAAAAAACTTTAAATGGGAACATTGCAAGACTCAAACTTTATTCATTCCCAACACTAATATTGTGAATGGTATAAATAAATAAAACGGTCCAAATTTGCAATAGCAGTCCTCAGGGTAAAATCGACATTTAGCCAAAGTGCTAGGGATATTAAAATCAATAGTTTATAAGAAAGAAATCCTTTAGTAAATATTTTCCTGTTGAAATCCACTCTTTGGGTTTATCAGCACTGAAATATCACAAAGGTTAGATTTGCATATAGGTGGGGGCCAAGACTGAATCTGGGTGCCGATACCAACACGTTTTCCATTGCACCATGGAAAGCTTGGTTAAGTTTGGTTTATAGCATGGGGTGGTATAATCTAAGAGGTAAGAGAGGCTGGGGGCAGGGGAACCACAGAGGGAATGGAGGACAATTGGTATAGAAATGAAATATCCTGGGAACCACATGATAGGACCACATGCACCCCCTGAATGTATGCTACCAACAGAAACAGGTAGAGACAGGATAAATACTGCTAGAAAATTCGCTCAGCCAGACAGCAAGTCAAGGCCTTGGAAATGACCACAGAAAATAGAAAACGATTTTTCCTGACTTCCATCGGAAGTGTACAAGGAAAAGGCAGTCTCAGTGTCTTGATAACAAGTTCTGTTTGCTGCCCACTACAATAGAGCCTCATTCATTTCAAAATCAGAGATTGGTGGACAACCACTGTCCAAGTAAGTAAGTCATACCATCTGGTCATTCCATTACTCTCAATCTCAAATGACCTGAAAGGATGATAGTGAATTTGAGTGAAGCATGAAAACTGAAGATCTAGGAAGACTTTACCTTGCACCCAAACTGACTCCCACCAAATATGGTCCCATAGAAGAAGATTGTATGGTTCTGGTTCCTAAGAATGTATCCCAACCAACCTGCCAACCCAGGAGCAGAGCTGGAGGCTTCTTCCACTTGGGCTTTCCCAATGTTTTTGGAGAGGGGGCATGGGGAGTGTGGTTGTTTACTAAACCAGAGGATTCCTGATCTGAAGATAGGGGGATTCTTTAATAAGTATGATGGAGTAGATTAAAAATAGACTGGAAGTTGGTAGCCCTTCTACATCGCCATTTTATGGGTATCAAGGCACTTTAATCTTGTGTCATTAGCACTTTTTTTTTTTTTTTTTGCCAGTCCTGGGCTTGAGCTCAGAGCTTGAGCCCTGTCCTTGGACTTTTTCAAGGCTAGAGCTCTACCACTTCTGGCTTTTTTTCTATGTACGTGGTACCGAGGAATCGAACTCCGGTCTTCGTGCATGCTAGGCAAGCACTCTACCACTAGGCCAAACTCCTGGCCCCGTTAGCACGTTTTAATTCCCCATGATTGTGATGACAAAGAATGAAGAAACTAGTGTTTGAAAACAATAAGGATCTAAATAAACGTTCAAGTGGGAACATTATTACATAATGAATGTCTCAACGGGTGACAAGGTTTCCCAGTGTCAACAGCTGACCTGCTTCTCCCCTCTGTCTAACAATTCTGCCTCTGCCTTGTCCTAGTCGCTTTTTTTTTTTTTTTTTTTTTTGTGAATGAGCCCAGCCATTATCCCTCTCAGTGACTCCTGTTGTGAAGAGCTGGGGGTGGAAAGAGGCTCAAGTTCCTGAGTTACTTCCAAGCAACAACAGCAGCCGCAGCAACAGTACAAAAGGCCTCTGTCACCTGGCGAGAGGAAAGGACACTGCTCACGGGCCAGGGCTGCTGGGTTCCCCAAACCTGGCTGACGCCTGACCTAGGTCAGCCGGGCCGCTGACAGCCTTCACATACTGGTATAGGAATTAGAGCCCATTATCTGGGCCCCTGATCACACTATTAAAGTATCTTCAAAGGGTTTTTTGGGGGGTGTATTAATTGAGATTTCAGAAAAGCCCAAACTAACGGATCCCATGCTTCAGTGTCTTGACTATTGAGAATGAAGGCTGCGTGCAGTCAGCTGTCTGTCTACCTGTTGACTAAGTTAATTTGCAGCTGTTCACAATTTCCTAAATTGTCATATATCCACAAATCTGCTCACACATGTATAAGCAATAGTTACTGCTTTAACAATCAACTTTAAATTGGAATAGGAGAAAAACACAGGAGAGAAACTAAAAAAAACATGTTGGAAGGATGTAATATTCCTGCTTTCATTAAACTGGTGCTTTCTGATGTGCTGGGGAAGATATTTTGAGTCTGGGTTTAATTAGGATCTTTAAATTCTCATTAGCGTGCTCATATGACTATGGTAACAGATGAGGCCCTCTGTTTGGGGTTGATTCATGGTTGTTTGCGTTCATCTGGATCGAGAAAGACATAAACAAGAGGAAGCATTTCAGAGTATCTAGATTCCCTTGGGGAAAAGCAGTTGTTCCATAAAGAAAGTAACATTTACGTTGGCAGCTTTGGTTAACTTTAAGAGAATTTGTTTGGTTCTCTGCTAGATAATAGAGAATGCTAATGTCAGTTTTGAAAAGCCATGTTACTATCAGTGTCATACAAGCCTCTAGATGACACAAAGTGGAAGAAAAGCTTTTGCTGGGTGCTGGCGGCTCACTCCTGTAATCCTAGCTACTCTGGAGGGGGCATGAGGATTATGGTTCCAGGTCAGCTCAGGCAAAAATAAAATTGTGGCTCCATCTCAACAGAAAAAATTTTGGATGTAGTGGTGGAATGTGTGGTAGAAGTATGGCTCGAGCAATAAAGTGTTTGCCTTTGAAGTACAAAGCCCTGAGTTCAAACTCCAGTACTACTGAGAAGGAGAAAGGGGGTGGGGAGAGAGAGAGAGAGAGAGAGAGAGAGAGAGAGAGAGAGAGAGAGAGAGAGAGAGAGAGAGAGAGAGAGAGAGAGAGAGAGAGAGAGAGAGAGAGAGAGAGAGAGAGAGAGAGAGAGAGAGAGAGAGAGAGAGAGAGAATGTGTGTGTGAGAGAGACAGAGAGATATTTCTCTGATGACTTTGCTACTCTGCTTCCTTTATCTTGAAATAAATAAATTACAAAAGAATTCCGAATAGTGCATCTGAGTTGCCATTAAAATCAGAATGGGGCCACTGGGCTATGGAGGAGTCATGGTGAGAGCAGGGAAGAAACAGGCACAGCCATCACAGCCTATCTCCATCTGCAGAGAATGCTCAATCTTTCCATCCTGGTTCCCATCCTCTCTCCATATCGAAATCCACTGTTGCCCTTGTAATGTTTGGTTCCTTGCCCAAACCTGCCACATCTGTATTTTTGCTTCCTTATTTTCACATCTGGTGCCTCAAATAGTGGTGCCAGGGCAGTGCCCCATCCGAGAACTCCATAAGATTTTGGAAAAAGAAAAAACAAGCTGTCAACAGTCCATCTCAGCTGCGTGATACACTTGAGATTTGTCTGGAACACACAGGAATGGAGTCTGGCTGCTCCCGATGTATTGTGGTGGAGCGGGCGCTGGACTCTTCTGTGCATAGGCTTTTGTTAGCTTGTGAGATTGTGTGCTCCACAGAAGATTTCTAAAGCATTTCACAGGCAGGACAAACAGCTTCCAGATGCGTCTTTCCTGTATCTGCTACAAGCTTCCTCTGAGGAGACTCTCAGAGCATTGAGAAAGTAGTGTTGTGCCACAGTGCTGAAATGTCCCATGGACTTGGCTGTATCTCTGTCATTAATGTTTCCAGCTGGTCTGGATGGAGGGGCTCAAGAGATGACCTCGTGAGGCTCCAGTGACCCCCCTCTGTGATACTCGTTTAAGGAGTTGAGAACGTCAACCTTTCCACAAGTCTCAGTGTCACCGGCTGCCAGGTGTGGCTTTGTGCCATGGGAAAACTCTGCAGGACTTCAGCCCTGAGGAATGATCAACTGTGGCCCAAGACACTTGGTCCTTGACACAGCTTTGCCTTTAACATTTTGTCTGTAACAAAAGACTGACTTGGGAAACTGTCAAAGGGCCACAAACCTGGGGCTCCCCACAGCTCGGGGGTATCTCAGAGCCCTCAGAACACTGCTCCCCACGCATCTGTCCAGCTAAGCGAGAACGACGGTGATCGCAGATGACTTCTGGCGGCCACAGGTCCTCTCCCTGTCACGTCTCCTGATCCCAGGATGTGGGCCCAGGCTGGTGAGGGGTGTTCCTTGGTGACCTTTCCTACACACCGCACAATTACCCACTAGTCTTCTGTCCTGTGAGATTTCCCCACGTGCACCGAGTTTTCTAGGCCGGCTTGCTCTTGTAGGCCACCCCTCCTCACAGCGCCTGGATGAATCGGGTCCGACCTGGATGTGGAGTTAATCAATGTTCCAATCTTGAGGTAAGGAAGTTTTTTTATGCAGGCTCAGTGCCAGGCAGGAAAGGAAGCTTCTGACCCAGCTACAGAACTCCAAGACTGTCTTTGACCAGCCTCACAAAGGGGTGGAGGTGGGGCAGAAAACCAGGAGGTGTTACCATGGAAACACATCCCTGGGGCCTCCATCTTTCCCTGCAGCCCATGAGTGGGGGTAAGGTTTCCATTTAGTCTGTGTCTCAATGGGTTTCTTCTCTCTGCTCAAATGCAGTCCCCCACCTCTGCTCACAGAGCTTCATTGCCCTATGTGGCTGTAGCCAAGACAGACACTTTCTTCCAATGCACTTACCTGTGCTACCTATTAGAAATCATGGTGACATACAAACTTCACATGAATGGTCCTGAGCTGTGCTTTCCAGGCTGCTGAAAAGGGAGTTACAACTACAATAAATACTAGAGATAAAGGGACATTTTGTTTTTAACTCATAGAGAATAGAAACGCAGTAGCACATAAATGTTCAAGTAAATGTTTAGAAAAAATTAAATTGTCTTCTTTTTTTTTAAAATAGAATCTCCAAGTCATCATTTTCTTTGAAGTTTATTTATCTTCTTTATTAAAGCAAAATGCCTTAGTATCAGACACTGTATTTTTTCTGGTACATTAGGTTGCTGTTTTGTTATTATTTTTGCACCAGAAATCAGAAGTATCTTGTATTCATGAGGAAATCTTGTTGGGTTCTGTCTTGACTTCACTGTTCAAAATGCATCATCAGTGGGGGTTGCTGGCATTGCACTTTCTTGTAGACAACTTAGGTCCTCAGTTAGAGGACCTGAGCAATTGTTTGTTGTAAGCCACTTGCTAGAGTGTCTTGTCTGTTACCCTCCCCCTCCCCCATTAAGTAATGGAAAGAGTTCTGACATCATGCTGCTTGTCTTCCAGAGCTCCTGGGAGAAAAGCCTCATGCCTTATGTTGCTAAGATACCTAGAATTCTTACACTGAAAATCTGAACCCTTTCACGAAAGGTATGTTGGGTGGGGGGGAGGGGTTGGAGAAGAGGGAGGAAGGTGGGGATTGGTGAATAGAGACGAGGACAGAGAGAAGGAATTTCACTTTTGCTCTCACTTTGTGGGTGTTATTCTCTTTTTCCTCTTTCTTGTCTTATATGGGGTGACATGGATGAGGATGCATTGTATTCATAAACTGTACAACTATTTAAAGATAAAAAGTGCATTCAAAAGAAAGCTAAATTAGATTTTGGAAAATAAATCTGCTTTTCATGTAATCATGATTTTTTTTTTACTTTTGCATTTTAAAAGGTCTTTGCATTTGGAAAGGTCTGGAAACGCCAAACTATAGTACTAGACTATAATGCCAAACTAGTTATAATAATAACCAGTGGAAGTCTGTCTAGTTTCTGAGAAACCAAAAAAATATGCTTTTTTTTGGTTTTGTTTATATTCCACTACCTTGTAACAGCACATCTCCGGAGATGTATATCTTCATTCTCAACTCTTTTTGTTTGTCATCTTTTTTTTTGTTTTGTTTTGTTTTGTTTTACAACTGACAAGGGACGAGAAAATCTGACACCAAACTTGGAAGGTGGTAATACACTCAAGACTTCTTTATCCATCAGGAGAGAGAGAGAGAGAGAGAGAGAGAGAGAGAGAGAGAGAGAGAGAGAGAGAGAGAGAGAGAGAGAGAGAGAGAGAGAGAGAGAGAAGTCTTGCCTAAAACTATGTCCAGCCTTTGCAGCAGAAAGTCCAGATGGCTTTGCAGCCTGTATAACAGACTTCATTCATTGAGGCTTTTCACTATGTCAACAGGGCAAGGCCTTTCTTGCAACATGAATGCCAAACAAAAGACAGCATCTGTGGTTAGGGAGGCACACCAGGGGTGGTACTTGTGTTGTCTGGGAAAAGAGTGCAAACAAAGAAAACCTCAGAGCTGGCTCTGAAGAAAATTTCCTATCAGGTGGGATGGTGGTGGAAGAGGAGAGGGTGAAAGTCAGCTGTAGAAGCAGAGATAAGGAGGGGAATTTAACTTTTCTACCAGCCACAGGATCCCCTAAGTATGTTTGTCATCCTTCTCAGTGGGAGGGTTCTTGGGGTGCTGTAGTGAAAGATTCTAATTCTGGTGATCAATTAGATGCTACTGTGCTAAAATTAATCCTCAGCAGAGTATGTATCAGAACAGAAGCATCGGGAAAATTTGAGGTGGTTCTGGAAGTGGCAGGAGTGACATCAGGTGTCCCTTATTCTTATTTGTTGTCAGAGGAATAATAAATCTTAGTGTCTGCTAGCCACGGCTAACACACTCTGGGTGCCTGAGCTTGGATGTATACATAGCTGATGGGTCCTTTGCCTTATCTTGAGGATGACAGTCTATTTCACAGCAGGGAAACTGAGACTGAGAGGAGACAGCAAACTTTTGAAGTTGTTTCCCATTAATGATGACGAGGTAGAGAGTTCCAGACAGGATTTTTTTTTAACCTCTCAATAATCACCCAGCCCACTCCCTTCACGAGAATGTATCTCCACCTTCCTTAGAGACAGTAACCCTGGGATGATACATTCCTGTTCTTCTTTTCCCTTCCCTCAAGTGTCAAAACTTGGTTGAGCTCATTATTGTATCTTTGATGAAACTCCAGCCACACCATCTCTTTCTCTGAGTCAAACTTTGTCTGTGTTACAAACACATCCCTAATCAGCTGTCCTCAATTTTGACAGCCTTGTGGCATCAAATGATAGTTCTCAGCCCTGTCTGCATATCATATTCTCCTGGGGAAAAAGACACATTCTAGTGGCAAGGCCCCAACCTAGTCCATTCTAATACGGTGTCTGGGGACCAGGCCAGGGCATCATTGTTTTTAAAAACATGGATTTCAAGGTACAACCAGGCTGGAGACATACTGTCAATGACGTGCAGGGAACATTTAGCCTGTGTTACAGTGGTTCATATTTTCTAGTGAAAACATGTTGAATATGTTCACTATGCGTGTTCATCTTGTTTTAACTGTTGAATGTCTGCAGCGTTCCTGGAAGGTCATATAACAAATGGCTTTGTGTTTGAGATCTTGCCATAACAATTGTTGTCGGGCACGATGAAACAGTGACATTTGTAACGGTTGCCTGACTTATTGATAGGAGGGGCTGGAGAGCATGGATGTGACATGAGAGGGAGAAAGATCACAAGAGGTAAACCTCAAGACCTGACCTTCTTGGTGCCACAAAAAAATCACAGGAAGGGTGACACAGTCTGAAACCTGGAGACACGTGGGGGAGGGGGACGTGTTTGCACCCTGCGCTTGGCGCATCGAAATGAATTGATAGGCACCATGTAGGTACCAGTCAAATAGGTCATTAAAACTTCACTAAAAAGATTGGGGACAATATCCCCCAATAATCTACGCTATTTAGGAGGAAATGACAGGATGAGCCGTCTCACAATCCAGGCCTCCCTGACAGCTGAAGACTGCAACATAGATTTTTTTCACAGGCCTCTGTTTTCCCATCTACATATATGGATGGGATGATCTCTGTCTGCAGAATTCTGATGCATTTAGAGGTCAGAAACAGCCGAGTTTGTGCAAGGACTCATGAAAGATTTCTGCTTTTAAGGGAAAAAGAAGGATGGGGGAGGCGTGAATAATTTAGAAGTACGTTGTGACTATAGATGGAAACAACATGATGAACCTAAATAAAAGCTGCTGATCAATAGGGGTTGGGGCATGGAAAGACAGATGGGCTTTGCTGGGGGCATTAGTAGCATGAGGGAGCTGTGCTAACAGGCGAGTGAATGAGATGAAGAGGGCCAAATGCGTGTGTGGAAATACAACAATGAGCCTCCTGGAAATGGTGACATTGTATGGGTCCCTCGGATATTTGTTTCTTCAATGCCAATAGAGACTCCTTAGCAAAAACCTGACAGAGTCAGACTCGAAAGTTAAACATCCTGTAATTTAAATACTAGCTCAGACAGGCACGCTTTCGGCCGTTGAGTGCTTCACGTACACGTGGACACCTTACGATACAGCTGTTACCCTTTGACACAGGGGCCTTGTAGGGAGCTGTTGGGTTCCTTCCGAGCTCTCTGACCCTGAGACTTCCCGCTAGATCACTGTGTGACCACCTCTCCCACCCCAGTCCCTCCTATGACCTCCAAAGCCTGCCTTGCTGTCAGCCTCTGAGGACCATCTCCTGCCACGAGGGACATCTCAGCATGTAGTCCTGGACAAAGGCCAGCCCCGTGCAGACCATGTGTGTGCCTGCCACCTGCTGGCCATGTGCTTTTCCTTGCTCAGCCCTGCTCAGACACAAGCTCCGGGCACATCTGGAGCACATCTGGAGCACAGGAAAGGCTCTCTGCTCTTAAGTCGGTCAAAATCTGCCTCCCCTCCTTCCCTCCCTCCCCCCCCCCCCGCAATGAATGATGCTCCGGGATCAAGGTTAAAGTGAATCGTTTACATGGAAGTCACCTGTCTAACAGTTTGGATGTGTTGCAAGGGGGAGTGGCTTTAGGGAATGGAAGTTGGGCATCACAGGATGGAACTGGAGGTCTGCATCCTGAGCGTGCGCATTTTGTTCTCCATCACAGACGCCTGTGATTCCTAGGGCTTCCCTAAACATATTCACCTTTGATAAGGCTTCATTTATAAACAAGACAAGCAAGATACGAACAATAATAACACCGGCCATAAAACAAGCAGAATCATGTAATAGCCATGATAAATTATGAATCACGTATGTCTGGGGGTTTCCACTGAGTGTATTTAGATTATTACTGATAAGCAAACGAAGACCTGGGATAGTGATCAGTTTTTTAGTTTTCAGAGTATCTTAAGTCATATCTCTGCCTCTTGTCTACATTACCTTTCCACCCTCTTGGTTTTGACACCAGGTTAATTTTTTTTTTTTTCGAATTTCAACTGTAGCTATAATGGCACCTGTGGATCAATACCACCCCAGGGTACCCATGTGTTGTGGTACTGCTCTTCCACAGGATTTCTTCTTATCCATTTTCATTCGCAGAACCAACTTCACCCAAACCCATGTCCTGGGCTCTGCTTCTCTCAGGTGCCTCTTTCTGTTCTGTACCCACCTGACCCCCATCTCCTGTCTCTGAAGTGTTTGTTTTTTTTTAATTATTAATGGTACTGGTGTTTGAAGTTAGGACCTCATGCTTTCTAGGCAGGCGCTCTCTCCCTTAGCCACACCACCAGCCCTTCTTTACTTTAGCTGTCTTTTCAGAGAGAATTTCCGATTGTTTCCTGGGGACCGGCCTTTGACTATGATTTCACAACCATTGATTTCCTTGTGGCTGGCATGATAGGTATTAAATTACAATGTCCAGTTTCTAATCGGTTCAGATTGGTTCTTGTTAACCTTTTTATTTTGTGCTGGCCTTAAACCATGACCCTCCTTCCCTCTACCTCTCGAGTAGATGAGATAAGTGGCACTCCTAGAAATACACCAAGGACAACTCATGTGTTGCCATTACATATAATTGTACATTCCATAAATATTTACCACTTGCTTATTCTAAACAAGTCTTCTGGTGCCTCTCTGAGGGCAGCAAATGGTATCTTTATCTGTCAGTATTTCTAGTTCCTTAACAAGGGCTCCATAAATACTTACTGAGGAGGCATTTGGAGTTGAAATCAAAACACACCTGTTTGTACCAGCTGTGTGTGTGTTATCTTTGAGGCTTTGGGCAAGAATGTACCCTCTTTTCTGAGGCTTACATAAATAACTATACAACAAAAACCTTGATATGGTCATTTTGTTGAAGGAGGCCAAACACGGGCATGGCTTTTGGAAGCAAAGCACTATCCGCCTGTAGAAATGTTCTCACTATTATTGTTAGATTTTCAGTGTACTCACGGAATTGCTCCAGAGTGCTCCTGTGTCCACTTTGTTTTCTTGCTAATGTGTCCTTTCTTACTTAAAAACCTCTGAACAAATGCCCTTCAATGGATGAGTGCATCAAGAAAATGGCGCGCGCGCGCACACGCGCACGCGCATGTGTGTGTGTGTGTGTGTTTGTGCCATATAATTTTATTCATGCATTAGAAAGAATAATATCATTGTATCATGCATAGGAAATGGAAAGACTTGGAAAAAGTTATTTTAACAGATGTAAGCCAGACACAGAGAAATAAAGGCTGCATAGTTTCCCTCCTTTGTGTCTATAAATCTAAAAATAAATACAGTGGCTGGTATACAAGTGGTTATAGATGAACTAACCAGTACGATTGACTCTATGGAAAGCTCAGATTTTTAGAAAGACTAGCTAACAAACTAAGCTTCAGGAAATGGGAGAGGTAGAACCAAGCCAAGAGGCGCATGAGTAAAAGGGGGAGGGGAGGAAGGATGCAGTCATTGTATATACATGCACAGTTAAGAAGATTAAGGGAAGGGATGGGTGTAAGGGGGTAAGAATCTTGAAGGGGTGACACTGAGCAAGTTGCATTGTATTCATAAGCTGCTTTGTTAAATGTCACCTCCTTTGTACTACTACTTAAAGATAATAAAACAAATTTGAAAAAAATATGCTCTGACCAAGAGAATATGAAGCACCAACATATCCTGGAAAACAAACAAAATCAAAACCAACCAACAAAAAAAACTCCACTGGCTCTTAGTGATATCCAAATGTTGAGAAGCACTAGTATTAGAAAGTCCTCTTTCTTTTGGTAAATGACCTCTTGTCACTTTACTTTCTGTGTGATTACTAAGAATTATGAACATTGTGCACTGATTGTAGAGATAAGACAAGGAAAACATTGGGTTAATTACTTAATTCCATTCAAAAGCAACCAGGAAGTAGCCAGGAAAGTTATCAACTCTGACTGCCACCAACAGAGGGTGTTAGTTGTCTTCTGTGTGGGATAAGTCAGCATTAAATGTACTCTTTAGAACTGAAACTCATGATGAACAGAAGAGGTGGTGCCTCTAATGAGGGTTGTTCTGGACAGAGAAAGATAACAATCAGATATGATTTAGTTGTCATGCTGGGTAAGAAACGTGAAGATGTTTGCACATCCACAGTGGAATGGTTTCTGCTTCCCACAATGCTGTGATGAGAAACTCTCAGACGTTGACATTTACCAGTTTTAGATAAGCAGACTCAAATGGCACACTGTCTGCCTTAGAGGTTAAACACTCCTGATAAACTATGAGGCTGTTAGGATCAATGAGAGAAAAAAAAACTATTCCTCTCTCTTTTCTTTGTATGGGTGACTCAATAATTTTCCTTAAATGAAAGAGCAAAATACAAGAATCCACTAAATTGTCTTCCCTTTATTTCTCCTTCCTTCCTTCCTTCCACTCTTTCCCTCCCTCCCTCCTTCCCTCCCTCCCTCCCTCCCTCCTCTCTCCCTCCTTTCTTCTCTCTTTCTCTACCACCAGGCCAAACTCCCCTTTCTTGTCTTTACTATTTCGTCTGATAGAGAGCCCTGCTAACTCCTGGCCTGGCCTCCACCTGGGATTCTCCCATGTCCTCCCAATAGCAAGACTATGTGCGCACAGCCAGGTCCAGTTCAAGATGATGCTTTCCAACGCTGCCCGTCCACAGACCCGTCCACAGACCCGAGCACATTTGGCCTTCAGCCCCCGAGCTCAGTGCGGATGGAAGTGGCACTGGAGAGAAAGCATCTGCGGCAGTGACTTTGCCCTCCACCCTCAGGCTGGTTCTTCCCTTCTTCTGAAAGCCCCCAGACCCTTGTCACTGCAGCAGGGACTTTTATTCCTCACACTAGGATATCTCCGCCCTGATGGAGTATAGTTAAATGAAGCTCTTTTTTGGAACCAATGGGCCGGATCTTAAGCCTTCCTGAGAATTTAAGCGTAATTTAAGAAACTGGAAGAAATGATTGAGTTGGGATCCTAATCCCCTGAGAGTCGCCGTCCTCACTCCACTGAGCAGCCGTAATCCTCGGCTCCCTCGACCTCTGGATGGATTCTTAATTACCACAATCTAATTTCTTCTTCACGGGCTCTACCTGAGGAACATCTGTCGCTCAAGTAAACTCGTGTGAAAATGAAGTATTAAAATCAATAATTTGACTTTGAGGTGAAATGAAACAGAAAAATAACTTTGCAGCTTGCCCGTGGCCCAGTCCCCAGGCTGAATTTGTTGTTGTCGTCGGCACAGCAGCTATGTCTGGCTGCGTCCTTGAACTCACTCCAAGGTAGCCTTTATCTGGGGTGGTACAGGTGGGCTGGCTCTGCACCCACCTGAGACCCGGGACGGAGGCAGCTTCTGTCGGGGTGTGATGGCAGCATTTTTGTGTCCTGCACTTTATGGGAACAAAGGAAGTCTCATTCACTTCTCTCAGGAGTCTAGCCTTGAATCCACTGGAGACCGTGGCCCCTTCCCTCTAGGTTAGTGTAAGCAGCCTCGAGGCAGGGCGGGAGTGGCCCTGACAAGTCTAGTTATGCTGCTGTGATCTAGACTCTGATTTCTCTTAACTACGTCCCACGACCTGGGCGCGTTCCACTTACTCATTTCTGCCGTGATCATGAAGACAGTGGAGTGTGTCAGTTGCTGACTCCCCGTTCTAGGCACTGTGACCAACACGTCCCTTGTGTTTTGTAACTTAATGGTCACCCTTTAAGGTAGGTCTTCCCTTTGGCTTCTCCGCTTTGTTGGAGGTCAAAGAGAGGTGAGAAGCTGGCTGAGAGTCAGGTGATTGAGGGCAATCAGGGCTGCAAACCCAGGCAGAGAACTCTGGGCTTCCTCTGTTTCTGTTCTTTCCTCCACAGAGGCAGAGAGAGCACAAACATCACATTACATCCCACTTAACTTGCCCATCCTGTCCTGTGCCCAACACCCCCGGGCCCAGCCTCTCCTCCCTGGACCCTGTCTGTGTCTTGTAGCGTCTTCTCTCCTACCTGTCTGATTGTCTCATAGATTATGGAGGGCGGGAAGGCGACTGGATGGCAGGAGAGAGAGAGGGAAGAAGAAGTGATGCCGAGATTCCTCACCATTTTATCCCCTTCTGGGAGGGGAAGCTGAGGGTGCCCAGATCAGCCACGGGGCATCAGTTCTACTTATACAGAGAAGGCATGGTGGGTGGCCTTTGGTGACATCATGCCTTTCTTCTCATCCTTCACCACATGGGTATTTTCTGCTCTTTGCCAAGGCCTTGGATGTGAACTGGCCAGGCAGGTCCAGGGCTCTTTGGGGATCCCAGCCCTAAACACTGAAGTACAAGTGCAAATGCTCACCATACACAGCATGGCTCCAAAGCCAGGCGTGGTACCTCACATCTGCAGTCCTAGCCACTGGAGAGGCAGGATGGTGGTTCGAGACCATCCTAGTCAAAGAAAGATAATTCATCAGACCATCTGTTGTTAAGATTGTCAGTTGGCAGCTGGGCAGGATGGTAAGAGACTGTGATTCCAACTGTGGCAAGAAGATTATAACAGGGGGATCATGGTCCAGGCAATAAAGAAAGACCCCATTTCAAAAATAACCAAAAAAAAAAGGACGGGGATAAAGCTCAATATTAGAACACGTACGTAGTAAGCATGAAACCCTGAGCCTCAAGCCCCAGGGCTGCTGAAAAAAAGTGTTATGCTGGGGGAGGGAAATGGGGACCAAGACATGTGAAAGGGTATCAATGTATGTGAATTAATGCACCTTCTATCTGGCAAATATCATGTAACCCTTCTATTAATTACAATAAAAAATATATGAAAAACTTAAAAATCACTCATGAGTGATTATTTATGATTATGATTATGATTTCCACCTGTGGGTAGATCTTTGAGACAAATATCTTTAGCCAAAAGCACCACCATTTTCCAATGGCATAATTTGCCACTCTATTTCCTGTGGCAATGGAAGAAACACAACGCAAACAGGACTCAGGCAGTTAATTCTGCTCAGGCGGCCTGGCTGCCTGCTTTCTCTGATCTGAGGGAGGGTGAGGAAGCTGTACCCACTGTACCCAGCAGGTCAGTCCATCGGAGGGGCTCTCAGTGGTGGACACCATGCTTCCATTATGCAAAGCGCTCTCTCTCTCTCTCTCTCTCTCTCTCTCTCTCTTTCACACACACACACACACACACACACACACACACACACACACACACGCACACACACAGAGTGCCCTTGCCATTTAGCTTCCTTTCTGAGATTGTAGATCTTCTCTCCCAATCCACTTCTCCAGCTGACTCTCCAGGCTGAAGATTGTGCCTTTTGCTAATTTTTCTGAACTGCACTAGCATGGGGAAAGCGGTCATTTGGAACATTCTGCGGGGCAGTTTCTAGCCTCAGCTCTTGATGAAGAAAGAAAAGGCAATCTGCAGAAACCAAACCGTGTGACGCTGACCCGGCTCAGGCGCTCTCCAGGCTTAGCCGCTGGGTAAGTGTGGACTCTTGGGTGAGGATTCACTCACTTCTCCACATTGCATTTCAGATTCTGATTTCCAGCCACCTCTTCCCTTTGCTCTGGGAATGATTTTACCCTCACAGCAGGCACGCCTCCAGGGCCCTGCCCACATGGTGCACAGCTTCCAATCTCAATCTACTCCTCAGCAAAACTGAGCAGCCAAGTTTCTCCCCAAACACCTGCCCCTCTGGCTATGCCACTGTCTGCTGAGTCCATGGCTCTGGCCTGCCTGGACTTTCTTGGTCTCTTCCTGGAAGATGGAGCATGTGCAGACTCCCCTGCTGTCCCCTGATGTTGGCCCTTCCACGTTGGGGGTCCTAGAGGTTTTGTTTGAGGAGAAAATTCAGACACTCAAGCTCTTGGCCTCCAGGCCGCACACACGACGCCTCTGTTCCAGCCTGGAAGGCAGTTGAACATCTGAATCGATTCCTAATTGAGCTCTTGTGTTGTGGCCACCCGCTCCTCACTCACCCCCACTGCCAGGCCCCAGGGCATCCTCTTCCTTCTGGGAATCCCCACCTGGGACTCCAGCCTCCTTTCTGGCTGCAGCATGGGGTCCACTGCTCCTGCAGAAGCCATGCTCTCAGTCCTTTGTTTCCCCAGTGAGCATCCTCGTGTAAAGTCAGCGTCCTCAGAGGTCATCCCGAGCCTCCAGCATGTCCTACCGTGAGGAAAGGAGCCCTGGAACCCCCCTCCCCTTCCTGGTCTCTAGGGATTTGGAGAAGAAGGGGAAGGCCTGGAGCAATTTGCATTGGTACAGATCTTCTTTCTACTTCCTGGCAAAATGCACCTTGCCTTGCTGCGGTTCTGGAGGCTTCCTGTGAGAGGCAAGGTGGAGCTCAGAAACCAGAGTGGAGTCAGGAACCAAGCGGAGCAGCTGATGGACGTGTGCAGGTGACTGGACGAGGGTCTGCAGGGGCTCTCCTGCTAAAGCATGTGGTTCCTTCCCCCACCTCCACCTTGCCTTCAACGACTGCAGCCCCGGGCACCCCACACGGCTGAGCGAGTGCAAAGCATCCTGAATATGGTTTTTGGCATGGCTGACGTGTCTCCAGCCTTCCAGCAAGCCGTACATCATGAAATATTGATATGGTTCTACTAGACTGCCGCACCTGACATTTGATTTATAGCTTTAGGTGTTCTCTCTCTCTTTTTTCTAAAAAAAATTCTAAACAGTCAATGAAGGATCAAAGGAAATGTCATATTTGCAGTGTTCAAGCTCAGAGGGCTCCCGCCCACTTTGTGCACAACCCCTGCTCCCCTCATTCCCCACAAGCCAGGAAGACACTGGCCACAGGTCACGTCCTACCACCTGGCCAGCTATGATTGGGGCCCCAAGGACGGGGGCCACCAGTCCCCAGGTAGAGACGTCCCTCCCTCTACCCTCACCATTTCAAATATTTATCACGTTAAATATCAACCTCCAGAATATTGCCTTCGTTTAAGCTTTTCACGTTCCAATGATTTTTTATTATTTCCATCGACCAAAATAAATGAAGAAAATGTTTTAGACTACACTTGAAAGCATGTAAAAATCAATAACTGGATTTTTAAAAGATTTAAAATGTCTTGAATACATTCATTTTCAAACATTTTTTTCCCTCTGATCTTTAAATAGCTTTTCTTGGAGCATAACATTTTTTTAAAAGTCAACTATGGAGCATTAAGGGTATAATTACCATTTTAATTATAACTCAATCATCCTATCTGCTTTGCATAGAAATTAAAGCTTTTATGTCAGGATTTTGGGCACTCACAAATGTTCAGGAGCAATTAATGTTAAAGGTTTCATTTAAAAGGAAAAAAATCCCTAGCTTGAACTTTGCAGTTCTGAATTTCATTCTTGTTCAGATGGAAAAGCAGAGATGGTACCCATTTGTCATTTAATTTCTAAAGTGAACCCATTTTCAGTTTTGAGTCAGTTGTTGAAATTTTCTTTAAGAGGCACCCTTGGGTAGACCAAGGGTCCAGGCTGGAGTCTTCTTGTCTCTGCTCTTATTGCTACTGATGAACTTTATACAGCATATTTATTATATTCTATCATTAATTATATACAGGCTTGTTTCATCTCAGTCTCCTCATCTATAAAATGGGGTCATAGCAATTCTTACCTTGTAGAATCTTTATATAAGGCACAGAGGACAGTGTCTGGGTATAGGAAAAACTTGCATGAGCCTTATGATTTATATGGATTTCCTATTGTGGTATGATCTAACGTGACCCCAATAACTTCAACCATCCTGATAGCTATTGATTTTTCTTCCTGCTCTGAAGAGGACTGTTGATGAAATGGTTGTTGGACCTGTAAATCCTTTGGGCTTGCAATGCACAGAGCAGTTTTCATATCATAAAGCAGTTCACAACCATGCATACTTCTCAGGTGTGTGGTGTGTTATTGTGGAGTATTATTTTTCTTCCCTTGTGCTGTGGCACTTGTATGGGTATAAAGTTTTTGGGGGCACTTTAAAAGTCTCCATATTTGCATTAATGAAAATACCATTGGGCTGTACAATTCAACTTGATTTTCACTGAATTTGGCCCTGAAAACAAAAATACTAAAAATGATAGATTTTCCATTTTTTTTTGCTGCAAATGACTAATGTGTTTTGCTCTTTGCTCCTGAAGCACAAGGTTGCAGTTGTGTGTGTGTGTGTGTGTGTGTGTGTGTGTGTGTGTGTGTGTGTGTGTGTATGCATGTGCATACTTGTGTGCAAAATGCAGCCTTGCCATTTTTCTCCCAGTTAAACCTCCAATCTAAGATCTGGTCCATTTCCTCTGGAGCTGCCTCTGCTGTGGCTGGCAGGAAAGAATCATTTTTATGGGCATTGCTGTAGCAAAATAAAATAATTCCATTTTTAGAAAAGCTGTTGAATAGGTCCTTTCCCAATAACAATTTTTTTTTGCTGACTGCCTATTTCTGTTTTACTCTTTATTTTTTGCCTATTTATATATTTTGCATTTTTTCCTCTCTGGTAGTTTTATATCTTATTTTTTTTCTACCTTATTAAGAAAAATGACAATGGAGGCAGGCAGACATAATTTAAAAATGATTATTATGCCATATCTTCTATACCTTGAGTCAGATAATGTTCCTGGAGAGTTAATCACTAAATATCACTTACATAATCAACCCTAATCCTAAACATAATTACATAATCACCCAGAGCCTGATATGCATGCTCAACTGGGTTTGGTCTTGTGGCTTGGGTAATTTCAGGATAGTGTGGATGTCACAGAATTTCATTACTTTCTGGGAAGGAAAATGATTAAACATCTTGGTTTCTATGGAATAAACACCTTGGGAAGATGTCCATGTAAGTAGATTGCTCTTGAGAAAACTTCCCTTTCTTACCCACTGTCTTCTGCTTGGGGTTCCACACAGGAATTTGTGGTACCCTTGAATCAGCTCAGTTTGCATAGTGTCGTTGCCTGTTTCTATCTGCCCTTCATGCTCTATGAGTAGCCTCAAGAGCTCTGTACCCATGGGTCTTGTTCAAACCTATCTAAGATGGTGACGGGGGAAGCAGAGTCAGTCTCCTGCTCTTGTCTGTGGGGGTTGGCAATGTCTTTCAACCGAAGGCCAGTTCAGACACACAGCCAGATTGACACTGCACTCTGCATTTCTGTCCCACTGGCTTTAGAACTGTAGCTTCCTATCAGCCTCCCTAAACTTCATTCACAGTAGCTGAGTGATCTTTCTTCAACACTCAGTGTGAGCGTGCAGGGTTCCTGTGGAACTGGAAACAGGAATCAATGATTCTACCGTCTCCGAATAGATTGAAAATGTTTGCCACTTATAATGTCTACTGCCCAGCTGGGCAGCTTAAGATGGTGAATAATAAACTGTCATGTTTGCCTGGGTACTGGCTACTCAGGCCTGTAATCCTAGCTATCCAGGAGGCTGAGATCTGAGGATCATGGTTTGAAGCCAGCTCAGGTAGGAAAATCCATGGGACTCTATCTCCAATAAACTACTCAGAAAAGTCCAGAAGTGACATCGTGACTCAGAGTGGTAGAGCGCTAATCTTGAGCAGTAGTAGTCTCAGGGACAGTGCCTAGCACCTGAGTTCACTCACAGACCTTCATGGTGGAGGGTGTGGATGAAGCCCGCAGAACAAAGTTAGTACCACTCATTCCCTTTTCCAACTTCTTGCAGCCTGTGAGGTACTAGTTTCCTTTAAATTCAAACACTGCCTACTCCCTGCCGAATTTGAGAAGGACCCACAGGGAGAGCAGTGTGGCTCCTTACGTGTTTATTATCTGTTGGTTCATTTATGGATTTATCAGCTCAACACACTATCAACATTTATGGATTTATCAGCTCAATACACTATCAAGCCCTCCAATGGAGCTAGTAATGGAGGCATTGGAAGAGATAGCAAGTCTGCCCTCTGAGTCTGTCCTTGTGGAGTTCAAGTGCAAGCATGACCTCTTTGACACTGTCTCCTGCATGCATGCTCATTCAGCTCAGGATTGATGTGAAGACGGAGTGAGCTAATGTTTGGGGATACCGCTTGTGAACTCAAGTGTGTTGTCACAATGTAATTTGTCCTTGTCAGAAAGAATACCAAAGAGCGTGGGATTCTCTTGTTACCATGTCAGCTACAGACAGAAAACAATCTAGTTGCTGGAAAAAGAACCTCTTAGAACACAGTCGACAAATTCCAGCAGGGTATAAAGATATTACTAGTCTCCAAATAGACGTCTCTTTTGGTAGAGAACTGTTCAGAATGGACCATGGAAGTCCCAATGGCGAATGAGCTGAATGGTTGCATACTCAGTTGTCTGCATATAAATTCTTAAAAAAATGATTATTATTAAATACTCCAGAAACAAAGAATAGGTGCATGTCCACATCATAAAATAAAAGCCATTAAAACATGAAAGCTAGTGAAAAAGTAAGGCTAAACCTGTATGACTAGTCCCTTAAGAAGAGATTCTTAGTATAAATTTGGGATGCATGATCTGATGTGATATAAAACAGCAGAGGGAAATGGTTATTTAGTAAAGGCTTTCGGGATAACAGGAAGCAAGTACAATCTTGCATTTGAATCATACCTCAAAATATATTACCTGTGGATAAAGTCTAAAAAGAGCAGCTGAAAGCAAGACTGAATATTCACCAAACTTTCTGGGGGGAATGGAGGGATGGAACGGATCAATGAAAACACAGAAGAGAAGGTTCAGTAGTGCATTTCAGGGATGGTGCACACGGAAATTAAAAGCTGGGCGTTGGTATAATCCTGTTGGTAATTCTAGCTACTTGGGGGGGGGTGGCTGTTAACAGAAGGATCGAAGTTCAAGGCGACCATGGGCAGGAAAGCTCACAAGACCCCTTTCGGAGCCCACAATGGGTGCTGTTCACAGGACTGTCATCTCAAGGTGTGATGGGAAGCTGAGAGCGGAAGGACGGTGGTGTTATGGTGTTAGATCAGCTAGGACTGCTGGCATGGCAGCAGAGGCTGCAGGTGGCAGTGCATGTCTGCCGTCCTAGCTGCAAAGGGAGGCCCGCTGACTATGGTTCAGGGGAGTGATTGACAAATAACCAGAGAGGAACAGGCTAGAGAGCAGTGACTTTGCACCTGTCCAGCAAACAAGTCTGAAGCCTCGGGTTTAAGCCCCCAGCACGCCCTCGTGAAGAAAAATAAAAGAAATTCTCTGTATAGAAATTCTTGGTGGGCTCTGGTGGCTCACACCTGTAATCCTAGATACTAGGAGGTGAGATCTGAGGATCACAGGAAAAGTCTGCAAGACTCTTATCTCCAAAGAACCAGCAGAGAACAGGAAGTGGTGCTGTGGTTCAAAGTGATACAGTGCTAGCCTGGAGCAAAACAAGCTTAGGCTTTGAGTTCTAGCCCCATGACCACCAAAACCCACCACCACCACCACCGCCACCACCACCATCACCAAAACCCCCCAAACCTCCATCATAATTGAAATTTAAAAAAAAAGTTATAGTCAGATTTGAGCAGTTGAGACAGGAGTATCAAAAGTTTGAGGGCGGCCTGGATAAGTTAAAAGCTCTGTCTAAAAAAGAAAGAAAAGTAAAACAAGAAAGGAAAAAAAGTGGAAGGATGCTTACTTAGCATGTATAAATCCGTGGGTTTGGATTTATTCAGGTATTAAAAATACCCCATAATCCTTCAGTTACTGTATCTCCATTGATAAGAATGCATTATGCAAATTCTTCTATAAGAACTTGCAAAAAGACTAGTTCTCAACAGATGTATGGTTTCTTTTTTCTTTTTTTCCTTTAGGAGAGTGTCGATGACTAAGAAATTCACGTTTCCTTCCAGGATATTCTGTGCACAACCACAGTTCTTGTCTTTACCTTCTTATGTTTACTTCTTTTTTTTTTTTTGCCAGTCCTGGGCTTGAGCTCAGGGCCTGAGCACTGTCCTTGGGACTTTCTCAAGGCTAGAGCTCTACCACTTGAGCCTCAGCACCACTTCTGGCTTTTTTCTATGTATGTGGTACCGAGGAATCGAACCCGGGTCTTCATGCATGCTAGGCAAGCACTTTAACCACTAGGCCAAACTTCCGGCCTTGTGTTTACTTCTTGAGTCTTTACTATTCCTTCACACTCCCTCCCTCCCTGCCTCCCCCTCACCCCACCCACCTTTTCCCCCCAGACCTGTCCTGTCTCTTGTACATATGATCCAGTGCCCCGGCTGAATTCCTGGTTAGTTAAGTGGTACCTGTCTTATCTGTCTTATTGCTCGGCTTCCTTTACCAGCTCAAGATACTTCCCAGGAATGGGATTTCGGGATCCATATGTATGACCACAGTACTGGCATATGTTGTAATGCCAAATTGTTTTGTACTAGCAGTGTCTGATAATGTCATTACACTCTGCCCACAGTGTGGAACTCGTATCACCTAGACTCCGCTCCCTGAGTCCTCTCCCCTGTCCTACCTCTAACACCTTCATGTCTTTTCTCTCACTCCTCAAGACTCAGAGTGGGTCTTGAGTTTCTCAATCCCTCCCACCAAAATGGAAACCATATATTGAAATGGAATCATTTATCCTAGATTTTATAGCTGCTTCTTGTAGCTCTAGAGATACCTTCTGAGACCAAGGTAAATCTCAAACAATCGGTTGTGTTAACTTCACCAGAATGAGTCTCTCACAAGCATTTGGACATTCAAAGAGAGAAGCCAGTGATGGGTACACATTAGTCAGACTCCTGGGGTCTGGTACCCAGTATCCCTCCTGTCACATCAGGTAGACGTTTGGATTTTAGGTGAGCTTTGGCTTTCTGAGGAGGTCGCTATGTAAGCTCAGTCCAGGACCCAGCTGTAGGTTTGCAGGTTTCTCCTTAGCGAAGGCTAAGAAAATCCACCAGACTGCGGTATAACAGGCCGAGCTGAGTTGTGTTATTTTCCACCAGACAGCTATCTGTGAAGGGAGACTTTTTCACAATGAATTATTTGGTCACTTTAGGGTTGACTTTTACCTGTCACTCTGCAGATAACAGCGAGGATGAGATCTGCTGCTAGTCTTAGGGTTGTATTTTTCTGTAATGGGAGCTAATGCTGTGGCGAACTGCAGAACAAGAAACAGATTCCTTAAGAAGAGAACGTGAGCACATAGAAGGGCTGGCAAGCAAATGATAAAATGGCTGTGGCTGATTTTTAAGCATGGCTATAAACCATTCTGGAGGGCCGATCGTCGAGGATCTGCAGTGGATTATGGGAACCATAAACTGAACTAAAGTGGCCCAGTCTTGGAGCCCTGTGGTGGCCTGTGAGCAACAGGATTAGTTCTTCACTAGGAACATATTTTACTGGGAAATGCTCTGATTACTTAAAAAAAAGGTAAAGTTCCCATGCCTGAGACAACAGGTTTCATCTCCACATCCATCTGTCAGATTGATGCACAATATGACTGCACAGTTAAAAAGCCATAGAAGTAATTTGGAACCAGAAGCCATCCCTTTGGCTCTTCATGGGTCTCTGATATGACAGCATTTCTGTAGATCTCTCTCCCTGCCCCCTGGCAAAGGAGGCATCCACTGCTTATCTCACTGAAGTCTCTCCTTTTGCCGTGGAGCAGGAATACCCGTCCCTCCAATGAAGGAGCCCAGTGGAGCCCACCATATTTCAAAGGTTTTTATCCCAACCTGCACCATCACTTGAAAAAGCCTCACTGTGGGCAAAGCCTGATGTTCTTAGATACAGGATACTGCCGTGATTTTAATACCAATTATATTTTGGGGGAAAAAGAAAACCTCTTCACACTGTCCAGGGAGAACTTTCCAATCACAGTGACTCTTACCCAGGAAGATAATAGCACAGGGGCAGGCAGACAGATGGTAGGCTTATGGATCCAGTACCTGTCTAGGCCTGGGTTCTTAGCTTGGATATGGGGACATAAACACAGTAAGAAGGAGGGAGTCTCTTCAGTGTACCTTTGGATGCCAGGAGCTGGGGATAGAGCTGCAGTAGAACTAGAGAGGCTTCTTTGTTTTCCCTTCCTATCTTCTTCTACCTCCCCACAGCAACTCTAGCTCAGGGCTCAGGAGACATAAATTAGTCCCTAGTGATACTTCTAAATAACTTACTACGAGAGAAAAGTACAGGTCTCAACATTCCTTGGTGCCTTTTTTAATGAAAGTCTTTGAAGCCTGGGAGAGATGAAAATAATTAAGGATGGGCCATAAACTTGATTTCCTGCGTTCGTTTCTAAATTCCCTATTTTTTTTTTGTTGGCAGAAAGGACTCAAATGAATTTGCTAAAAACCCAGACTGTTTTGGAAAAATATTTTTTTTATCATTTTTCTTTTCTTTTCTGTGTTCCAAAAAAAAAAAGCACAGCATGAATGGAAAGGCTAGGCTCAAAACCAGATGAACTTCAGTTTGGACCCAAATTCTCTACTGTGCTCATATATTCATGTATTCATGTATTCATTCATTCTCTCATCTCTTCGTCTGTCTAACTTTCTCTCATTGTATATAATCTACTTTCTCTGGCTTGCTTTCTTGCAGCGTGGAGTTTCAGTAGTCCACATAATGGTTAATATAGCTAGTTTGGGGATCTTTACCTAATTGAACAACGAGGAAAGAACAAAGAGGTAACTACTGGGCCAATACCGTCAACAGCTGTTGACAGTCTCACATCATCAGCCTAGAATATAAGCTTCCAGGTCTAAATGATAAGAGGCCTAGAAAGATTAGTGTCCCCATCACTCTCTCACATGCACATTGTAGACCCAAATGTAACAGTTTACATAATCACACAGGCTTGTCCATGTACACATATGTTCTTACATGATCCTAAGAAATCTATATTTATCTACCATCTAACACCTATTCTCTACCAACCATATATGTCAGTCTATATCTGTCTATTATGAATCATATCTAGCATCTGAAACCTATTATCTACCTCTCTACCTACCTACCTACCTACCTACATACCATCTGTCTCTATCTAATATCTATCACTTATCTGACATCTACCTATTATCTATCTACGCATCTAAAATACCTAGCATTCTATCTATCTATCTATCTATCTATCTATCTATCTATCTATCTATCTATCTATCTATCTATCTATCTATCTGTGATACTATGATATCTATCTATCTATCTATCTATCTATCTGTCTGTCTGTCTGTCTGTCTGTCTGTCTATCTATCTATCTATCTATCATCTACCATAATTTCATCTTATACGTGTATTAATTGTGTTTCCCTGGAGAACCTTGAATAATACAAACTCAAGTGAACGTTTTTATAAATTGAAGAGTAAAAAAGGTTATTACATTTTCAGATATGATCATCACATTTTACAAAAAGTCTTGATTACCCCAGCTCCTCCTGGATTGTTGATAAAGTGGTGGGAAATATCTTACTACTTTTTATTGGGTTTCATCTGTTTCAAAATCACCCTTCAGAGCTCTGGCACCCACGTAAAACTCATATTTCACTTTCCTTATCAAGAAACAGCTCAGGGGAAAGGGGGCACCAAAGTTTGTCACTGTGTTAATTTATGAAATATTTCATTCAGCCACGTTTCTCTGATTCAATACAAAGTTCACACTCTAATGCGTGCAGCCTGTGGCAGCCATGTAGATAAAGGATTTAACAAAACGCTACAGTGTTACATTTCAGCGTGACACAGGGCTCCCTAGCAGCTGCCTTATGTTTTATGCCTGCTGCCAGTTGAGATGTAAAAATCATCAGCCTATTTATTTCTAAATGGAAATCTAGGCATTAATGATAATGAAAGTGTGAATAAAATAATAAGAAAAACCTTTGCCGTTAAATTCGTTCCAGTGATCCTTAAGAGTTTTAAATAATTAAATCTGTTAAAATGCATCAGTTGTTCAACAGCTTTCAGAGTGGAGACAGAAGGCTCTGACCTTTTCAGATCTGAGACCTCTCGTCTATGGGATGAGGTCATTGCCACAGTCTGGCTGGCAATGTCACCGCCTCCAAGGTACCAGGGTTGCACGTAGTTCTGGTATTGACCGCTTCCAGGTCCCCTCTCCGCTGTTTGATTCAATCCTTCATTGTGACCCCCTGCTTGTGTTTCCTACCCCATTAGTTTCCATGTGAACTCTGCTGTGCTCTGTCTAGTTGCTTGGGAGGCGGAGGGCTCTTTTGGACCACCTGTCTCAATATTTTATTACTTGCTCTCCAAATCTTGCCCCTGCGATGGCTTCATTTGTGATCGATATTTGGTGGCTTTGGGACAGGGCCTGCCACGCCCTGGCTGAGGGTTCTGGTGCTTGTCAGTCCCCCAGGACTGACTTTTGTCTTGGGTACGGGATTCGATAGAAGTGTTTTTGAGTGTGACATAGTGGGCCCCACCGACGTCAGGTTTTGCTGAGCCATTGGTGCTTGTTAAGAAGGCTCTAGAATGAGTAGGGTAGGATAAAAAGCATTTGTACTTCACAGATACCATGAAAGACACCCTATAAAATAGAAAATATAAAATTAATATGTATTTGATAGAATATTCTAGACTATGAAATGAAATCTTGTAGCTCGGCAATAAAAAACCTAAAAATAATATAAAATCTTGAATAGGTATTTCTCTGAAAAAGGCAAGTGAATGGCACACTAATACTATGCCCAATATCATTAGCCACTTGAAAAAAAAAGAAAATTAAAACGACATCGAGTCAATTTCCATTTCATACTTATTAAGACAGCTAACATTTAAAAAAGGGCCAATGATATGTGTTGGCAAAGGTGTGAAGAAATTTGGCTTCTCATTTTGTCAGGTTTGTAAAAATGATGCAGCAAGTTTGAAGAACAACTTGGAACTGCATCAAAATGCTAAATACAGATACCCCAGGGCTAGGTGTATATTAAAGAGAGGTAAAAACACACATCTACATAAAACAAGTGTTACATATTCATCGGCCATCAAAACTGAAATATGGGAATGTTGAGAGATAACTACCAAATGGATAAATAAAATCCAGTATGTTAATAAAATGGAATACTACTCAGCAACGAAAAGAAATAAACTACTGGTGTTAAACATGGCTAAACCTTCAAAATATACTAAATGAACTAAACCATGCCCAAAAGATGTATTATTTGTTTTAGCTACACAAGATATCCATAGAGATAAAAACATATGAGTCTTAGCTAGGGTTTAGGGAGAGAATAATCATAATAAAGCTCTTTCTAAGGTAAAGAATATTTCCTAAAATAAGATAAGGTGGTCGACTAACACTCTGAGTGTACTAAAAACATTAAAAGGGTAAGTTTTATGCAAAATTATTTCTATCTCAAAGTATCATGGAAAAATAAAATTCAAATACCAACGAAAGTTCTGGTTTTATATTTAGCCCCAACAAATCATCTACCTATTCCATAATTTAGAGACTTAAATATATTATACTCGTTCACTATAGGCCCCCTGGGAGCTATTCAGAGGACTTTGATGAGTTTTTAGTAAATCTTTATAGATGATCTGTACTTTTGTGGGAAGCTTGAAAAGGTTTTGGGAAAGATACTTCTGCAACTGTCAGATAGGGAAAGGACTTGGGTCTGATCTGATTTCATTCAGAATGGCATCCACTGCATTTTTCTAGTTATATTGATTTGAAGAGTCAAAATCTAAAATCTGCTTGACAGACAAGAATTCAGAAACTTGGTTTTGGTGGCATCTGATAGGTAGCAAGTATCTTTTATTGACTAGTGAAAACTATTCCAACAAAGCTGATATAATTTGATATTGTGACATGAGGATACAAAAGACTTCAAGATCATATAAGATTATCACTCTGACAGTAAAGAACAGACATGCATGAAAGCGATTTCTCTATGTGTGTGGCCTTCTGCCTCTCTTCCCACCTCTTCCATGAGTTTTTGTAGTTTCAATTCGATGGTGATTCCTGCTCAGAACAAAAACAACTTGTAGATTAATTTGGTGGACTCGGACAGGGCCTACCCATTTATGTGAAGAAAAAAAAATCCCCAAAACATCACATGTGATTTGTTAGATTCAGTCGATAAATTTATTAAGTCAACGTAACTTATCCGATTGTACTGAAGGCACTTTTAGTATTTCCTCTCCTAGAGTTTAGGTTGGCCAGTTGTCCCTGTTTCATTCTGTCTTTAGAAATGCATACGATGAATCAGTGCAGACATTTTTGTTGACAGTTGCAGAACTGGTGTGCAGGGAGCCCTTCTCTGAAGTCAACTGGATTCTTGGTCTCTTGCCTGCCATCTATTGATGTGTGACTTCCAGGGCAAGTGGCCATCTCAGAACACAAGTCTCCAAGCTCATTAAGCAAAAGCGCTTGCTCTGTTTCTCATTCCATCGCCAAGCTCATTAGAAGTGCCCCAGACTTAGCTGAGTTCACTCAATTTTTACTAGCTCTTCTCTTGGTTTTTATTTGCTTTGATGCCATAATTGCTTAGAGTCTTGTTGGACATCATCTTTAGGTAACTAGTGAGGCTTTGCTAGGAAGGCATTGTCCCAAAGTGTATGAGGCCCTGATCATTTCCTCTCATCATGGCACTAAGAGATAAGTGTTCTGCCATTCCAGCTCTACAGATCAGAGTGTTAAATGATGTACCCACTTGTGCTTAAAGTTGTAGGGTGGAGCTGAGATCCAAGATCAGACAGGTTATTCATGTCACATTCTGTATTTATAATAATACAGAATACTTGTAATAAGTATTCTTTGACTTTTTTTTAACTGGTAGAACTGGCGTTTGAACTAGCGCTTGCTAGATAAGGAGTTTATCACCTGAAGAATACCCTCATAAGCTATAAACTGTTTTTTTTTAATTTGTTTGCTTGTTTTTGGTTGTTCATGGGGCTTGGATTCTGCGTCTGGGGGTTGGCTCTGAGCTCGACAGCTCAAGGCTAGTGTTGTACTACTTTGAGCCACAGCACCACTTCCAGTTTTCTGGTGGTTCGTTGGAGATAAAAGTCTCACAGACTTTTGTGTTTGGGCAGGCCTTGAACTACGATCCTCAGATTTAAACCTTCTGAGTATCTAGGATTATAGGTGTGAGCTACTGGTACCCAGCTTATAAACTGTTTTTGCTTTAGTCTAATTTTTTTTATTGTCAGGATAATGTACAGTTGCATTTGTCAGGTAGTAGGTGCAATACTTCTTACACACTGATGCCCCTTCTCATGTTTTTGTCCCTGTTTCTCTCCTTCATCCCTCCCAATCATCTTGTTTTCCCCCTTTCCCTTTCCTATTTCAAATAACAAATAAACGTATATGCAATATACCAGGTAACAAAGTCAGATACAGTAACAGTATGAGATTAACCCTAAGGGGGGAAAAAAGAACAGAAGTAACATTTTTAGTCTCATCCTATATGACCATATGTGCCTCGGTTTTGAGTTATTGTAACCATCTGTTAGGAGGCTCCTAGATATATACTAATTATTACAAATGAAGGAAACCATGGAGCCCATGTTCCTTTGGGTCTGGCTTACTTCACTTAATATGATTTTTTTCCAAGTCTTTCCATTTCCTTACCAATGGGGCGATGTCATTCTTTCTGATGGCATAGAATTCCATTGTGTATAAGTACCACATTTTGATTTTCCCTGGCTAGTGTTGGATTATGATTTTCCTATCTCTACCTCCTGGGATTACTTAAGAGACGAGCTCTTCAAATCTCTCGGTAGGGGGCCAGGAGTTTGGCCTAGTTGTAGAGTGCTTGCCTAGCATGTATGAAGACCGGGGTTTGATTCCTCAGTACCACATGCATAGAAAAAAGCTGGAAGTAGTGCTGAGGCTCAAGTGGTAGAGCTCTAGCCTTGAGAAAGTCCAAGGACAGGGCTCAGGCCCTGAGCTCAAGCCCAGGACTGTGTTTCTGTTGTGCAAAACGCCCCTTTTATAAGGAAAGTTTTTGTACAAACCAAATGTATTCATATAAAGTTAAAATGAACTTATTTTAATGCTTGATTTTTAAAAAAGGATTTGGTCTCAGTTCTTTGTTAAGCTCCTGTGTGAGGGATATAGTGATGTCATGGCTAACAAACTCCAGGACATGGAAACAAGAGTTTGTGTTTGTTGTTCTTAATCTAGTGTGTGAAGCTATTTCCTCTCCCTCTCTCTTTTCTTTCCTTATGGTTTATCTCATGTTACTGTATTTGACGTTGGTACCTGGTATCTTGTATGTACTTTTATTTGTTTATTTGAAATAGGGAAGGGAAGGGGGAAATCAAGATGATTGGGAGGGGGAGGGGGAACCGGGAGAGAAACTGGGAGCAAAACATGGGAAGGGGTATCAATGTTCAAGAAGTAATGCCTGACAAATGTAACTGCAACCCCTCTAGACATCACCCCGACAATAAAAAAAAATTGAAAAAAAAAGAAAAGGATCTCGGCTTCATGGGACACAGGTTGGCTTTCTTTTACTCAGTGTTTTCCTGAAACTTGTCACACGTTTCTGCAATGGTACAATAGGATGGATGGTGACGATCTGTTCTCATTTCAAACCCTTCTCTGAGTTGAATTGTGAAACTTTTTGCAGAACAGAAATTGTTTGGAGTATCTGTTAAAATCGCAGCCTAAGATGCTCTGATTTGTTAGGTCTGGGATGAGTGCCCAGCACCTGCCTTTTCAAACACACTGCCAGGGTGCTCTGGTGTAAATGTCAACGCCCTCCAGAGGGGGGTGATGATATTTCTAGAAGGAGAAATGCCGTTGTTAGGGGTGTGGCCTACTGGGAGGAGGCAAAGTCACGTGCAGGAACACTGGGATGGGGCTCTTTTCCCTTTGCTGTCACAACCCAGGCTTCCCTCCTCACACGCTTGAAGCCACAAGGCTGAAAGATCCTGGACTGAAATCTCTGAAACCACACACCAACACAGAGCTTTCTTCTGTATCAGTAGGTTATGCCAGGTATTCTCTCACTGTGTTGGAAAGCTAACACCCTAGTGTATTTGGTAAATTTTGACCAGAATGTAGAATGAAAGCCTTCTCTTAATGCATCTATTTCTGTACTTCTATTACCTGGCACCCTGCCTGGGGCAGAGGATGGCTAATTATACATATCTGTGAAATGAAGGAATAGATGAACACTTGTTTGGATGGATGAATAGATAAATGGGAGCCAATCTTTTGGTAGACAGGTCCAACCACAAGCCATTGGTTGAGTTATAACAAAATTTGGCAGACATTTATTTATTTATTTTTCTAAACGGAGGAATGTTTTGCTATGTCTTAAACAAGAATAAATAAAACTCTGCATGAAGGGAAAATGTCACTTTTCTCTGATTTCAAAATTCATCAAAACACATTCTGATTATCTTATTGTCTCTGCAATGAGCTCATTGCTTAGTTTACCCTATTTGAAATACACAAGTCAGAGACATATTTGCATTACAAAATAAAGCTGCCTTTTAAGGGCCTAAGCATTGAATTTGGATTTGAATAGGGCTAAATGGGCCTTCCCATTGGGCTGTGGTGTTTAGTACTTCCATTCCTAGACTGTTTTTATATGTCTTCCTAACAAATATAAACAACATTAGCTCTTATTCAAAGAAATAGTTTGGTTGTAAAAATCCAGTAGTTTCCAAACATGTCCTATACCCTAAAGAATTCCAATACGCAAACAATCTAAATGATCAAATGTATAAATTCAGCACCAATTCATTTAAAGCAATTAATTACTTTAACACAGGCTTCACTACAAGAAGTCTTCAAATAGTGAGAGGCTAGAGTCATAACTCTTTTTTTTGTTGTACTCTTACAGGGTCTTAAATTTAGGGCCTTACACTCTTGCTTGGCTTTTTTTTTTTTGCTCAAGGCCAGGACATTACTACTCGAGTCTGACCTCCACTTCTGGCTTTTTACTGGCTAACTGGAGATGAAAGTCTCTGGGGTTTGTCTGTCTAAGCTGATTTCAAACTGTGATCCTCAGATCTCAGCCTCCTGAGTAGCTAGGATTACAGATGTGGGTCATCCAGTGCCCAGTGAGAAATGTTCCTATTTAAGAACTCTAGGAGCTCTTCTGTGATAGTAATGGTATCCTCACGTGGGATTCTTTTCATGTCTGTGTCTCCTGATCACAGTCAATTTCGTAACAAATTCTACCACCTTTAACAGTGTCTTAATCAATACTCCAGATATCTAAAGTCTCTCGTGCCCAACGTTGCATCTCTCAAGATTCCCCATACATCCTCAGAGCCTCTCCTTCCCCTGCTCCCCCCAGGATTTATTAAATGAATATTCTTACTGCAGTAAGGTGGCTAATTCTGTATTATGATGTATGAGAACTGCGTCGCTCTGCGAAGAAAATGAGAGGTTTAAAGGTTCCTTGGATATTTCTTCTTGTTATAAAATAAGAATGACCTTTGCAACTCCTTAGGTTCAGCTGTTTATGAATTATGAGGGCTTCCTTCTGGAAAAGACATTTCCTACAGTCTACTTACCCTCAGAAGACCATGAGACTTCTCCGCAGAAAAAAAATTGCACTCCCCTGGTCCGTAGAGGATACCCATGTCAGGTGAAGTTTTATTATTGTCCTTAGTGCTGGGAAGAATGTTTCAGCTCATTAATTCCCGGCTTCCTCAGCCACTCTCAGTGGCTGTAACCTTTACGGTGTGTGCAGCTTCCTATCAGACTAAGGTTCCTCTTTCTACTTTCCTCTTCCCATCTGCACATTCCACAGTGGATAATGACTCAAGATGCCCCTACATCAGCAGACAGGTTATAGAACTGGGTTATTGTAGAGCTAGTTCAATGACATTTTTCTCTTGCATCCTGCCCCCCTCCCTTACCTCGCTCTTGTGTTTCAGGGAATGCTTTAGATCTAATCAATAATTGACTTTTACAAAATGAACTAATCATTATGAAAAATAAAAGTTAAGTTCAAATAGCACATGTTCAAAAAGCACATAGTATAGGTGTGTGTGTGTGTGTGTGTGTGTGTGTGTGTGTGTGTGTGTGTTATTGCCAAATTAAATTTCTGGGTCAAATAATCAAGTATTAGGCAGGTAAAAATACCCAGAATGATTTTTATCCAGGATTTAAACCCTAATTTAGAAACTAATGTCATAACAGGCCAGACAGGAGGAATGCACACTTGGTTTATATGATAGGGCAAACTGGATGATTCGTTTGGATTGGCATATGTTGAGTTGAGGGATCTGGATTATTTGAACTGGGCAATGTAGTCGGCACTGTTGAATTTATGCACATAAGGGAGAGTTTATTTACTACCCATCATTTTCCATCCCCACACTCTCCTCCTTCTTCACCTCTTCCACATTTGGTGGATGGAGGTGGGATGGATTAGAATAGATTAAAAGATTTAAGCCATTCTAATGATTCCTACCACGTTAGTTTATTGGTTCCATCTTATTTAATTCTCATGTTGAAGTACTAAGAGGTGTAAAGGAGTGTCATAAAACCTTTCACACGAAATATTCACACATATCACGGAGGCAGGCACTAAATGCACAAAGACGGGTAATCATTGCTGTGACTTACGATGTCATGAAAACTTTTAATTTCATTTTATCTCAATGAGAAGTTCTCACTGAACCAAGCTCATCTGCACAAAACTTTTGGGAACTATCCTGCACAAAACTCTATCAACATTCCATGAAAAACAGGAGAGTATTAAAAAATGAGGCAGTCATTTCTCTTTTCCTTCATGGCAACTGATAAGTACTTAGTCGAACACTACTTCAGAAGTTCAGCCCAATATATTTAAATTCATTCAACCAAAAGTTTAGCTATCTTAAGCTACACAGTTTCAATTGACTGTTCTCAGTTCACTGATTCCAGTCCTTAATAACTACATTACAGATAAACTTCATTTTTTTCAAATCGTTTCTCCCATTTCCAATTTCTGTTCTTCGGATCTCTGCAATATAAAATGCTCAGTTTTAGCCATTCTGTCCAAAAACCTCTAAATAGGAAAAATACCAAAACAAGGTGACAGGAGTTTGGCCTAGTAGTAGAGTCCTTGCTTAGCATGCATGAAGCCCTGGGTTCAATTCCTCAGTACCATATACACAGAAAAAGCCGGAAGTAGTGCTGTGGCTCAAGTGGTAGAGCACTAGTCTTGAGAAAGCTCAAGGATAGTGCTCAGGCCCTGAGTTCAAGGTTCAAGAATGGCAAAAACAAAACAAAACATAACAAAAAAACAACTCATGAGAGCCAGGTGCTGGTGCCTCACTATAATCCTCACTACTTACGAGGCTGAGATCTGAGGATCATGGTTCAAAACCAGCCTGAGAAGGAAAGTCCATGAGATTCTTATCTTCAATTAACAACCAGAAAACCAGAAGTAGAGCTGAGGTTCAAAGTGGTAGGATGCTGGCCTTGAAGAAAGAGGTCAAGGACATCACCCAGGCCTTGAGGTCAAGCCCCAGGACCAACCAGAAACAAGACAGACAGGCAAACAAAAAACCAAAACAAGAAAATCAGGCCCTGCTGGCCTGGGGAGGATTGTCTAGAATGACACAGAGCTTTAAAGAATCATGGATTTTCCATTTAGGTTGCTACCAAACATGGGCTAGCTAGTTCTCAAGTTGGAAATTTGGTATGCTTTGAAAATAAAGCAAAAACTGAATGCATTAAGAGAACTAACAGTGCAAACCAGTAGATCACCTCCTGAAATTAGAGTGGTAGAATGGAGGAGGGATTTCTAGGCTAAAGGAAGACCAAAAAAACGGTCTTCTCCCTTCTCCTCTAGCCAATCAGCCTCCACATTCCCAGAGGGATGGATGGATTCGCTGGTCCTTTTAACTATGGGCAGTCTCTTTTGGGGCCCCTGTATCCTGAGTTTGAAGCCTCTGATTGTCTAGACACACCTGCCTATTCTTGGTTGGGTAGGAGGAGATGGTTTCCAAGTCTCTACTGGTAATTTGTCTGTCATGACCCTTCCCTACCGACTTCAAGCCCACCCCTGTTTCGCAGTCTCTTGCTAGCATGGATAGCGTCATCTTTCCTCATCAGGTCCACTGTCATTGATCACTGTGGCAGTCTTTCTTCAAAGGCAACTCAGTCTCCCTTGAGAAAGTGGATCCAGTTTTCAGCTCACGAAACTGGCAACACAGCAATGGTGTTCTGAAAGTGGGGAGGTGTGCCCTTGTGCATTCTTTAGACCTCAGCTCTTGGAAACAAGAAGTATAATGTATTATTATTTTGGGGAAGGCTGGGGTCATGTTTCTCTTAACTGAGAGAGTCAATAAGAGCTGTTACAATTTGTAAAAACGTTTGGGGTGGACTTTTGGCTGTATTTTGCAGTTTTACTTTCCTTCTTGCCTCTTATGTCTTGTTATTTGCTTTGGTGACAGAAAGGATTGAAAACAGATGTCTAATATCAAACACAATTGAACAAAGTAGAAATATCAACCCATCCTGGCTCTAGTGATTTCAGGCCAAACTCTGAAAAATTTCCAAATCGACCAACATTTCCACTGAGAAACAGAACTTGGGGAAGCACTGTAAAGTCGAGCAATTGCTATTGGCAGAGGAGATGAGCATGTGGTTTTTTTCTGGTCCTTGGTCCTCGAGGCTCCCTTGGGAGGTTGGAAGGATAGAGAAGGACCATCTGTGAAGACATCTGTCTACCTGGACAATAAAACACGGGAAGTTTGGAGTGACTGACTTTGTTGTTGGTGGTGGTGGTGTTGGTGGTGGTGCTAGGAAAGAATGACTGACTTTCAATATAAATTTTGAGAGTTTTGAAATTATTCTTCCAGTATTGTGTTCTGAAGAGAATGAGATGAGGGATGGATTTACAGCCAGAGGCTGACAGTCACGTTACTTGAAAAAAACCCTCACATCTGATATGCACACTAACTAGAAAACAAATTGTTGCACAATAATTCCTGTAGGCTGAAGATTGCTTTTCTACTCTTTCTCTCCTCTCCCTCTCTCCCCCTCCCTCTGTCCATCTCCCTCTCTCTGACCCTCCCCCCCTCCCTCCCTCCCTCCCTCTCTCTGTCCCTGGAGACACTTCTACTCTTTAACCCCTTCTCTTTGTGAGTACATTCCAGGCTGTGTTGGTCAGTTGATCACAGGACTGCTACATGTTCAGCCAGATTGGGGCCTGACTTTTGCCAGGACTGAACTGCAGCGGACGGTGAGAGAGTGGGGTCGCTACAATCGTCATGTCTTGAGGCTCCTGCTTTCCAAAAGCATGTTCCCTCTGAATAACAACCTAGTCAAACTCCTTCCCCAACTCCTGAAGCCTCAGTCATTTTACCCAACACTTTGTTTTTACTGAAATAATCACAAATGCAACATGTGAGGGCTGATACTGCATGCAGAAGAGTAAAAAAATCAATGAATTTATTGTAATTATAATCAGAAGGAAAATGCTCTATATTTAAAATGGCTCTCCATGCTTTGTTGGCATGCCTTTAATTTGAGTACTTGAGTGGATTCCCAACTCTATCGTGTGCATTAATTTAGTAAAAAACACATTCAAAATGTTTAATTATAGTGTTATTGCTACAAACTTCTGTTCCACTCTATTATCTTCCATGCACCATTAGGCTGGAAGAAGTACAGATGAGAGAGTGACAAGGACATGAGGGGAAAGAAGGGTGGGATGAGGTCTGGGGATAATGAACTCATCTTGTCTCTCCCAACCTGACAGGATCTCACCCAGCTCCAGTCCCTGCAGTTGGCATGGGGCTGTGGGCACAGACAGTTACATTCCTCCACCCTTGGGGGAACTGAAGAAGATCCTGACTCTTACTCAAAAAAATTCAGCAAACGCTGGGGACCAGTGGCTCACACCTGTAATCCTAACTACTCAGGAGACGGAGAACTGGGGAGAATGGTCGGAAGCGAGCCTGAGCAGAGCAATCCCCATGAGACTCTTATCCCCAATTAATTACTGAAAAACCAGAAGTGATGCTGTGGCTCAAAGTGATAGAGCCCCAAGACCACCACTACCACCAACAACAAAAAAAGAAGCAGCAGAAGGCGGGGAGTTGATTAGAAGAGGCACACACTGGATGTGAAACATGAAGTCCTTGTGTGTCAGAATATTCCAGGAGAATCTGAGTGAGCTTTGGGGAGGACAAGTAGGATACAAAAAGCATTATGTGGCCAACACCTTTAAAAGGAGGTGACAGCAGGCCGTCTCCAATTTCAAGGAGTCTTGGGGTCCTAAGGCACAAGAGGTGACAGGATGTAGAGAATCCTCAGGGCTTTTGGATCCCATGCCCTGCTCTGGACTCTGCATGGGGGTGGGTTGGAGTGGGGCTGCATGTCCCAGGGGTCCTGAGACACCCACACCAGGGGAAGTGTGTGCTGGCTCTAGCGTCTCTGGCTGAGGGTCCTCAGTTTCCCGTTGGGCCTGTTTCCCTGTCGGCATGGTGATGAGTTTGTTTTGTTGTTCCTTATCAGATGTTATCCAAAGCGGCTGGCAGCATGGTGCCCATCGTGCTGGCATATGGGCATTACACACAGAGACTGCGTTTCCTGGAAAGCAAGAGCAGCTAGGCACTCAGACACAGCCCCTTATTTTCAAGACGAGGAAACCGAGGCCCCCTGGGAGTGGCCCCAGCTGTCAGAGCTCTGCCATCCCGTCCTGTGGCTGCCCCTGTGCTTTAGATGCTGCTCCTCTCTAGTTTGGGACCTTAGTAGTGGATGTGTTAAGTTCATCTCTGTATTCTGACTGCCAGCAGTCTTTTCAGAGTCCCATACGCTGGAGTTTCAAGTACCTGATTCTCTAGAGACCCTCCTGACTCCCCCAGGGAGGGGATCAGGTACAGCTTTCTTTGGAAAGCTGCTCCCTCTTGTTTCTTCCAATAAGGCCCAGCTGCCCACTTGAGTTTATGTTTCCACAGCCACTGTTCCTGAATAAGAGGGAGGGACGTGTCCTCAGGGCCCCCTTCTGTGCCAAATGCCATTCCAAGTCTCTGTACTGGGACTTGGATCTCTTGACTTTTGTGAGGTGGCTATGTTTATACTCCATCCTGTCATATAGGTAGCGAAACTGAGGCTCCAAGGACAGACAGAGGGCTTTGATCTTACAGCAGGCGAGTGAGGGGACACACAGTCTGACTCCAGGAGCAAAGCTACCCTCTCCTCTACGTCCTCCCTGACCATGCATTTGTAATGTTTCACCTCTCCAGAAGAGGATTGAAAAAGACTCTCTGAGCATGGGCCCAAGGGACTTGATTTCTAAGCTCAGCAACTCATGGCCTTTATATCTGCATAGTCTTTGGCTAAACTTTGGACCCTACAATGGTGCGGGGGGGGTCTGACACGCAGTGAACACTCTATACATGATTGCTGACTGTGTACCTAGAAACATGACTCCCCCAGGATCACACACGCAGTGTCCTAAGAGTTCTTAACCATGGAAACAGAATAGGCTCAGAACAATTGAAAAAGTGAGTAAGAAGGAAAGGAGAGATGAGAGATGAGAGATGAGAGATGAGAGAGAGAGAGAGAGAGAGAGAGAGAGAGAGAGAGAGAGAGAGGAGGGAGGGAGGGAGGGAGGGAGGGAGGGAGAGAGAGAGAGAGAGAGAGAGAGAGAGAGAGAGAGAGAGAGAGAGAGAGAGAGAGAGAGAGAGAGAGAGAGAGAGAATCACAGAGTGTGGGGAAGCTAGAGGTAAAAGTGGCTACAGATTGTTTTCCATGGATAAGGACGTTTCCCACCTCTTCTAAATTCTCACAAACCATCGTTGACATTCCTGAACGAGCCATTATTGAGAGTTTTAGTAATAAACAGACTCGAAGTGAGGTCCTGGGAAAGTGGGCTTTTCTAGACAGCCAGACAAGAGCTGGCCTGAGCCTGCTTCTGCCTCTTCTAGTGCGTGGTCAGGCAGCAGTCTCCCGTGTGGCATTCACACTGCTGTCCTTCCTGGGCTGTCCTATGTGACAGCCATGCCCAGGGACACCTGCTATTCCTGCTGAGGACAGTGTCTGCGCCAGAGGAGTTGACTTAGAGCTTACTTCTTTGGTGTGATTCATGGCCTGAGATCCTCCTTCTAATGGTGCCCCTTCCCCTCTATCCTCCTCCATGCTTTTGGGCTTTCCCAGTTTCTGACTTTGGCCTTACTCTCAGCACCATGGAACCTTATTAAGCCCAACAGCACCTCCCTGGAGGAGGCACACCCTTCATTCACAAAGAGTGAACTCTGCCGGTGTGTGTGTGTGTGTGTGTGTGTGTGTGTGTGTGTGTGTAAAACTCCAGCACGCCAGGTACTGAGAGGAAAGACAGAGGCTTGGCTCCTCACCTGGGAGTCCCAAAGGAGGGGCCTCGGCCCTGGATGACCTTTGGGGCACCCAGCCTCTCTGCTTTCTCCCAGTCCTCCCTCTGGCTCCTCGTGACTGGGGACTCTCTGTTCTCCTGGAGATTCCTCTTTTCTTTCTCGGGCTCATTTGCATGTTGGCATACACCTATTTGCCATCCTCTTTCTGTTTGGCTCTCTTCTTTGCAGTGTAACAATAAATCTCAAAGGAAGGGGCACCCAGCCATGCCAACAAAGGCCTGTCCACCCCAGCGAGCTGCAGACTCCCAGCTGACAAAAGAGGTCTTTCCAGGTGGGAGCTGCTGGCGAGCTTCCACTACTCTTGGCTCGAGAAGGCGATGGCAGGAGCCCAAAGAACCAGGAAGAGGACACTTATTGGGAACGGATCCATTCTTGGCTTCTTCCTCCCCGAGCACACACGGGGCTTTGATGCACTCAGTGGTGGTTTCTGACTTGCAGGGATGTGACACCCAGGTATGTGCCTGCACCCCAACTTTTCATCCTCCTTCTCACATGGTCAAATACTTCATAGTTCCAAGTTTCTGGCCAGCTGGGAGAAGTTGTACATCAAGTACAGATAAAGAAAGCATGGAGGGTTTAGATCTCAGCTGTCTCCTCGGGGCCAGGGTCATTGTCAATAGCTAGTTATGGAGCCCCTGGCCTATGTGTTTATCATGTTCCATAGTTCACCACAGGGAACAAACACTTGGGTTTAACACTCTTGCCAGATGTGAAGAATTTGAAGGTGTGAAGTTTCCCTGGTTGGGAGACCCAGCCCCAGGCATGGGAAATGTGACATCAGATCCTCGTGAAATGATGTCTGCAGTTGAAATCCTTGGTGAGAATACGTTGCTTTTGAATTTTCTCCTTCAAAATTCGGACTGGCAAACAAATCTGGCCTATATCACGCTGACCGCCGGGAGGCCGCTTTCCGTGCTCTCCAGAAGGTCATCTCTTCTGGATTTCGAGCCTAACAGCGATGGTCTCGCTTGTAGGTCAGGCTCTCCAGGTCTTGGGGTTCAAGTCTGGGAGATTCTGATTCCTCATATTAGTCCTCACCGGAGAACAAGACCCTCCCTGCTCTTCTCCTTCTGCCCTCCCCAGGCTGAGGCTGACAGCAGCGACGCCAGATTCCAAAGAGGTTCATGTTGTGTGGATGGGGGATGCTGTGGTACAGAGGTGGGAGTTCTATGCTATATAATCGGGGACCCATGCTCTTCAGATAAAGGCTCCATTCTGATGCATAGACAGGGAGCTCCCTTGTGCATAAGTGGGAGATTCTATGATGTACAGATGGGGGGTTCTGCCATCTATACACGGAGCCCCGTGGATATACAGGATGCATCAACAGGGCGTCCAAGATACACCGAGGTTCTTGAATGATGGAGTTGCTTAAGCAGAGCAGCATTTACAATGATTTTTGGAATCTTTCCTTTTTATTCCTTCCCTCCCCCTCTTCCCCTCCCTTCCTCCCTTTTCCCCCTCCCTTCCTCTCCTTTCCCCCTCCCCGCCCCCACTGAATCCAGACCCTATTCAGGACTGGATTTTAATTTCATGAAACTGCAAGTCCCCAGTCCCGTCCCATTGTTACCCTTGGCCCCCACCCAGCTGTAGGGAGTACATCCAGAGGGGACTGAGCAGAGAGGATAATGAGCCCCCTGGCATGGCGGCATGCCGGGTGTGATGAATGGCTCGCAACCCTGGAATTGCTCTGTGCCCTTCATCATCCAGTCGGAGTGGTTAGCAGACTGTCAGAGAAAAATAATTTAGCCACCGTGGCTTTAACTGATGTGCTGCATTCTGGGGTCAAATGACTATTACAAAGTGGTAGCACTGCCTGGTTTCTTCATCGTGAGAGCTCACGGTTGACAACATGAAAGAAGGAGGCATCACACCCAGAATTCACTGACATCCTTCAATTTCACACGGTGGGAAGCAGGAGAGAGAGAGAGAGAGGGGCAGGAGAGGGAGGGGTTTGTGTTCTACGGAACAGAAAAACCCCAGCCTGGCCAGATGCCAGCCGCTGCAAATGGCATCGGGTTGGAGCAGAGTGGAATAGTAATAGAGGAAGGCACCCACAGAAACTAGCAGAGGATATCTCAGGGAAGATGGCGCACGAGAGACAAGCCCACCGAAGTCCTGCCAAACGTCACAGGCAGTCTCAGTAGAGGTCATCCCTCAGCCCTAATCCAGCAAGCAGGCCATATTAGAGAATGGATCACAGAGGAACCGAAGAGAAAGGAAGAGGTGAGGAAAATCCATGGGCAGAAGCCTAAGAAGAGAGCAAGTGAGGACCCAGAATTTCTTAATAGCAGGTGCCCAGGTACTTACATGGAAATTGTTCTGTCTTTTCCAATGTCCTATTTTTATTCTTTTTTGTTAATTTTACTTGGACTTTGTATTTATTTGGCAGTAACTTGGAAGCCAACACCAGTGGTCAAAGCCCTTCCCACCTGCTCCTTAGCATACCCAACCAACGTTCCAGACATGCTTGACATTGAGAAAATGCAAGGCAGAGGCAGCAGGAGAAGCACCCATCCCTTGATCAGAACTCCTTGGTTATTTATGTGCTCTGGCTCCTCACCCATCTCAGCAGGGCGTCTTCCAAGCCCATCCTCCGTCCCACGCCTGCTTCCATTCAATTAGGTATTGCACAAACGAATCCATGCATGTTCTACAGTCATGACTGCAGACGAGGGAATGCCCCTTTCCCATTACTATGGCCTCATGCTGTATCCCTGCCCACTCTGGTTTCCTAACCGATTTATGGTCTAACGGAACAAAATGCTCGGTGCTGTTCCAGCTGTTGTGATGGAATGGAATGACGGAAGGGGTTGCTGTGAGAACTTGCCATTCTTAAGTACTCACCATGCCTCCCGCGCTGGGCTAAGTGCCTTTAACTATGTAAAGTGTTTCTTTTCCTTGATGGATGCTCAAAGTGAATAAAGCCAATTTTCTGCACCTACAACGTGAGTGCTGCCCACACGTAAGTCTCAAAACAATGTTAAAAGACAATTTGCATAAATAAGCCCTTGGCAGATGAGTCTAATTCTTGCTTACAGGTCCAGGTAGACTGAGGTAAGGAAGCTGACCCACAGGGCCGGGTGTGCAGACCAGAGAGAGAGTGCTGGCCTAGCAGGTGAACCACCCCGAGTCCCCCCCCTCCCCCCGACCCCCCTCAAAGGAGCAGACTCTTGATTGTGCCTGGGAAGGTTAGAAAACCCAATCTTTTCTCACTTCTGGTTCCCCCCCGACCTGCAGCCCCCACCCGACTTCTCCCACCAGAGCCCCCCGGGGCCGCAGAGGCCCTGGATGGTCCAGCCAGCCCCTGGGTCCCCAGCGCCATGGCGCAGCCAGCACTCCGCGCTTTACCTCCCGCTCCTGTCCTGTAGCTGCAGAGCTGCTGGCGGCCGGGGAGGCCGGGCTGGCCGTCGGGGGGGCCTCCTCCCCGGGGCCCCCCCGCTGCGGGCTCCTCACCTGGGGCAGCAGGTTACTTTTACTCCTGCTGGGCGCGCGGCCGGGTGTCGGGATGTCGAAGAGCGCCTGCAGCGCGGCCTGCGCCGCCTGGCCCTTGGCCAGCTTCTTGCTGCGTCCGGAGCCTTCGAACGTCCTGCCGTCCACGCACACGGCCATCACGAAGCTCCGGGCCCGGGGCCGCTCGGTGGGCTCGGAGAGGCACACGTAGCGCAGGCCGGCGCGCAGCTGGTTGAGCAGCACCACGGGGTTGCGGGGGTCTCCCGGGGCCCCCGCGCCCGGCCCGGCCAGGTCCAGCGCGCCGCACAGCAGCCGGCCGCGCCGACAGGCCGGGGGCCGCCGCTCGGGGTCGTCCCCGCGCGCCCGGGGCTCGAACGCCTTGAAGAGCGAGTCCGGGAAGTCGGCCTGGTCCGAGGTGAAGTCGGGGCAGGGCCCGGCGCGCGGCGCGGCCTGGGCCGCCGTGGGGAACTGCACGAAGGACGTGAGCGCCAGCTCGGCCGCGCGCATCTTGGCCTTCTTCTTGGTGGGGCCGGTGCCCTCGAAGGTGAGGCCGTTCACCTCCACCGCCACGGCGAACACCGGCGCGTGCACCGGGCCCGTCTGCGACACGGTGCGGAACTGCAGCCCCGGCCGCAGCTCGTGCAGCTGCACCAGCGCGTTCTTGGGCGCCACCGACCACGACAGCCTCCGCCAGAGCAGCTGCAGCTGGCACAGCCGCCCGCCAGCGCCGCCGCCGCCGCCAGCGCCGCCGCCCTCCTCCCGCCGCCGCTTCCGGCCCCGGGCCCGGTCCCCCGGGGGCGCCGGCCGGCTGGCCAGGTTGCTCACGTTCCGGTTCTCCTTCACCTCGGCGCTGCTGGTACCTGGAGGTGAAACACAGACGCGTCAGGCCCCGGGCAGCTCCCGCGGCCTGGCTCCCCCGACGGGGCGGGCGGGCAGACCCAGGCCCTCTCCCCATCGAAGCTGTGCGCAAAGCTAACCAAGCTCGCTCCCTGCCGGCGGCCCGGGGGGCCCCCAGGCTCCCGAGCGCGTCCTCAGCATGGAGGGGCCCGGGCCTGCTGGGGCTGTTAGACGTTTTCCAATCCAGCCCCCGGGTAGAGGTGCCCGGGCTGCAGCTCCTACTTTCTGTCCAGTGCTGGGAAAGTCCAGGCTCTCCCACCACCTGCACCAATCGCTTGGAGTGCACCACGGGGAGGCCCGGCCTCCACCGCCCTCCACCTGTGCCCTGTGCACCAGAGGCCACTACCCCTGGCCGGGAGTCTGAGCTGCTTATGATCTGACTCTGCAAAACGGTGCTCTGCAGTCCTCCCCTCCCTCCTCCAGATGAAACCGCCCATTGGGACTCTGTCAAAGGAAGGCGATTCTTGGTCCAGAGCCACCCGTGACCTGTCAGCACTTCATTCCCTGAGGGTCACACTGCCATTGACTGGACGAGGCCCACAGGTCTCCTACAGCACCGGGCCCTGCTCCAGGCCAAGCCGTGGCCTGGGCGAGCAGCGCATGAAGGGGTGGCCTGGCCTGCAGGGCAGCAGGCTGTCCCATTCCTGCCACCCGTGGGGTTCTCGCCCTTGCGAGGCAGCTTTCAAACGGGCCAACAATGCCAGGTGTTTTGGGGGCGGGTAGCAAAGTGCACTGGCATGGCTGTCTTGGAAGCATCCAGGGAAGAGGAGGAAAACAGCCCAGTCTCCTCCATTCCGTCAGCAAGGCTATCTCCCCAGTAACTTCCAGATGCAGAAACAGCCCAGCAAAGGCGACCATTGGGACATTATTTTGCAAAATTAAAAGCTTGGGAAAATGTGTAAATACACTGTAACACAGTCGCACTACAGAAGGGAACATACAATTACATCTGATGGATACATGCGTGGACAAATGAATTCCAGAAATATAGTAGTATGTGACTCTCAGCTGGCAAAGTACTTCAGAATAGAATACAATTCATGGAAGTCCAGGGACACTAACAATGCTGATGACTCATGTAATCAAACCTAATGGCAACACTCTACATATACATTTAATAAAGACAGGCTCCAGTCTCCTCTGGGGAGAAAAGGAGGGGGAAAAAAAAAGAAGGAACAGCTAGAAGGCGATTTTCCACTTGTATTTTAATGTTTTATTTCTCTTGCAAAAAACAACCAGCTGAAGTAAATTTAGCAAAATCATTATTTGCTTAACTGTAGGTGACAGATTCATTTAAAGTTAATATAGTTTGTCTGGACACTGTTCTGTTTAGAAAAATTTCAGCAATAGATTGTCACATAACCTTCTGAGATTCTATTGCCTCTTATTGGGAACTATGCTTCTGGAATGCTAAGCTCTTAAATTTATTAGAAAATTGTTTGAGAATTATACAGATGAACAGTACCACAATATCATTGCCTTTTTCTGAGCCCTCGAAGGTTTTGTGTCTTTACCCAGAACCTAGATTTTGCTCTTGCTTATTCTTCAGATCAGCTCCGGGGGGCTATTTCTACCTATTGTAAGTAGATAATTGAAGCTGAAAGAGAGGAAGCAATTTACAGAGGTTACTTAGTGTACTAATTGGTCCAGATGTGACTCATTCCTAGAGATCTCCAATGGCTCTTAGCCAGACTGGCATTGTGGCCAGTCTGTCTGGGTGCGTTAGTCCCTAACCAGGCAAAACCACACACAGGTTTTTCTGTATGAACCTTACACCTGGTCCCCAGAAACCGGGAAGTCTTAGCTCTGCAGGGGCTCTGTAGCAGATATGAATGTGTTATAATTTTTTCCCCTTATTAAGCAAGTGGGAACTCAAGATGTTCCCCCCCCCCGCCCCCACAGCCAATCCACAGCTTAAAACACAGCCTGTGATGGTTGTTGACTCATGGACTTACTTGTCTAATTCAGCCTGAAGAGCTTTTCCAGGTGAGAAAGGGCAGACTCCTCCCCACCCCTTGGTTTATGACATTGTTGTTGGAGAATAATAAAGAAGAGAGTACAATTTCATAGTACCAAAGGACACTTTTGTAAAGCCAGATGCCTTGAGGAGATATTGTGACATTGGAGATTGTTCTTTTCAAGTTGTATGCTTCCTTGTCTTAGCTCTAGGTAAATCTATCGTAGGTCAGGCAGCCATATGTATCTTCTATGTGTGTATGTATTTATGGAGGGGCAGAAACACACGTGTGAGATGCTGCAGTCCACGTCCAATTCCCCATTCCTAAGTTGTAAATGGGTTCTACTTTTGTCCCTATTTTATTTGCTACTAGAAATATTGTGGTTGGGAGGCAATTTTGTTCAAAAGTATGAATCTGACAGCTGTAAGGGCACAGCATTCATTCATAATGTTTCAGTGGGAATAATTATCTTTCAGAGAGCAAGCACCAGCTTCCCACCATTTGTGTGTGTGTGTGTGTGTGTGTGTGTGTGTGTGTGTGTGTGTGTGATTTGTTATGCACTCTGAGCAAATATCACAGCAATGAGTTCTACATTTAGGAAGTTTCAAGCCAAGGGGAAGTAGCTCAGATTAACCATGTGCGATTCCAAACTGAACTTAAAAATGGAAAAACGAACAAACAATACCTTGCAACCCCTCCCCCATCAGATTGCCTGGAAACTTGGCTGGTGTGCTCTAATTTCTTATTGATTTCTTACAACTCGGGGATTGATTGAGAGTGTCAGTGTGCTTAGAGCAGCCAGCCGATCAGATGACCTCTGCCAGAGCACAGAGAACTGAACTCACAAAACAATACTTCTCCTTTCACCTTCACTGAAATTCTTTTTATTCTCTCCCCTGCCATAGCTCCCAATAACTACATGGCTGCTGGAGTGACATATTTCTGTAGCAGAAGCCATGGTAATGAGATGGTGCTGTGAGTCTCTTTCTTAATAATTGCTAAGAGATAGAGACTTTACTTCCTGACCTTAATACTCTCTGGAGATTCTCTAGGGGGCTAGGCTCTGTAGTATTTAAGAGGACAGACCCTTTCCTGAGGCCTGAACACTGGACGGACTGAACTGGCCGGCACAGCCCGTCCAGGGCGGATGGGGCTCTTGCCTCTGTCCTGTGAGCCTCAGGACACGGGGATGTAAAGCAGGTAAGTGAACACTGGATCCTCTAGGTTTTTATGCCTCTGTGACTGCGAGCATGTCCTTTCCAACTCAATCTTTTTATGACAGAAAAGTATTTTAATCACATTTGCCTCATCTGGTGAATGAGGGTGATTTAAATCCGTATATATAATGGGGTGAGCAGCAAGTCACCAGAGGGGCAAGTCTCGTGCCTTTTAAACATGAGCAGGGAGAATGCTCCTCTCCTCCTTTCTCTTATGTCTAGCCCTTGTTCACTCTTGCTTATTTTACTTACTGAAGTCTTTGATCCGTTTCTCTAGCAATTCTAGGACACCTCAGAAAGGTAAACTGTTCCCTTAGCTCTCTCCTGAGCTGGTTAGAGGCGGTGGTCTAACATCTGGAAATGTTCTGTTCCCTTTTAAAGGGCAAAGAACAGCAATGCCAACGTCACCATAGGCAGGTCAGAATGTAATCAGTCTCTTCCTTCTGTTAACAAAAACTCACCAGAACCTGCTGAGTATCGGTGTATATGAAAACATATGCCCCCCTCTTTGCCTTTTGGGCTACTTGGGGGTCAGAGAGACAGACAGACTTTTGTAATATTCCTGCTATGACCAAGTGACACTTGCCTATTCCACTGCCATCTGCAGATACCTGGAGCTCACTAGCAATAGCATCTGTGGTGCAGGACTGCCAGGCTTTGCTGGCATTTTGCCGTAGTCATCCTCCCTGAGCTCCTCACACCACCCGACTCCGATTTTACACATTCACATTTTCCTCATCCACGCAAAAGACATTAAATATGCGGCACTCTCCTCCTCTGACCCAGGAAATTATGCTCATTTTTTTCTCCATTTAACTAATAGGTTTCCCAGGGCCAATTGTCATATGTAATAATCCACACATAAAAAGTCAGGCAGCCAGAAGCTCTTCCTGCTCCATATAGACTTGAAAAGCGACCTGTCCGTGGCATTAACTTGGGGGAAATCAATGTACCCTAGAATGTAAGAGCAGGGGGCTGGGTTTACCTGCGATACTGTGCATTTGGCTCCCAGCCTCGTCACCCAACTCTGGCCCTGGAGATCTGTGCACATCTGTGCTGTGAAAAGACACAGGGACCTCTCTGCCTGTCCCACCCTTCCTGCTTGACGGGATTTGTCTCTAGAGCATGTCACACCGAGTGTATGCTCATTAGCCAAGAGTAGATACGGGGTGCTCTTATCTCCCTAACCACCTCATGATAATATTGAGATGCCTAGCTATAATCCCAGCTACTCCAGAGGCAGAAATAGGAGGATCAGGCCGTGAGATTGGCATGGGGAAACATACAAGACTGCACCTGAAAAATAATGAGAGAGAGCTGAGGCTGTGACTTCAGTAGTAGAGTACCACTCGAAAATGATGAACATACTTTTCCTTGACTGTAATAATCACTTCATGATGTCTATGTGCACCCAATCATTGTGTTGTGTATCTTAAATAAATACACAGTAGCCATGCTGTCATGAGAAAGCGATTTGAAGTAGCCTCCTGCAAGCCTGATTGACCAGCAGGCAGACATGAGGGCTCTGCAGGACGGCTCAGGGCTTGCACTGTCCCCGACTTCTCTCAGTCTCTGATGGTCCAGGGCTGGCCCAGGCAGGCCTGAGCTTTCCTCGATTGCCCAGGGTTGACCCTCTCTCTGGACGTCAGTCAACAGGGAACTGGCCTGTTTGTCACTGATATGAAGTGGTGGATTCCGTTTCCTTCCTGTACTAGCAGTGAATTTGGGAAGTCATGGCTTTGGCCTCAAGAGCGTAACCTGTGGTTTACAGCTGGAACCTGCTGTCCAGGCTTGTGCGAATATTAGACAAGGGTCTACAAGTTCCACCATGATCTAGCAAGAGCATGCTCAGTTGTTAGCATGGTGGTTTAGCAGCAAGTCAGCTGCCGCTGCCTTCTGGGGGCAAAGTGGGGGAGCACTGTGGCCTGTCTCTGGCAGTCTTAGTGGGCTCTGGGGTTGCAGGACTTGAGGAATCTGTGTGATAAAAGTGATTTGATTCTGAAAGGGAATTTGTTGTACACCTGGCATAATTCCAGTGGGTGGCTCATCATAGTATATAAGAATTAATGAATCCTTTAATTCCACTCTGGAATTCGTTCTCCCAAATAATTATTATTCTTGCCAATCATAACTCATCGTGTCATAGCATTTAGAGCTGGAATTAACTCCAAAAGGAACAGGCCTTCTCCTCTGGGGGTAGACTAGAGACTCATACCAACTCTTACTCTTACTATCCTGTATCTCCCTTTCTGTCTCTCTGAGATCCCCCCTTTCTCTTTCTTACAAACACACACACACACACACACACCACTGATAAAGACTCATTAGGATCAATATTTGGCTGGAAGCCACTGAAACTTATACAGTGTGTGTGTGTGTGTGTGTGTGTGTGTGTGTGTGTGTGTACACCAGCCCTATAGGAGAATGCTGGGGCTGCAGAGAGGGGAACAGAATGAGGCTGGGGTGGGGTTGGGGTAAAACAAGGAAGCTCCCCTGACTCTAACTGGCTTCACCAGGGCTCAAACCATATATCCTTGGCCCTTGGCAAGGTTCTGATCTCACCTCAAACATCTCCTAATGAAATCCACCCCAGAGAGATCAGGATGCTGGCATTCTGAATGCCCACTGCTGTGTGCACTGTCCATCTGCTTTGACAAATGGCCTCATTCTCCATGATGTCCTGATAGGGAGACATCTTTGAACTGTGACCTCGCCAAGGTCTTTTCAGAGAGTCGCACATACCCTTCCATTGTGGAAATTAGACAAAAAAAGCTGGCAAGTCACTTCATTAGATAAACACCACAAGCAGCAATCATAGAGTGATCGCAAGCAATTTGATGACTGTCGAGCCCTGAAAGACAATGTCGGAGTCAGGAAGGTATCAGCATGGGAAAATGTAAAATAAAATTATTTCCATGCTGCTTCTCTCATCCATGGATTTGTCTCCTGAGCCTCCTAAGTGCATTATCTCATTTTGACAAGAAAGTGTCAGCGAATGCAGTTCTAGGTTTAAAGATTTAATGCGTAAAAGACTTGCATTTTTGAAAGGAAAGAGCCAACTTCTTTTAAAAATCATCTTAGCTGCGGCTAAATTTGTGGCATCCGAAATGAAGTCCACTCTTTGGTGCTGATTATGTTTGGTGGCCTGGGCTACTGACCTTCAGAAGTGGAGCGATCAGAGGCAGGTCAGGGGTCTGAGGATGGGATCCTATTGCTCCTATACCTCCAATGTGAGTGTGGCAGGCCATGCTCATGCAGGGGTTTATTTACAAGCTCTTTCTTCCTCTGCGGCTGCCTGGCAGGCCAGCATCTTCTGTCTGCTCATTACCCACAGCTGGCTTCCCCTCAGGGCTGGGCTGGCATCACTGGGGGTGTGCAGCACTAAGAATGATACTGCGTGGCTCTGGGTCAGGGGGGCTCTGGAGAGCCAGCCAGCCGAGGCACCACGCTACATTGGCAGAGATAATATTGTTTCTGGTGAAGGTTATTTTGCTGCCAAGTAGCCCCAGTGTGAAAAGAAAAGAAAAGAAAAGAAGAAGCACAGTTCTTCTCTTAGGAGTAGGAGAATGGCAGGGGATCTGGATCTCCATCCAAGCAGCAGGAGGGATTTGGTAAGCAGAGGGTCAGGAGGAAAGGCTATGCTAGGGTGGATAAGGGGAGCAAGCAGCACACATGGTTCATGCGTTTGCTGGTTACATGCGGGCATCACAGTGTATCAGGCTGGGCAGTGGGTACAAGATGGCTCCCTGGGGCTAGTCTGTGCTCTGTGGGCACAGACTTCATGGATAAGCAGATACAGCCAGCGTGAGAACCCAAGGGCACCAGTGTACCTTTGAGACCCACTCAGAAGACATGATAGCATAGCAACAACAATAAAATATGAACCTTGATGGCAGCCATTGATCCCGGGACCTGTACAGGACCCGGAGTGGAAGTGGGAGTGTCCTGGTTTCTTCCTGCCTTCCTCCAGCTTAGTGCCTTTAAATAAGGAGGCTCACAGTCCAGGCAAAATCTGGGATATATGCTGGGTTCTGGGAGATCTAACAGCTCCAGGAAGCTTGGCCAGTTCTTGGCCCTTGAGTTCATGCTGTGTGATCCACGCATGGTCCCGTGGTTTCACCAGATACATGGGATGCCGCTGAGTGCCTGACGGTCTGCAAATTGCTTGTGATCATGGATGGCGAGGGAGGGCATCCTGCCTCTCCTGCTCTGCTTCCACACACTCGTGTGTGCACGCACACTTACACAGCACCCACGCCACCCAAGTGTGCACATGGTACACACACACCACCTAACCACGCAAAGACACACACAGTATAGTGCACATACGCCTTCACACACACACACACACACACACACACACACACACACACCACAAACATTCCACATACGCATGCCACACACACACAGCCAATTTGCAGTGGCATCTGAATAGCAAATTGGTAAGACTTTATTGGCATACTTGGAGCTATGAAGGCAAGCCCAATTAATTTGGTGGTCAGTCATTGAACAACGTATGAAAGTAATTTTCTAACTAAATTAAGAGCCCCCACCACAGGAGGCAAACAAAGCCATCAGTCAGCAATGAGGTCTCCTGAGTCTGCAAGGGCAGTTGGACAATTAGGTTATTGTTTAATCTGTACATTTCTATTCATTTAGCAGTAGACTAAACTAGGGGAAAAAATAGCTTTCATGGTGAGCATTGAGTATTAGCCAACCACAATCAAATATTTTTTTTTTGTGATCCTGGTTGTTGCACTTCTTCAACTCCATGACTTAAGTGACTGAGTGGCCTTGTCTTACAAAATAAGGCCCTGATGGTGAAATTCCTGGCCTAAGTTGCCATGGTCACAAATGTTTTTGGTCACTGTACTGCTTTCTCAATGGGGAGGAAAATCGTGTGTGTGTGTGTGTGTGTGTGTGTGTGTGTGTGTGTGTGTGTGTGTAAAAACTCTCCATCTCCAATGCCCTCAGGACAGAACAGTAACTTTCTAAAGGTACTGGATTGGACTGCTTATTTCTCAAAGCCTTGAACCTCTCAATGCTGTAAAGAGTTGCCTACTGTGGTACTCTAAGTAAGAAACCATCTGCTCTACTCCAAAACATCTCACAGTCCTTGCTTGCTAACTCCTTTATTTTTTTCTTAGGAGGAAGACTAGATTCAGCCAGGATCCCAGCAGTTCCAGGTGAGAAGGGACAGGAAACAGAATTAAAAGAGTCACCTCCATTTACATTACCAAAAAGCTTTGTCTATTCACCAAGTTATCAAATGTTCAGAATATGATTTTTTTAAATCTCTGAAGTAACTTGCAATAACTTAATGGATCTGGAGTTTTTCTAGTTTAGATTATGAGGGAATAGAGACAATAATGCACCAGGTTTTGATTTTGTCCATTAATTTTACTGAGAAGGGACTCCTCAGGTCAGGGTCAAAAGCTCCTGACCGGTCCCCTGGGATCCTTGCCCCACTCCTTGCTGAAAAAAATGAAGGGACTTGGCAGAAGATTGACAGTTATTTTGTTGAACAACCCAGAGAAATAACCTCCATTTCTAATAGCATTATTAATTGTCTGGTTTTCTTTTCAGATGTGTTATGTTCTTAAAAGCTGATGGTGACCTGGACAGAATGCCAGTGGAATTCCTGCCACTATTTCTGTTTTCGGTTTTTTTTCTGCCAGTCCTGGCCTGAGCACTGTCCTTGGACTTTCTCAAGGCTAGAGCTCTACTACTTGAGCCTCAGCACCACTTCAGGCTTTTTTCTATGTATGTGGTACCGAGGAATTGAACCCCGGTCTTCATGCATGCCAGGCAAGCCCTCTACCACTAGGCCAAACTCCTGGCCCCCCTGCCACTATTTCCTTTCAATCCCAACAATCTTAGAAATTAGTAGACATCTTTTTCCTCATCAACCTGTGCCAACAAACATTCTTCACTCATTTCTGTTGAAAAAGAGACCCAGACATTCATCAGATAACATTAAAATGAAAAGAGGTGTTCAAATGGTTTAGAAGGTTTAGTCTCCCTCCTTTAAATGCTTGAGAATATGTCACGAGAAACAGAGCACATGCAATGTGAACTACACTCTCCCAGGATATTTTCTCTCGGTCTCTGTCTCTGTCACTGTCACTGTCTCTCTCACACCTCGATAATATCTAGTGTAGGTCTTCTCTGGGCTCTCTCCTCATTGATCTGGCTAGAAAATACTACTCAGCTTTCCTTCTCTAACTCAGCCCTTCTCTAGTTTCTTGCACCCGAAATGTTTTAGTCGAAGGGTTCTCATTCAACTAATTCCTTGTAAAAGAATAATACAGACCATAGACAACCATTCCTCTCTTCAGGTTGAAGACACAGGAAAGAGAGGAGATGGTGTGAGGAAAGCAGGGATGCCCTTTCCTCCAGAAATGGATGGGGCACTGGGACTTCACGTGAGTGAGGGTGGGTGAAGTCCCAGGCCAGGGAATTACAGGTGGGGAGGGAACGGCCAAGGCAAGGATGGGCTTTGGGTGGAAGGAATGGCAGGTGAGGATGGGAGTCTGGCTGAAGAAGGACTGTGTAGGTGAGTGGTTTCGGGGAAGGCTGGACTCCGTGGGTGCCTGGGGTTCTGTGTGCAGATGAGGCGCCAGTGTCGCTCTTGGCTGTGTGTGAGGAGGAAACCGTAGGTTGAGATGCATTTCTTGGGAAGGCCTTCTCCTCTGGGGTGCGCCACACCCTCCCCTCCCCTGGGGCCCCGCACAGGCTCAGCTATTTAGGACCAGTGGAAGACTCCTGTATTAAAGTTTGGGCGAGGGGAGCTGCTTACTGAGATTGTCTTCATTCTCCGTGTGTGTGGTGCCAGGACTCAGGTACTTGAAGGGAGCCAGGAAGGTTGACAGTATGCTTACTTTGTCTGGAAAGAAAAGAAGAACAGGAAATGCGCGTTTGACCTCAAGTTTCAGAACAACTCAGTGCTTTCATAGGTTCTTATTACTGAGGGGCTGGACATTGGAGGGGGCAAAGGTCACACTGCATTCCGGCTCAGTCTTGCATTGAATTTCTGACAGTTTTTTTTTTTTTTTTAAATCAAATTCCTGTCTCTACTGAATTTCACACATTATGGTTTCCACCATTCTCCTTTTCCTGGCCCAGGCCTATCAAAACTTAAAGTGATTATTAGAGTGATGTGGCTTCTACTCACCCGTGGGTAGACCAAGGCTGTGCCTGTCCCAATCGAGAGGATTTCAAAGGAGGGGAGGGAACACAGGCAAAACACTTGAATAATGAAGATAGAGTGGTGCAAATACAACCAGAGCCCCTTTTCCTCACTTGTGTAGAATTTGCTTGGAGGACTTGAAATGCAGGATGGAAAACAGGCTTACTGAAAGCACAGCCATAAATGACACCTAGTGGGTGCTTGAGCTGAAGCACTGGGAGGAAGAGAAGAGAGTAAAGGGCTCTATACTCAACCTAGAGGAGCAATGGCTCATTCTTGGCTAATTGGGAGGCAGTGACTGGGAGTGTCAGAATTCAAATCCAGTCCAGGCAACAAGTGAGTGAGGCTCCATCTCAAACAACAGGTAGAAAATGGCGAGACATACCTGTGGATCACAAGTCTACGAGAAGTATAGGTAGGTGGATGGGGTACAGGGGTGGTGGTGGGGGAGGAAGGGGAGAAGAAATCATGAGACCTTATCTTGGTTTGGCTTCCATGTGAATGGGCCTGCTTAGGCAGTGGACAGACTGAAGGTCAAACCCCAATACCCGCAATAAATAAATAAGGAGGGAGTAAGGAGGGAGTGGAGGGTGGGGTGAGAGAAGACAGGCCATGGGTGTGTGACATTGTCAATGACCCTCTGCACAGCCCTGGTTGCCATGGGGATAAAGGCCAGGCAGGTCAAAGCTCCTGGTTTCCTGACAGGGGAGAGGACTGTGTCAGGAGACACCACTCACGACCAGTATCTCCTGTGTACAGCTCACCACAGCAACTTCTCCCTTCAACAGGGAGATGGCGGACTTGTGAGGGATCCCAAACCACAGCTCCTTGGTTTAAAGATTTCCCAAAGCAGTATGGCAGTTCCTCAAAAGACTAAGCATAGAGCTCCCCTATGACCAGCAATTCCACTACTTGGCATTTACCCAACCATCCAGAAACAAGGACATACTAAATCCACTAGCACAACAATGTTCATTGCAGCACTATTTACCATAGCAAAGATATGGAACCAACCCAGATGCCCCTCAGTTGATGAGTGGATCAACAAGATGTGGTTTTTGTACACAATGGAATTCTATGCTGCTGTCAGAAAGAATGACATCGCCCCATTTGTTAGGAAATGGAAAGACTTAGAAAAAAATCATATTAAGTGAAGTAAGCCAGACTCAAAGGAACATAGGCTCCATGGTTTCCCTCATTTGTCATAATCAGTAGAAGCCTTGGGCTCTCCTAGCAGAGATTTGCAATAGAGCAAAACCTAGATACATAAGGCCATGTAGTATGACACTAAATGAAAGGACCTCCAGGATATAGAAACAAAAGCCATATAATGAGTGATTGTTGTCCTTAATGTACTGTGTTATCTCTCATCTCTTCTGCTGTCCCTTGGTTATCTCATATTGTTACAGTATTTCACCTTGTTATCTGATATATGGGATATGTTTGTATTTGGTTATTTGAAATTGGATAGGGAACGGGGGGGGGGGGAGACAAGATGAGGGGCGGGAGTGGGGAGAGGGAAATGGGGACCAAGACATGAGAAAGGGTATCAATGTTTGTGAAGTAATGCACCTTCTATCTGGTGAATATAATGTAACCCTTCTATTAAGTACAATAAAAATATATGGAAGAAAAGATTTCCGCTGACTACAGGAAACCATGGAAGCTAGGTGTCTTTGTCTGAGCAGAATTCGCATCTACTGAAGAGAGCCAGCGGGAGGTCCAGCACAGGGGCCCCCCAGTTCCAGCTGCTCACCCATGCCCCACGCGTCTCTACTCGCCAGTGTTTCAGTGAGAAAGAACCTCACCTTTAGCCAGAGAGTACAGATGGAAATGTCCCCACGACTTATCTGCTCTGGTGTAGACTTGCAGTGGAATTGTTTCTGGTATTCTTCTGGTTCAGGTAGCTCTGGGCTCTCCTAAGGGCTTCGTTGGGCTATGTGGGGCCCCATGCACCTCCTACTTGGTACTGTCATCCACACCCGAGGGCTGACGCTTTAGCGAGTTTACTGTGTTTGTAACACTGCTTCTGGTCTGCTTGTTATTACAGAAGAGACCTGTGTATCTCGGTGCTCCTGTTTGCACTCTATCCCCTGACATAAACGTGATTTCTCAGTCATGGTTTTATGTGTCCTTAGCCTTCAGGCACTCAGACCCAGCCTGGTGCTTCTGAGCCTGAGCAGTTTTTCTCTTTAGCTGAGCTTTCTGGAGGCCAGGAGTTCACATTGAAATTCATCCAGAAGCCTGTTAACAGCTGTTGTTTCCAGGAGGGACAGGCAACCATATAGCATTCGCACAAAGAGAACAATAAATAACTCAAATATGAAATGCCTGCTCTTTCTTCATTCTACCAAACAAGAAGAATCAACTCAGGGAGGGATTTTCCCTGGCTGTTCTCTCATAGCCCAAGCTAATTTACTACAAGAGAATGAAATATCTTGCCTGAGTTATAATTTCATTAAGAGAGTGCAATAATGCTACACGATAAGTGTGAAGCTCAAATGATTTAGTCTGAAGGATCTCAAAATGAAATTACAATTTTTTAATAAAGCAAGGATACTACCCCAAAACCCACAAAATAAACTATTTCCAAGCCCACTTCAGCAAAACTGTGAAATATTTAAAGATGGTTTTAGATTGATCAGAGTTATCACTTTGTGCTGTTGCTAGGCTTGTCAAATAATAAAACAAGACAACCTGCTAAAATTAAATTTCAGATAAACAACGATTTACTTTAGTGATATAGGCATGACATGTATAAACTAAGATAATTATTCATTTGTTTATCGGAAAGGGTTTTAACAAACATTTCTCTAGGGAATATGTATTAATGGCCAACATGCACATGAAATGATACAAAGACTATTTAAGGAGTTATTTTTGATTTTTTTCTTCTAAATTCAAGATTTCTTCAGAAGGTGACTATAAAAAATTTTCAACCTTGCCCTTGTCAAACTTTAAACCTCCTGTAGTTTGTTCATCTGGAAACTAGGAAAACAGCATTTCCCCTGTTTATTTTCCCTTGTTTCATCTGTCATACATTATAAACAGGACAACATTTTCTTATTTCTAAAGACACAAAAGGAAGCAGAAAGAGTCATGTGGTGAAATTTAGGGTCAGGGTTATTTTTGGAAGACAAATATGGATTTTCTCCAAAAGTAACTATGTGAAATTCATTAATAAACAGAAGACTCAGAAACAGGCCATACTAAGGAATAATAACATGTGAGACAAGAAGAGTCAATTCTCTACTCTGTCCTTCCTGAATCCACAGCCTTGATTTTGACACCATTGATCAGAAAAAAGGGAACATGCCAGAATGTATTTGTATGTAGAATGTAAGAATTCTTACAGCTTAGTGAGAAAGAACAAAGAATACAATTAGACACAAAGGCCAAAATATTTTTCACAAGGAAAAATGAACATGTAGTCCATAAGCATATCTTGAGTGTTCAAAAACATTGCATACTAGGAAAATAAAGACTAAATATAAATTAGATTAGCTTGAAAGGCTAAAAAATAAAAAAACGGTTGATGATGACAAAAGCAAGAAAGAAGTAAAGATAATCAGAAGTCATCTATTAATAAATCTTGGCTTTTAAGTGTACAATCTGTCCCATGGCTTACTAACCTCACTGCTGTATCTGACCTTGGTATCTGGTGGACTGTATAAACATTTATTTATTATTTATTTATTTGGATCAGGGAA